>NW_012267329.1:454636-522293 GCF_000151885.1 Dipodomys ordii
GGTAGAGTGCTTGCCTTGCATGCCTGAGGCCCTGGGTTCGATTCCTCAGCACCACATAAGCAAAAAGAAAAAAGCCGGAAGTGGCGCTGTGTGGCTCAAGTGGTAGAGTGCTAGCCTTGAGCTGAAGAGCTGAGGGACAGCGTCCAGGCCCAGAGTACAGGTTCCATGACTGGACCCAAAAAAAAAAGATGATGCTAAGTGAAATGAACCCCAAGATATGGACACAAGAGGTTTTTCTTTGTTGTTGTTTTCAATGCACTATGTGATTTTTTTTTTGTTTCCTTTGTATGTTCTTCTCCCTCTGGTATATCCCCTGTTGTCACTATACTTCATTTTGGTCCCCTGCATCTTGTATATACTTTGTCTACTTTGGTGAGGGAAAGGGGAATAAGAAAACGCTGAAACAAGGACACAGGATGACCCATTGCAACAATGATACCCACAAGAAGTGAACTTTACAAGTTTGGAGGGGGAGGGAGGGAGGTGGAGTGAAAGGGAGTGGGTAACAATGCTTAACAAGAAGTGTACTCATGGGGCTGGGAAGGTGGCTCAGTGGTAGAGTGCTTGCCTTGTAATGCATGAGGCCCTGGGTTTGATTCCTCAGCACCGCATAAGCAGAAAAGGCTGGAAGTGGTGCTGTGGCTCGAGTGGTAGAGCACTAGCCTTGAGCTGAAGAGCTGAGGGACAGCGTCCAGACCCAGAGTTCAGGCCCCTCAACCAAAAAAAAAAAAAAAAAAAGCCAAAGAAGTGTACTCATTGCCTTACTCATGTAGTTATAACCCCTCTGTACAGCATCTTTACAATAAAATAAAATTTTTAAAAAAGAAGAAAAAGAAAAACAAAGAAATTTCTGCCTCCATTTTGAAGTCAGTAATGTCAAATAAAATCCATCTATTCCTCCTTCATTGCAAGTCTCTCTTTTTCTACCAGTGGGAGAAAACTCTGTTTTTAAAAGTCTGCTTCAGGATCAGGGTGTTAGTGGCTCACACCTGTAATCCTAGCTACTCAGGAGGCTGAGATCTGAGGAGCACAGTTCAAAGCCAGCCCTGGCAGGAAAGTCTGTGAGACACTTATCTCCAATAAACCACTCAGAAAACTGGAAGTGGCACTGTGGCTCAAGTGGTAGAGCGCTAGCCTTGAGCTGAAGAGCTGAGGGACAGAGCCTAGGCCCAGAGTTCAAGCCCCACAACCAAAAAAAAAAGTCTACTTCAGGGCTGGGAAGGTGACTCACTGGTAGAGTGCTTTCCTTGCATGCATGAAGCCCTGGGTTAAATTCCTCAGCACCACATAAGCAGAAAAAGCTGGCAGTAGCAACGTGGCTCAAGTGGTAGAGCGCTAGCCTTGAGCTGAAGAACTGATGGACAGCACCCAGGCCCAGAGTTCAGGCCCTACAACTGACAAAAAAAAAAAAAGTCTGCTTCACTGGGCAGACACATCTGCATTATTTTTGTATCTTTAAGCCAACTGCTTAGTCACTTCAATTACATCTACAGAGTCCCTTTTGCTGTGAAATGCCAGAGTTTGGAAATATGAGGCCAGCTCAGAATTCTGCCTTCCATAGGGTGTGACATGATCAGATTTTCCCTTCTGAATCCTCATACTGTTGGCACTGGGGTCTGTGGGTGGGGGTCTCAGGTGAAGTTAGAGGCAAGGAGACCTTTTGAAGACTGTCCCCTTCATGCAAGAAAGAGATGGTAACCTGTGAAGAGATTAGTGGCAAAGAGAGAGGACTGGACAAAATTGAGAACTAGGGAGGAGGTAGACCAATGGAGAAGAAAAGCAAAGATTAATGACCAACTGAAGGGGTTTCTTTCTCCCACACATAGTGTCAGAGATGTCTTACAACCTGGCCTAGACACTTCCCCAATTTGTTTGGCTGTCTCTTCCTCCTTTCCCTGTCAGTCACGCTTCTTACAGCTTTGAGATCAGCTGCCATCCCAAGTGGAATATAAGTTCTTCAAAGGTGGAGATCATATCTGTTTGGCTCACTTTTTTTTGTTTTGTTTTGTTTTTTGTCCATCATGGCGCCTGAACTCCAGGCCTGGGCATTGTCGCTCAGCTCTTCAGCTCAAGCACTCTACCATTGAGCCACAGCACCACTTCTGGCTTTTTCTGCTTATGTGGTGCTGAGGAATCGAACTCAGGGCCTCATGCATGCAAACAAGCACTCTACCACTGAGCCAGCTTCTCAGCCCCTCACTTTTGAATCTTCTGCATTAAGCACAAGACTGGAATATTGTAACTATATCCAGTATCTGCACAAGACTGGAATATTGTAACTTTATCCAGTATCTGTTAAATACATAAAACAGATCAATGAATGAATCCCACATTCTAGCAACCCAACAGCTCTGGAACCTGAACCTTAGCACATCCATACTTTTGTATGTTGTTTTCTGCTTACTATGATCCCTCTTCAACAACTATAGAACTCCTCCTTGTCCTTCAAAAAACTCAGCTCAGCAGGGTGCCAGTGCCTCAAGCCTGTAATCCTAGCTACTCAGGAGGCTGAGATCTGAGGATCACAGTTCAAAGCCAGCCCAGGCAGGACAGTCTGTGAGACTCTTATCTCCAATAACCCACTCAGAAAACTGGAAGTGACACTGTGTGTCAAGTGGTAGAGCGCTAGCCTTGAGCTGAAGAGCTGAGGGACAGTGCTTAAGCCCAGAGTTCAAGTCCATGACTGACAGGGGGGAAAAAAAAGCTCAGCTCAAAGATTGCTCTCTCTGAAAGCCCTTTCTTTTCTCTTCCAGAAAGAACTGCCTCCCTGCTTTTCTACCTTCAGCAATGCAGAAGTCTTAAGTATTGTGATGCTTTTTTATATCTGTTTAACACGACACTAATAGTCTTCAAGAGAATTAATGCATTGTCTTGCTTGTGTCTTAGTCCCAAGTGACTATTGCATCCCACAAATGGTAAGCTCTCCATCTTCCATGCTCTAGGGAACACTAAGATGCATAATTAAGATGCTCCCTAGGGACAGTTTCTTTTTAGAAGCAGACAGATACATGGAATCTCTAATGCAGGACTCTATGTGGAATTTATCCCGAGTTAATTAAAGGACAGAACGATTGATGGGGTCCTGGAAAGGTTGAAGAAGGTGGAACTTCAGTAAATGGAGGAGAAAATCAAGGACATCCCTGGTGGAAGTTATTTTGTGAGGCATAATGTAAAGGTTAAGGTAAGAAACTGGGTGTGATAGCTCCTGCCTATAATCCCAGCTACTTGAGAGGCAGAGAAACGGGGGTCACAAGTTCAATGCCAGATGGGCAGCATAGTGAAACCCCACCTCTAAAACAAAAGTTAAAGTAAGTATGCACACAGGCATGAACCAGTGTTCCAGAGGGTGAATTCTAGAGATCACTATGCCAATATTTGAATATCAGCTTCTTTCCTCTCAACACTTAGCATGACTAGACCTGTGTGGGGTTTTCCCCACCTAACAAGCAAGCAGTCCTTGTTGGATGTCTTCTCACTTAATTTAATTCTGACATTTATCTACCCAGAGCCAGTATCAGATCTCACAGATCAAGGGCTCAGTCCGAAAGACTGCTCCTCACCCACTTCACTGCCAATGGCAGGCCCCAGCTTTTATCTGAGCTGCTGACTATCAACCATGCTATCAACCGTGGTTTCCACAACCCCGTCCTCAGGTATGGTTAATTTACTAACGTGGTCCCTGAAACTTGTAACACCTGCTCACTTTTACTGATTTCTTGTAAAGGATATTATAAAGGTCACAGAAAAGATGCACAGGGGAAAGTTAGGTGGGAAGAGCCCCCCTGCCCTCCTAGAAGCTTACCCTCCAGGAATCTCCCTCCTTGAGTTCAGCTAGCCAGAGATCCCCAGACCTAGCCCTTTTGGGGGTGGGAGGGGGGGGGGTTTCTAGAAGCTTTGTTACATCAGCTGGATTGGCAAAGTCAACTGGCCATTGCTACTCAACGTAAGCTTCAGGCCCTTTTTCTTCCCAGGAGGGAAGAAAGTTGCAGTATTCTGAGCCCAGGACTGGTTGCTTGGGTAACCCTTCCCCCATCTTGATACATCAGAGTCTCCCCGCCTCAATGTCTCATTAGCATAAAGACAGGCATGTTTGAAAGGGATTGTGAAAAAGACTGTTCAACTCTTCTGGATCTACTTCAGGAATTAAGGACAAAAGGCCAAATGTTTTAACCAAAAAAAAAAAAAAAAAAACCTTTACTGCTTTAAATCATTTAGGAAATTACATCGACGGCCAGAGCTGTGTGTGAGGAAGCGTGAATGAGACTGGGGTATGTACAGTCATGCACTGCATAATGACATTTCCATCCATGCTAGCCAGCAGTTAGCCAGGGTGGTCCTATAAAATTAAAATGCAGCTGAAAAATTCCTACCACCTCGTGATGCTATGGCTGCTGTAATATCAGCACAGAACTCAGATGTTTGTGGTGCTTCTTGTGCAAGCAAACCAGCTCTGCTGCCAGCCATAAAAGTTAACACGTGCAAGTGTGTCTAGTATGTAATACTTGATCATGGTAATAAGCAACTATGTTGGGTTTATGTTTGCGGTTTATGTATTTACTGTATACTTATTTTACAGTGAACTCTTATAAAATAAAAAGATAAGTTATGAAGCAGTACGCCATGTTACACTGGCTGCAGCCCCAGACATCTCCTGTTTATCACATCTCTTGATTGCATTCATTGTTTCTCCTATGCATGATTTAATCTCTTGTACATCATTTTCCAAGGCAGAAGCAATCGCTGATTACATACACTTTATACCCTCAGTGTGCAATCACTTACACCATCAGAGTTTGTGCAAGTATACGATGATGTCTGCACAATGACAAGTCAGCTATTGCTGAATTGCTCAGAATGTACCCCTATTGATCAGCAATATAAAGGTGTATGTCATAATGCCACTGTAGCTATTTTTTCTCAGCCTTGGTTTTCTCATCTAGAAAAAGAGAATCATAATAGAATCTTCCTTAGAAGTTGCCATTACATGAAATGAAATAATGTACCTGGCACCCAACAAATTCTCATTGAAACGTAGCTGGCTTTATCAGCAATTGAGTCTCAGCTCCAACACCATGTCCTGAACCTGGATGTGTATTCATTTGTGAACTAGAAAGAATGGGGTCCTTGACCTTGCTGAAGTCACAGTCAGGATGAATTTGTTTAGAACCAAATTTGGTTAGATTAGTAACAGATACAGCCAAATGTGTACATGGTCCAAAGACACAAAGGTTTATTTTCCTCTAACATAATAGTCAAAGTAGATGCCCTAGTTGATAGGTGGCTTTATTCCAGTGACAGAGGAGACCTGGTTTCTTCTATCTTCTGGCTCCTGAATCCCATAGACTTCATCATCTACCTCTGGCTGAGGGAAGAACAGGAGTCATCCTGTTTTTCAAGGCTTTGGCCAAGAAAGAAGTACACATCACTTCTGCTCACATCCTATTGGCTATAATTCAGTCACATGATTGTCCTTATGGCAAAGGAGGCTGGGAAATGTAGCCTCACTCAGAAGAAGAAATAGACTTTCAGGAACAGCTATCTGCTGTAAGAATCTTATATTAAAAAATTAAAACAGGCTGAGTACCAGTGCCTCATAATATAATATAATATAATCCTAGCTGCTCAAGAGGCTGAAATATGAGGTCATGGTTTGCAGCTAGCTCTGGTAGGAAAATCCATGAGACTCCTATCTCCAATTAAGTACCAAAAAGCCATTAAGTAGAGCCCAGAGACAACACTCGGGCCCTGAATTCAAGCCCCAGGACAAGCACACACACACACATACACACACACACACACACAGATTATAAAGCCTATGATTTATAAGAAACATAGTGGCTAACAAACATGAAATAATGTCTATCCTTATCAGTAATCAGTAGAATTCAAATTTCAGGGAAATAACAGATTGGCAATATTTTGAAATTGTTCATATGTACCAATGTTGTCCACGATCAGGGAGAATAGCCTCTGGAATGTCACTGCTGAAAATCAGAATGTCTATTCTGGAAACAAATGAATATCAGGTATTAAAACTGTGTATGCTCTGTAGGCTCTGGAGCCCTTCAACTGTATAGGAATCACATTAGAGAATGTGCATGCTTGCAATAAGACACATGCTCAGCTCATTCTAATTGTTTGGCAAAACACAGGAAAGACTGGAAATGCTTATCAATAACAGAATGAGTGGACAGAAGATGCCCCTAACCTAGAAGGTTTCAACCAAATGAAGTAGATTTCTATGTGTATGTCACAATAAATCTCTGAGCCATAATGTCCACATTAAAAGTCGTTTTATAATGATGTATATTAAACACACACACACAACACAAATGCATCTACATAAAATCACTCTATTTTTTCCAGGGGCACACATATCTGTATGTGTGCACAGAGAAAAGTGTGAGCAACTATTCCACGTAAAGCAGCAACTACTACCTGGAAGAACACAGGCATTTGCAGAAGGACTGTCAGCCATTTTGTAATGATTTTACAAGAATTAGTCTTCTGTTGCTTAATTATGTATTTACAAGGTATAACTTTTTTGTAAGTGTGTCCGTCTTGGGGCTTGAACTCAGGATCTGAGCACTGTCTCTGAGATTTTGTGCTCAAAGCTCTACCAGTTGAGCCATAGCTCCACTTCTGGCTTTTTGATGGCTAGCTGGAGATAAAAATTTCACAGACTTTGCTGCCTTAGATGGCTTTGAACCATAATCCTCGAATCTCAGCCTCCTGAGTAGCTAGGATTATAGGCATGAGCCACTGGCATGTGGCAAGAGTATAACTTTTAAAAGTGAGGGGGCTTGGGTTGTAATGGCCAGATGCTAGTTCTTTAGACCTGTCTCTGTCTCCTTTCTGTGGACCAAGCCACTAGGGTTTGGTAACCTCTTTAACTTTGGTAACCTCTGTGACTTGGTAACCTCTGTGACTTTGTTGCCTACACTCTGGAGGACTTCACACAGCCCAGGACTTTATCCCAAAGACTTCTGAAGATGAAGATGCTCTTGGCTGAGGAGTAGCAAGGAGCATCTGCTCCACACAGAGTGCTTTGCCTCTCATCTCTCCTTCCTTTTGAGAAGCTTTGAGAAAACAGTGAAGTTCTTTCAGGGTAGCAGAGCCCCTTGCTACATTCTTCCATGTAGGAGCTCAATTGTGGCATGTCAGTTGACCCTGTGGGTTTTGTTTTGTTTTGCTTTTAGTCATCTACCTCACATCTATGAGAGGTAAGATATAGTGCCCTTACCTATGAGGAAATTGAACCCAAGGAGAAGAGATTGGCCAGCTTCCCAGCTCCCAAAGCTCTGGGGAAGTTGGCATTTTGTCTGCAAATGCTACCTGTCCAATCTGTCAGTCATGGTTCATAGCAGCCGGAACACCTGAAACAGGAACTTCCTCCCTTAATTATGTTGAGCCATGCAAAAATGGGCCTAAATTTTACTGCCTGAATAATTTCCTTGTAATTATTAGCCCCAGAAAATAATCTGGCCATTTGTGTTTACAGAAATTAATGTTTTCTCTCAAATGCATTGGAGGAATCTGGGAACTGCTAGTCCCATCCGTGAGAACCAATCCTTAACTAGACTGAGCACTGAAATGGGACAGACATGGGGCAATCAAGCACAGAACTGCTTCAAATCAAGTCAGAAAGTCACCTGTCCAGAATAATATGGTGATCATTAAACTGAGTATTTCTAGGTCCTTGTAAATCAGAACCCTTGGGCAGATGCCTAGGAATCTGCATTTAAAACAAGCTTCCCTTATGGCCCTAAAGGTTAATCCTAATTATATGGGGAGGAAAGAAAAGAGACAAGAATTCTACCAGTAAGAATGCTCTTTAGGGCTGGATGCAATAGCTCACAACTGTAATCTCAGTGACTCAGGAGGTGATGATCAGGTAGACTGTAGTTTGAAGCCAGCCTTGGACAAAGCGAAACTCCATCTCAATTAATAAACCAGACGTGTTGGCATGAGCCTGTAATTCCAGTTAGGCAGGAAACTGTAGATAGAAGGATTTATGTCTGAAGCCAATCCCAGGCAAAAACGTAAGACCATACCTGAAAAGCAAAAGAAGCTAGGCCGAGGAGGGGGGGACAAAGGGGGCTGGAAAGAGAGAGAGAGAGAAAGAGAGAGGGGGGAGGGTGAAGTAGAGGGAGGGAGGGAGAGGGAGGAAGAGGAAGAGGGAGAGAGAAAGAGAGAGAGAGAATACTCTTTAGTCATCTTGACCCCATAAATGGCAATGCTGTATATTCATCATATGCATGCCCAAAAGGGTAGTGATAATATAGAACAGGTCAGAAAGACTGACCCTGGGAGTGAAAGAGAAAACGAAGGAAAGACAGGACAGAATAGGGGAGGAGCTCCATATTCATTATCCTCTTTGGAATCTTGAATGGTTTTGTCAGAGCACAGGTTACAAGGTGATAACATGGAAATGCTTTGAGTAAGAGGGTCTAAAGTAGCAGTGACTTTGGTCCTCTGAAAAACATTCCACAGGATGGTTAGCATTTTTAGTCTTTGTTCCAACCAAAGCAGCCTAGGGTTGATTCTCAAATTGTATAAAGCAGTCAAGAGAGAAGTCCCTGTATTCAATGTCCATAACATGACCATTGAGGGCTATGTCAAAGGGGTTTTTTGTCTGATTAGTTTTCATTATCTGTTGTTACCCAATTAATGAAAGGTGATACTATTAATGAGTGTGTGAACGAGACAGTGTCTTCATTGCCACATTTGAACCATTCCCAGCCTTTTTGGGGGTATAATAGTCCTGACCCAAGACTAGTGGCCTTTCTTCATTGTAGAGAAATACTACCCTTGCACCGAGTGCCCCCACACCAAATTATTGTGTGTCAGCTGTTTGCCACTCAGAACACAATATGAGGCCTGCTATTTTATATATGCAGAATGCTAGTTTGCTTTCTCCAGCAGAGTTGACTATATTGAGAGAAGTTGATTTGAAAGGGGGATTGTTTTCATTGCTGGTATAAACTGCAAGAACTGGACAAGCCCCTGTAAGAAATAACTGTTTAGGAGAACTTAAACTTGACTAAGTGGAAACTTGGATGTAAATAACGTTTAAACACTGAAACCATATTCCAGGATGTTCTGATTTTCCTCTACTACAGAAGAAATAGAGACATTTGTTGATTGTCGATTGCCCTTCCATCCATCCGAGTAGGAAAGGAAGGCTGCAGGCTAGATAAGAAAAATAGGTTACACCTGGCATCCCAGCAGTCCTTCCTGGCTGGCTGAAGGTCCTCTTTGTTCCCTTCCTGAAGCACGGTGTTATTTTCTTGGGGCTGGTGCTCTCACTTAAACCTGGTTAAACTATGGATCCCTTACTCTGATTTTGTGATTATGAGATCTATACAAATGCAAACCTAGAACACAATCAGACCCTTAGTAGCTTAAATCTCTCTGAATAGGAAAGAAGTCACTTGATCTTCAGTGGGTTTTGCCTGCTGGCTTTCTCTTTTGTAACTATTGTTAAGTGATGCTGATGAGGAAATCATTGAATAATAGGTCCATTTTTTTTTGCTACTTGAGAATATACATTTAAGAATTTTACAAGACCATACTGGACCCTATAAAGTACTACATATGGTTCAATAATTCTTCTTTTAAATAGGCTTGTCTTTAAAAAAAAAAAAGTCATTGGAGCTGGGGATTTAGGTCAGTGGTACAGCTCTTACCTAGAAGGCACGAGGCCTTGGATCTATCCCCAGCAAATGAACAAGTTATTTTCATAACCATGTTCCTAGCAGCATGATCTGTAATAGCTGAGGTGGGAGCAACGCAGGTGTACACTGAAGTATGATTAAATAATGTGGCATTCACACAGACAATGGACTGTTGTTCAGCCTTTAAAAGCAAGGAAATTCTGACACATACTTGATACATGGATGAACCTTGAGAATATCATGCCAAGTATAACAAGCCATTTACAAAAAAGACAAAGGACTGTATGACTTATATAATGACTTACATAATTGCCTGAAATGGTCACAGAGACAGCGAGGTGAATGGTGCTTACCGAAGGCAGAGGAGAGGAAGGAATCAAGAATTATCAATTAAGTAGCGAGTTTCACTTTCCTAAGTCCAAAAGGGTTCAGGAGCTGTATGGTCATAATGTTTGTTTAACAAGTAAACACATTTCATACCACTGAACTGCACATTTAAAAGTGGTTAAGATGGTTTTATGTTGTGCATATTTTACCACTACTTAAAATAAGATTTTTTTAAAAAAGTATTTCAGGTTTTATGCCATATTTCCTACTAAGGGAATAAGACTTTTTCAAGGGTATATAAGATGCTTTCTACATTAACTTCAAAGCAAATGCTGAAATAAGGATACTGGATCCAAAGGGCGCCATCCTGGCCACATGGTGGATGATAAGGAATTGGGCTTAACTAGTGCCATCTTGTCTTCATGGTAGAGAGAGAAAAATTCCACCCTCAGATGATAGGTGTGCCTGAATTCCTAGAGGGAGGGGTGGGGAATTGGACAATAGGTTAATGTACCTGTCAGTCTTGATCTTTGAACTTGTAAGACTCTCAAGTTTCCTGTGACCTTGTCCCCTAACACTGACCCTATTTAGGCCCAGGCCAGCTCAGGCACCATTATGTTATGGCTTGTGTCTCCTGTCTCCTACCTCTCCTCCAATCATTATGGCATCCCACTCCAGCTCTTCATTAGAGTGGATCTGGTTTGTTGGTGTTGTTTTTCTGCTCTTTCCTTCCTCTCTTGCTCTCATGGCTCAATTTTCTAACACTGTTAAGTGTATTTGAGGGGCTGCAGGACTTTACAACAAGAGTCCACCTGTCATCTCAGGCTCTCCAATAAAGGCTCCCAATTCCACCTCTCCAAATGTGGCTTCTCTGTTTCTCGAGACTGAGTTCCTGTACAACGCAATAGTTTGTTTACTTTGGTAGGCCTCTCAGGAATCCAAATTTCTAATCATTGACCATTGAAAGAAAGAATTTGTGGTACTTCTTTCATGTTCTTTCTCCCAGCTCTGTGTAATGATCAGCTGTTTAGTTATTTCTGCTCTTAATGACTTTATTACTGTATTCTTTATCCGAAATTTAGGGCAAATAGTTATAAGTTCTGTTAAACATGAAAAATGATAGCTGAGTATGGTAAGTCTTTACCATAAGGAGTCTGTAGGTCTTTGACATGACATTTCCTGGGACATAGTCCTGGGACGTCAACTTGAGGCCTGGATGCTGTCCCTGCAAGCTTAAAACAAAGATGATTAGACTTTGCCAGAGAACCACACAGACATCCAGGTACAGAGAACAAAGAAAGGTTTATTGCTGGGAAAGGGAGCTAGCAAGACTCCTTCTCACAAGGGACAAGTGAGAAGAAGCACCCACTATCATCTGAGGTGACCTATATAACCTAGTAGGGTTAGGAGTCTAGAAGGGGCTAGGAGGCAGAGACCCTGGTGTGGATATGTGGGCCAGGGGCTTCATCATGGAGGACTAGGATTTATGGCTGCTGTCCAAGTAGTAGATAAGGGGTCCTGCAGCTGCCCAGACCCGAAGGTCACTCTAAGGGGCTCTTGTTGCCTTAGATGGTGGTAGTTGCCCCAGAGAAGTGCCATGCCAAGGTAAAGGGGGTTAGAGGCTGATTATTTATTGCCTTTACTATATGGGCCTAGTGTTGCCTAGGAAGGGAGCACGCTAAGCTGTGGAGAAGGGAAGGAGTGGACTAAGCTATGGGAAGAGAGCTTATTTTGCTAACATTCCCAACTCTTTGGTTTTATAAATGATGGGAGACACCCTGTTGGGATTATGGATGAAGGTCTCCTCTGGAGCTGCTTCCTGCTGAGAGGGGGTGAAGTAGTCAGAGAGGACACCTGACCAGGTACTCTCCCAGGAGCATTTGGTTGGCAGACTGATTGGTGAAAGGTTTCATCTTCCTCACAAGGATGTTCTGCCTGCTTCATCACCAAAATAAGGCAAAAAATTGGAGTTAAGGGACCCAAGATAGGCAGGAGTAGTTAAAAGTATAACTTTTACAGGTAAAAAAACAGCCATTAGGCAAGAAGACATGGCCCTCCACACACAAAAAACGTGCTTGCTTGTCACAAGTAAAGTTGCCCCTCTTTAGTTCTATACAGCCACGGGTGGGGTGTCATTTTGGACCTGGGCAGAGATTTTTTTGAGCATTATAACCCAGGGTGGCATGTCACATCAGGTCATCTGCCAGTCTCTCATGTGAAGGCCTTCCCCAGTTATAGGAGCCAGCATAGATGGTATTTATATCTACCACAGGTTTGCACACTGGAAGCAAGCAGGACACCAGCACAAGTCCCATCTCCAATTCCCACCTCAGACAAAAATTAGAGGTGTTAGTCATTTGGGATAGGCAAAACCAAATGTCACAATGCATGTGGTCCTACAAGGACTCTGAGGAGAAGGATCCTTCATATTGGTATTTTAGGTTTCTTGGGCTACAGCAGTATAGCCTGTTTAGCACTCTGGTTTGTAAAAACATTTTTCTGGCTGGCAAAGAAAAGCTGATCTCTAATAACCCTAACAGTGCCTACCTATGTAGGCCTTTAGACAGATCTCAATAGGGACATAATCTCAGGTCCACAAACTTTTTTCTTTAACGGATGAATTTATGTGGTTGGTGTTAGCCTAAAAGTCACTGCCACTTAGGACATTGAGCAGATACAGAGGGTTTGAGATTTAAACTATCCCCCACAGTTTACAAGCTTAGCTTTTTATTACCCTTGATCACAGATGATTGGCAAGTTCCTACCCAGAAATAGACAGACATGGCCATTAGAAAGTCATGCTTACAATCTACTTTCCTATGACCTCCCAGCTCTGATCAATTTTTGAAGGGCCAAACATAAGTGACTCCAAGGTCTGACACCATTTCTGCCATCCAGACAGTGGCTTGTAATGCCTCTGGATGCTCCATCATTGCCAGGGTGCCAGGAGTGCCTTTCCCCAAGCTGGGATAAATGCACCTCTGGCATTTTCCTTGGTTGGTCACTGGACTTGAACTCAGGGTTTAAGCACTGTCCCAGCTCAGGAGTAGCACTCTGCCACTTTGAGCTCCAAAGCAACTCTGCTTTTCAGCACTCGGCTGGCAGATGAGAGATGACCGTTTCACAGGGACCTTTCCTTCCCCAGGCTGGCTTCAAACCATAGTTCTCAGATCAATGAGTCTTTACAAAAGGCCACTGTACTCCAATTAAAGCAAAAAAGATGGTCATTGGAAGTAGTTTTATAAGCATAGTCTTACCTGGAACTTATTAAGGGCCAAAGTTACATCTGACAAATTTGTAAAACTCCTCTGTCCTTCCCTATGGGGCTGTTAGAAACTGTTACAAGAAAACTATAAGGGCAAACTATAATAGCCATTAAACAATAATTTTGGTAGTCCTAATTTATCTTTTTCTGCTCTGAAACATTTACTTTTTAATTTTTTTTCTCTAGGAAGCCAGCCACTCTACTGCTCATATTTTTTCAAAGGAGATGCCATTTTTTTTATCCCTTTTCCCAAAGTCACTTTAATCTAAATTTAGATGCCCTTTTGAAACACTGGGCAATTTCTGTAGTCTGAATTACCTTTAGGAAATTAGCAGTTTTTCTTAATGCAAGAATTACAAGAACTAGCACTGTACCAAGAACTTAGACTTAGAATCTTTTTCTTTTTAGAGATACATTTAATTGCCAAGTAGCACAGAAATCAAATCAAATCGTTGTTCATACACCACTTATGGTCTGACTTGTGGGGATTAACATACCATAGGTGGAAGGAAACACAAGCAAATCAGGGTGATGTTAAAATTCACTAACAGTCCCTGATCTTTTTTTTCTCAAGGCTGGCACTGTACCACTTGAGCCACAGCTCCACTTCCAGCTATTTTGGTGGATAATTGGAAACTGGAGACAAGAGTATATCATGAACTTTCCTGCCCAAGATGGCTTCAAATCAGGATCCTCCGATCTCAGCTTCCTGAGTAGATAAGATTATAGGTGTGAGCCACTGGTACTCAGGTACATGGCATGTTTTTATCTTCATAAGATTAATAATGCATCTAAGTCACAAAGATATACATGGAATCAAGAGCACAGACCTGGAAACACAGACAGGAACTCATGGAGTCTAGTAGATACTTGCTTGTTGAACAATCACAAATAGCCAGATAAATTTGAAGACATCTTCCTCATCTCTTGTCTATGGGAGCACTAGGTTTCTTAGCAAATATCACAGGAATGGCAGAAGACAACACTAAACACTGATTTCTAAGTCACCTAGTGTATCTACATTGCATACCTCATATCCATCTACTCTTGTGTTATTTAACCACGAGAGTGCATTCTGAGAATCCTCCAAAGGCAATTCCATCTTCATGCCAACATTGCAGAGTATATTTGCGCTAAACTGTGTATGGCATAAGCTAGTCACTTGGTGTGACAACTTGGTCCAATCAAGAGACAAGATACACATGAGGTACTTGAAGCTGCTTAACATAGCAAACTGTTTTATAATCTACTTTGTTGTTGTTTTTTTTTAATTTTCTTGTAGAGATGCTGTACAGAGAGGTTACAGTTATATCAGTAAGGTACTTTCTATAAGTAGGAGTGTAACAGGGCCTTAACAAGTTATTTTTGCTTAGAAACACTGACTCCTTTCTAGGATCCACAAATTAACTAAAAGAAGGATAATAGCTAGATATCTCTTCCTCCATTTTGTAGCTTTGCCCTTTGCCCTCAGTCATTCTTTTCTGTAGTCATTTTATAGCCATCTTAGAAGCCAGGATAGAACAGACAAGAGACCAAAGTGCCTGAGGTGTCAGTGGTAACAAGGCCCCCTGACTACTCCTGAGGTAATGGATTGTCAGGCCATCTGACGCCACCTCTAACCATCTATGAACATGCCTGTGACTGAAGGGGACTAACTATGTATCTTCCCTCCTCTGCCTCAATCCTTTGTCTATTTATAGCTCATGTCTATACCATTAAAGGTGAACTGAAATGCTGTCTCCCTATGGCTGTTCACACCACATAATAAACCTCCTTCTCCTACCCTTCATCATGCCTCTTTGTTTGCTATATGAGACGAGTGAACTTGACATGTGGAAGTCTCGGAGTTTGGGCAGGGTTTTAGGAGTACACTTTAAAAGAGTAATGGAAAGAATCACATAGTAAAAACATAAACCAAGGACACAGTCATTTACTATCATTACCTAGGCTTGTATATAACTGCTCACGTTATACTGGCAGTGCCAGTTTATACCAACATCACCTGAATAAGAAGTTGCTAAGACATATCACTAGGAAATAGGATTTTTTTCAGCTCCTTTAAAATCTTATGGAAGCATTACTGTATACACAGACTATCATTGGCCAAAGCACATGGTGCAACTCTATTGGATTTCTATGTAACTACCCCCCACCGGCCCCAAAATGTTCAAATCCACCACCAAGAAAATGTGTTGCTTGACTCTGCACCTGCTTTCTCTCCTTCACAATTTCCAACAGTCTTAATTCCATAGGGGAATCCAGCCACTGATGAGGAGGCCAAATAGCAAAGGACCTTGCACCATATGACCTATGCCAAGCAATCATTGCATTCATCTCCTGGCCCAGTGATTGGTTCAGGCCTAGGCATGTAACCTAAGAAGGTGTGGTTACAGCAAATTATTGAACTCCTGCTGATAATATTGGCACACAAATTTTCTCCTTTACATGTCTGAGGACACATAGCCCCAGGGAACAGAATAACTAGAAACCATTCCACAACCAGAAGGTTCTGCAAAGTCTGCCTAAGAAGAGGCCACATCCAGGAAGCAGAGCCAAGAAACAGCAAGTGGTATATTGCTTCTGGTAAATTGTTTGAGCCGGTCCTGAAACTTCTAAGTCTTTGTGGATTTTTCAGTTACATGAGCCAATAATTCCTTCTATTATTAAAACCACTATGAGCCAGATATTCTGTTAGTTACCTTTCCCCCCGTTGGTGCCAGTACTGAGGCTTGAACTCAGCTCTCCCTTACTGTTTTTGTTCAGAGCTAGCATTCTACTACTTGAGATTGAGACACAGCTCCACTTTGAGCTTTCTGCTTGTTAATTGGTGATAAGGGTCCCACAGACTTTCTTGCTTAGTCTGGCTTTGAAGAACAAGTGAGTCTCAGATCCCAATCTCCTAAGTAGCTAGGATTACAGGTGTGAACCACTGGCACCTGGCAGATTTTCTGTTATTTAGAACCTTGTGCTAACTGATTCACCATCCATTCCCATCCATGCCCCTTTGATTCTTGTAGATGAGGAAAGGATTTCTCGGGGAGGCTACCCCATTAGTTGAGAGGATTAGGCTTTCCAGGCCCTCATTTTTTTCTTTCTGCTATCCCAGCATATTTGGGATGATTTGGCAACAGTGAATACAATTAAATTCTCCTTATTACTAGACATTCATCAAATGTGCTCTGAAATCCCTAAACTAATTTCCCTAGTGTTTTACTTCTGGCAGCCAATCCCTTTGCTTTACAGCAGCTTCATTAGGGCCTTCATGATTCACTGGAAAAAAGAGAGACCACATATGGGAGAAGGTGTGAGGACTGCACTCCAGGAATGCTGGTTTGCCAGCAAGTTATGCTCAACAGTGCATGGTGTTCTGCTGGCTCTTTCTAAGTTTGCCCTGCCCTTTTCTTACTTGGTCATCACCCATCATTACAACTTCTCTTTTATATTTCAGTAGAGCAGTTTCACTACCCTGTCATCCTGACCTATGGGACCTCCATTTCCAGCTAGAATTGTGACTTTTTTCTCTCTTTTTTTTTTGGGGGGGAGGGCTAATCTTTGGACCTGGGCACTGTCTCTGAACTTTTGGACTCAAGGCTAGTGCTCTACCACTTGAGCTATAGCTCTACTTCTGGGTTGTTTTTTTTATGGTTAGTTGGAGATAAGAGTCTCACAGACTTTCCTCTCCTGGCTGGCTTTGAACCATGATCTTCAGATCTCAGCCTCCTGAGCAGTTAGAGTTTCAGATGAGAGCCACCAGTGACTGGTGGCTATCTCCCTCACTCTAACAATAGGCCGACCTATCCCATCCTTATATTACTTTAAAAAACACTCATCAACTCTCTCGGGAAATGCCCCCTCAAAGGGAAGAGCAAGAAACCATTTTTACTGTGTTAGGGAAGGGACTGGGTGCTTTACAGATATTTTCCCTTTTAATTCTCAAAACCAAATGGTGGGGGCTGGGAAGGTGGCTCAGTGGTAGAGCGCTTGCCTTGCATGCAGGAAGCCCTGGGTTCGATTCTTCAGCACCACATAAGCAAAAAGAAAAAAGCTGGAAGTGGCGCTGTGGCTCAAGTGGTATTGCGCTAGCCTTGAGCTAAAGAGCTGAAGTACAGGGCCCAGGCCCAGAGTTCAGACCCCACGACCGGACCCAAAAAAAAAAAAAAAACAAATGGTGCAAAACAAACAAACAAAAAAAGGGGGACTGGGAAGGTGGCTCAGTGGTAGAGTGCTTGCCTTGCATGCATGGGGCCCTGGGTTCAATTCCTCAGTACCACATAAGCAGAAAAAGCCAGAAGTAGCACTGTGGCCCAAGTGGTAGAGCACTAGCCTTGAGCTAAAAGAGCTGAGGGACAGCACCCAGGCCCAGAGCTCAGGTTCCATAACCAACAAAAACAAAAACAAAAACAAAAAAAAACAAGGAGGGAGTTGTGTTCTAGTCCACACATGAAGAAGCTGACTTATGAAGGTGGAGGGTTTCCATTCAAACCTCCATGTGTATGATTCCAGAGGAACTTTGTTCCATTGCTTGGATTGGGCATTAGGTTTTTCTCCTTTGTATAAGCTCCAAATAGTAACAACCTGACCCTAGTATGGAGAAGACCAAGGCCTTGTCCAGGGTGAAAGGGAAGTAGAGCCCACCAAGCTTGTGGAAGAGAAGGTGAGGAGCCACATACCATGCTCCTTCTACATGCCCATGGTACAGCCAGCATGACAGGCTCACCAAGGATAGGTTCACCAGAGAACCTTGCTTTACATTAAGCTTGTCTTTGTAATTTATATGTAAGAAAACTGAAGTCAGGTAGTTAATCATTTTCTACTGGGAAGCAAGAGCAGCTGGGAAGCACAGGCCTGGAACTGACCAGTGTGCTTTTGTATCCATACATTGGGAAATGTGTCTCCTGATCCTTTTCCACACCAACACTGACACATATAAATACGTACCTGCCATCCTTCATGGTGAATCAAGTGACACTGCATAGGCTGGTTCTCAGAGGCTTTCTGTGAGAGGCACAATGTGGTACCTAAATACAAAGAAGTGGTCAGTTTTGTCCCTAAAGAGATAGAGAGGAAAGGAAAGAGGGTGTCAGTTAACAGGCACAGAAAGTACTGATTTGTAAATGCTTACATCAGGCTTAAACCATAGCTATATGCACAAGAGAGTACATGACAAAGGCGATGGTCACTAGGGAGGGTTATTTAAGATATTCAGAGGGGAAGAAGAAGAATCTGGTCACTAACAGCATTTACAGAAAGAGAGACAGAGATGGGGAGAAGGGAGGGGAAGGAGGGAAGAAGGAAGAGAGGAAGGGAAGGATGGAGAGAGAGTGAAAGAAAAGGGAAGAAAGAGTGGGCATAGACTATTTGAGCTTTTAAGAAACATTGCCAGATACTGGTAGCTCACACATGTGCCCTTGCTACTCAGGAGGCTGAGATCTGAAGATCATGGTTCAAAGCCAGCCCAGGCAAGAAAGTCTATGAGACTGTTACCTCCAATTAACCACAAAAAAGGCAGAAGTGGAGCTATGGCTCAAGTAGTTGAGCACTAGCCTTGAACAAAAAGGGTCAGGAATAGCATCTAGACCCCTAATTCAAGTCCCAGAACAAGATGAAAGAAAGAAGGAAAGAAAGGAAAGAACAAAGAAAGGAAGGAAGAAAGGAAGGAAGGAAGGAAGGAAGGAAGGAAGGAAGGAAGGAAGAAGAAAAAGAACAAAAAAGAAAAATAGAAAAAAGGAAAAAAGAAAAAGATTGACAAGATGCTATGACAAGAATGTACAAAACCTGTAACTTTGGTTCTGGATGGAGAACTTACTTATAATGAAGAAGAAACGGAGACTGAATTAGCACTTTTGTGATGAAAGAAAATCCTAACATCACCTTCACCACCATCACCAAATGGATAGTTGGTGTGGGTATAATAGTTGAGAGTTTAAAGAGTACTTTTACATAATAATGATTAAAAACATGATTTTTCAAGGCTCTTCCACAGCCATGATAAGAGTAATAACTAGAAATGTAGATGACTCATTTCCTGGCCTTCAGGGTGAGCAGTTGGGATGGAGATTTGGCACTAACAGCTGGAAATGAGCAGCTCCAAAGATGACTAGGAACCTTTCCATCAGCATCCTGTGCTCCAAACAGGTGTCTCTTTCATATGAACAGAAGCAGAACTTGGACCACAGATTCCCACTACTTTCCGGGGGTTGGGGGATAGTGTATCTTTCCTTCATTATAAATGAGTCCTTACATTTGTTTCTCCTTCCTCTTGCAGCCATCCTGTCATTTCTAACAGAATCCTAGCTTAGAAAATCAGAAATCTTGAGCCCCAATCCCAGGTTTTCCATTTATGTACTTCATCCTACTTGATCCTCATTTTCCTTATCCAGAGCAGACTATAACCAGCTCTTGCCTACCTCACTTAGCTCCTTTTATACTATTTTATAAGTTATATAAAAAAGGGTTTTGAAAGGTTCAAAAACATCCAGAAAGACCTGAAAGAATATAAACTACTCTTATGGGGGGGGCTCAGCAGTACTGGGAATTTAATCTTATGGCTATGTTGATCTTTTGACCCCACCCAGGATCCTTCTTGGTCATACAAACATCTGAGCACATGGGTCCTGGGACAGTTCCCAGGCTGTCCTGCAGGCATCAGGCTGGGTCAACCGAATGGCCATCTTCAGGTTTAATCCTGGGTTTCTTCACTCCTGTTCTGAGCTCACTTTCCTTCTCTAATCCACATCTGCCCTTGCTCTCACCTCAGTTAAGAATGGCTCAGGAGAAAGTAGGAAGAATTTCTCCAGGGAATACTAAATAATTTTGCTAGTGTCCTGTAACTCTACTTACAAATCAGCAGGCCATAGACAAGAAACTTTATGTGTTATAAAGCCCAATGGTATCAGCTACAGTTTAGACCCAGGCTGATTTCTTGTTCCTCCTTTGGAGCAATGCTTTCTTTATAAATACTATTTCATTGACATCTCCAAGTATGATTTGTTTTCTAAGAGTTTTGACATCAGCTTAAGTAAAGAGTTTGTAGCTAGTCATAGCCAGAGATTAATGCTTAATAATAACAAATATAATTCAAGAATATTTAGATGACATTATTACATTTCATTTTATTACTATTATATACATAAATTAATATACAGCAATTTTCAAACATACATTTTGTTTTATTTTATTTACTTACTTACTTCTAGTAAGCACTCTGTTACTTAAGCTATGGCTCCATCTCTTTTTCCTTTAGTTTATTTTCCGGATAGGATCTGGTGCTATTGCCTAGGGCTAGCCTTGGACTGTGATCCTCTACTCCCTGCTTAAGAATTTCAAATGTGTGCCAACACACCTAGCATATTATTTGAGATGGGCTCTCACTAACTTTTTATTTTTAGCCTGGGCTGGCCTTGAACCATGGTCCTTCTTTTTTTGGGGGTGAGGGGGGTCTGGTCGTGGGGCCTGAACTCTGGGCCTGGGCGCTGTCCCTCAGCTCTTCAGCTCAAGGCTAGCACTCTACCACTTGAGCCACAGCGCCACTTCCGGCTTTTTTCTTTTTGTTTATGTGGTGCTGAGGAATCAAACCCAGGGCATGCCTGAGGCATGCAAGGCAAGCGCTTTACCAGTGAGCCACCTTCCCAGTCCCCGAACCATGGTCCTTCTAACTCTGTGTGTAGGTTAGAAAACATTCAAGTATGACTGTAAAATGAGCTTTGAGACTGATGATCACATATATCAATGTCCAATATCATGCTGCAGCACCTGGATCAGGTCTTTGTCTCTGGGCTCTCAAAGAATGAGTCCACAGATACAAAGAGAAAAGTAAAACAATAAGATTTATTGAAGAAAAAGAAAAGCAGAAAAGTAGAGTTCCCACTAGACAGGAGGGGTCTCAAGGTAGGGTACCCTGGCGATCCATTGTACAAGGGTAATAAGGTGTTTCTAAGAGAGACTTACAAGATTCTTAAGATTATTGGACCATATCAGTTCCAGACCCAGAGTCTCCACACAACCTATGCAAACTCTCCAAGTGTCAGTTAGCACCTCTGTCTGGGTGTCCCTTCTGATGAACACCTCTGGGGTCCAAACAATCTATTGTTCATCTGTGAATCTTGCAGGGGTAATGGGCCATGACTTGGCATGGGAAACTGCTCAAAACCATGTTGATGTGATGCCTAGAGTCCTGCATATGGGACTGCTCTAGGCCATGACAAGAGATGCAGACCCTGGATGGGAGGGGGCTTCTACCTGATTGCCTAGGCTAGGCTTTTTTTCAGCCCTCAATACTATTCTGAGACAGAACCTGGATTTTATGTTTAAGTTCAACATCACCAATTTTAAATTGTAAATTATAAGGACGAGAAGAAATAGAGGCAATGAATATTTCTGTAATTACATATGCACATATAGCATGCAAAGGAGGAACCACACATAGTCATTACAGTCTTTGTTCCTATAACTGGTCCCCAGACAGAGTTGACATTGCAACTTTCTCCTCTCTCATTCCATGATTCCTTCCCTAAGGCAGGACATTACTGAGATGGGTACTTTACTTAGTATGATGACCTCAGCTCTTATTTCTTAAGGGTCTAAATTTTCAGTGGCTCTGCCTGCTTTTTTTCATTGTCTCACTTCTGAACCTGGAAGGAAGTACTAAGAGGTGCCCCTTGGAATTGCTTGTGTTCCAGATGGAAATTCCTATACCCTCATTGTGGCCGCACTCCACAATTTCTAGTCCTGGGTAATCAGAGTCCACCACCACAGCAGTAGAATAACTTCCTCTTCCGTTTTAGTCTAGTGAGCTGAGGAGCCTACAGTAGTTCAATCTAATGGAATCCCCAGTGCAAGTGTTCTTCCCTTGGACATTCATAACTTCAAAACATCGGAACAGCTGGGTGCTGGTGGCTCATGCCTATAATCCTAGAGCTACTCAGGAGACTGAGATCTGAGGATCACAGTTCAAAGCCAGTCTAGGAAGGAAAGTCTGTGAGACTCTTATCTCCAATTAACCACAAAAAGCTGAAAGTAGAGAACTGTGGCTTAAGTGGTAAAGTGCTAGCCTTGAGCCAAAAAAAAGCTGAGGGATAGCACCCAGGCCCTGAGTTCAAGCCCCAATTCTAGCAAAAAAAAAAATTAATATCAGGACAAAGTGCTAGCAGTGAGTTCTTAGGAGATGGAGAGGAGCCTATGGGTCCCCCCGACATTCTGCCCACAGCCACCTGGGGTATTGCAAGCCAGAACCAGCTCAACCATGTCCAAATACTTGCCCCACAGAAATCGCAAATTCCTAAAGGGCCTTGTGGCTTCAAACCACTAAGTTTTTAGGCAACTGATTAGGCAGAAATAAGCCATTATGATATTAACACAAGCACAGCTGACTAATGTCTTTTTCAAAGTTTCAGAGTCTCTAATCTGGACCTAGAGGGATGAGTAGGAGCTCACTTGGAAAGTAATGCACAGGACACAGCACGGACAACAGAGGCTGCAGTTTCGCGCTGGGGTTCCCTTTAGTGGCCAACTTCAGCTGGGAGAAGATAATGCTCAGGAACTGGAAGAAACCAAGGGGACAGGATAGGCTGGTGGGGGAGGCACATTGCAGGATATATTGCTCCTGCAGTTTAGGATCCTGAGACACTATAATCTAGGCAACATGAAAGTGGTTTGACAAGTCACCATGTTGGGCTAAGGCAGTTGTGAGGATTCTATTATTATTATTAATAATAATAATATAATGTTAATATATTAATAATATAGTGTTTGTATATTATAACATATTGTTATTATTATTATTAATAATAATAGAAGATACAGATATAAGACCACAGAGATGGAACTTGTTAGGCAGTTGAGTGTTGAGAGTGAGCTTGGGCAGGGACGACGAGGTGGGTGGAGGAATGGGCTAAGGAGGGGGACAAGATAGGGAAAAAAATTGGCAAAAAAGCTGGAGGCGTGGCTCAAGTTAGCAAGTACAAGGTCCTCTAGGAGAGATGGGGAAAGGAAGAGAGAAGGAAGAAAAGGAAAGAAGGGAAGAAAGAAGGAAGGAATAAAAGGAAGGAAGGGAGGAAGAGAGGAAGGAAGGGAGGCAGAGAGGAAGGAAGGAAGGAAGGAAGGATGGAAGGAAGGGAGGAAGGAAGGAAGGAAGGAAGGATGGAAGGAAGGAAGATAGGAAGGAAGGAAGGAAGATAGGAAGAAAGGAAGGAAGGAAGGAAGGTAGGAAGGAAGGAAGGAAGGAAGATAGGAAGAAAGGAAGGAAGGAAGGGAAAAGATTGTCAAAAATGACTATTGGTTCCATACAGAGGAGGGAGAGGGATACAGATAGACAGAGGTGGAGGCGAATCCTGGCACAAATGATTGATTTATTTGTTACTATTTTATTCTCAAAACACAGGGCAAGACCTAGAATTAACAAAAGAATCTCTGAGGAAAACATTTTAGAGTGGGTCTTTCCTTCCTCTGTTGCATCTTTTCTGCCCAGGGAGACATCTAAGCTCTCCTCTCCACAAGTGTGCAGGTGGAGAGGATGTTGCTTAGGATGCTGAGGACAGGAGAGCAGGAGGGGAAGGGGGAGGAAGCTTTCAGGCTAGACTGAGGTGTCACATGCCAGGCTCTCAGGCAGCTGAGAGGAGGGAAGGCATCATCTCTGTAGGTTGTTCCAACACATGGCTTCCCCAGGCCCGACAACCCAGGAGGGAGCTGGCAGAAGCTGCCCCAGGCTCCTTGAGCACCTAGCTGGGAGAGGAGGTCTGGGGTGCAGATCAGGTGCGGCACTTCTGTCACCAGGAGAACATGCCTGTGGTCCTGTACTACAGGGTCCTCTTTAAAAACTTTTCAACAGTCTCCAAAGCAGCCAGAGGTAGCTCTGGCTGAGGGGAATGCAGGCTCAAGTTTTGCAGGTGTCTGCTCAGTCAGCACCTTGATCAGGGCTCAAATGCTGCCTTAGTTTCTAAAGGTGACAGGCAGGAGAATTTCCTTCTCTGTGTTGAAATGAATAGGGAGGCAGACATAAGTCCAAGCAAAACTTTAAAACTCAAGAACCCAGATTTGTTCTGGTGTGTGTGTGTGTGTGTGTGTGTGTGTGTGTTCCATTAAAAAAATCAGTGTATTCTGATCATTGAAGGTTAATCTTGAATTTACATAGAAGTGTGGCTCTGTGTTCGACTTCTCTTTATTTGTACTATCATCTGTCTCCTCTGCTGAAGTGAAAACTCCACAGAGTAAGGCTATACTCAGTCTTGTTCCACGTCTCCAGAACCTGAAGCGGAAGTGGACTCACTAAGGTTTGTTGACTGAATCAGTGATAGCAGGAGCATGGTAGCAGAGGGGGATTCTCAGGAGGGTGGTTTGGCCCAGAACACCCAGCCCAGCCCACATGGACTGACCAAATAACCAGATGCTGCTGCTTCCCTTCTGCTCACCAATTAGAGACTTGGTGGGGGTGGGGAGAGGTAAGCATTCTTTATAGACACAGATGTCCCTGAGGGGCCATGGATGCCCACCCTGCACCCTGACACCAAACTTTATATTTGTAGCCTAAACCTCTCAAATTTCAGATTGAGGAAGTCAGCGGTCACTCACCGGGCACCCTAAGTCAGCACTGAGAACCCAGGATCTTTTCTCTGAAACCTGCACTGAGGAAATGGATGCTAAGGGCAGAGATATTTGGGGACAAAGCCCACACAGTCTCCATGGGTTGAGGATCCATAGAGAAAGTCCTGGAAGCCTATGGGGAGAGGTAGACAGACGTGTCTGTCTGATGCAAATGGTGTTTATTTACAAGCTTTCTGCAGCACTGGGCTGTGCTTTGGAAAGACAATGAAAGTTGTTTCTCTCTCTCCAGTACCCCTGGGCCTCATGATCTGTAGTACTGGAACTTGCACTAGGCCTACAGCCTCCTTCATTCCTTTGTAATTCAATTAGGCAGTGTTGACTGAGCACATATGTGCACCGGAAGCTGTGCATCTGTGTTCTCGAGAGCTGCGACCAGTGGTCTCCAAAAGCTTTGTGATCTACTGGGCAAAACATGGTTTCCTAAGGAAAAGGATATTCTGAGAGCGAAATAATGTATTCAAATCACCTTGTGCAACATAAACCACTCCTCAGTTGGGGCTCATTTGGATTTCCTCATACTGTGGATAGATTGTTTCTCAACTCCATCAGATACTCCTGGAACATGGGCCTGGGTCCAACCATGGCAGTAATTAATGTCAACCTTGGGGTCTAATTCTGCTGCTTTTGTGGTTGCTGCTTTATTGGTTTATCTGTATATTTCTGGTGAGATTGTTTCCTTGTGGGGTTCATAATCTTGGATCATGGGCTGAGTGCAATGGGATTTGACAACAGCTTGGATGAAGAGTATGGCTTCAAAAAAGGGTTTTGCACTTGCTTCTGTCATTCTTATTTTCTTACATTGAAATGTTTGTTGAGAATTCCTCCCACATTCAGAGGTAGTAGAAATTTGAACCTCAAATCCCAGTAGCTGTGGATATGAACCTTTATTTACAATTGGTTACTGGCTACACATTCTATGAACAGAAGCAAAACACCTTGTGAACTCTCTGAGTTGCAGGTCAGAGTTAATCTAGTAAATGGAAGAAATAGCACCCACACTTGAGATTAAATAAGATAAAGCAGATACATTACATTGTAAGGGCCTGGTTCCAAGTATATTCTCAGTAAATGGTCATCTTATTATGTGTACAGTATGCCCTAGATAAGACACTCGAGGTCCAGAAAATAGTTTACTCAAGATTGCAGTTTGTGATGGATGACAGTAACTTGAATTCATATTCCTTTACTTTTTCCACATGACCAGGAAAACCCCATACAATGCCCAGGTTTCACTGCAGATGGATTGTGTTGTTGAGAAATCTGGCTGTTAGGAATTAGCAGCAGCTCTGAAATCTTCCCACAGCCTTCTTACATGGCCGCCATATAGTGTTCTGCCTAATTTGTGAGAAAGCCCTACAAAGCCAACCCTTACTCCAGGCTCCTTGTTCCTTTCCCAGTTTTCTTTTGTCAGAATTCTGATTTTTACCTTTTCAGGTAGCAATCCTGAAAAGGGGGCATGACTGTTTTGCTTCTTATGAGTTGTCATTTAAGTTCAGGTGGCTGATTCCATTATTTACAAGTCCAGATTATAATAGAACTATAGATTCAAAGTATGTCTCTCCACAATATTCATAGAAATTTTTAATGAGCTGGGAAACCCACCCTCTCTCATTGTCCTTGCAGTAATCTGGCCTTTTCCAAATGGATAAAGTCTGTTTACCTTTGTCAACATTTATTAGTGGAGCACTATATGCAACTATTCCTTTAATAAGACGCTAAATCATCAGCACAGTTTATAGGCTGTCTTTTATCCAAAGACCTCAAAGAAATTTTGCTCACACTGCGTCATTATTAATCATCCAGCTCACCCAAGGAGGCAGGTGGGGATTGTTTCAGAGAGAGAAACTGAGGTTCCAACATGGTTTATGTGATTTCTAAGGGTCATGAACAGGGTCAGGAAAAAAAAAGCTGGGCACTGAGCCCAAATTCCTGTCTGTCAAGCCCCAAACCAAGCCTTCCCTTCAAAGTTCCCTAAAAATTCCCTTTCAGTAGAAAATAACATTCTACCTTGATCTATTAAGCAGAGATGAACTCTGAGCTCTTCTTCAATGACACAGGGAAACCAAAATTTATTTTTGAAGTTACTTCAAGCCATAAAATGCTTGATTCACTGTAGTAAATACTAACATTGAAATAAGCAGATAGCTTTGTAGTCATAATGATAGCTTGGATTTAACTGGTGCTTGTGCTATAAAAAGCAGTGCAGTTCACAAGCTTCTGAAGACCTTTGGTCTCTTCTGGCTGCCCCTCTGCTTCCTGCCTTCCTTCCCCAGTCACCCAGTAATTCCTTCTTATGCATAAGGAACTCATGGGATAAAAGAAACTCTTTGCTTTGGATTAATAGAAAGACTTGCAGCACCCTTGAAGCGAGCTATGGGATGACAGCCTCCAAACTCAACCTTTTAACAGCTTCAGCTGATTTAATCTTGCATACAGGTTGCTGTGGTTAGAAGATGGGTTGAGTTTGTCTTTGTCAGATTCACGTATTAGAAGCATGATCCTCGGTGGTGTTAATATGTGGTGAGACCTTTAATGGGTGAGGCAAAGAATGCTTATAATGCATCAGATATATCAGATTGGAGCCTTATAACCAGTTCCTGCCAAGAAATTGAAGGCAATATTCCTCCTTCAACTCTTGCTAACATGCTGCAGTGACTTTGAGGTTTGCTTTCTAGGTGGTACATTTATAAACCACAGTGGCCCACCTGTAGATTTTGCAAGGGCAAGAAAAAAATATTTGTCAGATGAGACTCCTGAGATGTCAGTTATGGCAGTACTGTCACTTATCCTAACTAACCCCGGGAATAGAATATGGCTATAACAAAAGCAAAATCTGAACTATGTGGCATTAGCTTAGTAGTCAAGGGCTAAGAGGGCCACCCAGCCCATGATATGCAGAGGCAAAAGTCTTAGTAAGCTAGATCTGTGATAACTTAGAATGCAGATCATGAGCCCATTGAAATTATAAGGGTCCAACAAACTTGGGAGATCTGTAATGCTGGAAATCCAGCATTACAGAACGTAACATCTCTTTTATGCTTACTCAACTCTACCATTGCAATATGAAAACAACCAGAGGAAATACGTAAGTAACTGAGTATGACTGTGTTCCAATAAACTTTATGTACAGGGTAGGTGAATTCTGGTTCATGCCTGGAATCCTAGCTACTCAGGAGGCTGAGATCTGAGGACCCTGACTCAAAGCCAGTTCAGGCAGGTCCATGAAAATCTTATCTCCAATTAACTACCGAAAAGTAGAAATGGAGCTGTGGCTCAAGTGGTAGAGCTGGGAGACAGCTTTCAGGCCCTGAGTTCAAGGCCAGGACCAGGCACCAAAAATAAACAAACAAAAAACCCAAAACACACACACACTCCCTTTATGTACAAAAACAGGTGGCACTTTGAAATTAGTACCTTGTCTATTTGTCAACCTCTAATATAGGGAGCGTTTGAATAAAATAATATTAAGAGTCAAGCACTGGTGGTTCATGCCTATAATCCTAGCTACTCAGGAGGCTAAGATCTGTGGATCATGGTTCAAAGCCACCCAGGGGCAGGAAAGTCTATGAGAGTCTTATCGCCAACTAACTCCATAAAAGCCGGAAGTGGAGCTGTGTCTCAAATGGCAGAGTGCTAACCTTGAGCAAAAAATCTCAGGGACAGCACCCAGTCCCTGAGTTGAAGCTCCAGAGCCAGCGCACACACACACACACACACACACACACACACAGAGTTTAAGTTGGTGTTACTATTAGTTGCACTTGGCAAGGAATAACAATGAAGAAATAAGTTCAGAAAGTATTAAGAGGTTTGCAAGTAGAACTTAAAGAGAGAAATGAGAACTTTGGGTCTCCACCCTCTCAGAGGCTGCAAGTGGTCAATAAATGCTATTTAGCTCTTATTGCTCACTGGGATATAAAGACAGAAGAAATACACAAGGAGGAACCTCTTGAAGCTCAGAGATAATGAGGTAGGGCCAATAATTAATAAAGACCCAAGAAAAGATGAGAGACAAGCAGACGGGGCAGAAGTTCACCTCCTACCTTCAAGGAAGCACACGGATACTTGTGTGACTACAGCAGAGGGAACTAGGAGTGGCTGGCGGTGAGACATCAGAGATGACAGGCCTGGAGAACTTGAAGGGGAGACCACAAAGGCCTTAGAAGTAGTTTTGGACACGCTGACTTTTTAAAAATCTTCCAATATTTATACAAGAGTGTTTCAACTTAATATGTCCATTGTTTTGGATATAGCGTATCTTAAATCAGAGTCACCCTCTCCCTATTCTTTTCCTCCCCACCAATTCCATTCCCATTCACCTCCTCAAGTTCCTAGTTCCAGCTTTATATATGTACAATGAGTATTATGACTGTGTGTATCCACCATTCCTCTTTCCATTCATCTGCCCCTTTTTAGCCCCTCCCCCACCAAGACATGTTTCAGCTTCCTGATACTCATTTTGTTAAACTGTTAGCTGTGTAAAGGTCCATGAAGTCTCACTTCTGCATTTACCCTACTTTAGTCACTTTGATTGTGCGCATGGGCATATGGACCTGTATGTGTTTACATAAATGTTTAAATTTTAGGTCTAACATCCACCTATGAGAGAAAACACATACCTTTTCTCTTTCTGAGACTGCTTACTTAATATGATCTTTTCTGGGCCCATTCAAGTGACATATTATATTTGCTAATGGATGGATAAAATTCCATTATATAGGTATATATGTGTGTGTGCGCATATATATGCATATGTACATACATGCACACACACATCACATTTTCTTGATCCGTTAGTTTGCTGTAGAGCATCTAGGCTGTTTCCAATAACAGTGCTGCAAAGAACATGGGCATGCAGGTGCCTTTATTATATCCTGATTTGTATTTTTGATAAATGCCCAAGAGTGATATCATCGGACCATAGGGCAGTTGTATTTTTAATTAGTACATTGGCTCTTCTGGATTAGCTAGGCAGCTCTGAGAGCATTGCAGTGCATAGAGATGTACTCTGACTTCTGTTTTTAGAAAGATTATTCTCCATACTAGACTGAGGCAGGGGCGGGGAAACAGTGGAGGACATATATAAGGAAGGAGACCAGTCAAGTCTCTTTTGTGGTAATCTACACAAGAGATCACTTATTCACTCATTCTCTTACTACACTACAAAGACATTGCTCCTTACAGTGTTTCTCACTCATAAGAGTATTGTGTGTATGGTTGGGGGGGGCGTCTCCCTCAAACAGAAGTTCTGTGTCTATGCTATGGAAGGCATTATGAGTGCTTAAAGAGCTGAAGGTTTGAAAACTCATGAGAAAATGTTTTACTCACTATGTTTAACTCGAGTTAAAAGTGAAACATTATTTTGGGTTCTGTGTGTATATGTGTGTATAGTTGTATGTGCTCTGTGTGTGTGTGTGTGTGTGTGTGTGTGTGTGTGTGTGTGTGTGCTGATACTGGGGCTTGAATACAGGGTCTCACACTCTTGCTTGGCCTTTTCACTCAGGGCCGGCACTCTACCACTTGAGCCACACCTCTACTTCCAGCTTTTGGTGGTTAATTGGGAATAAGAGTTTTGGAGACTTTTCAGCCGGAGTTGGTTTCAAACCCTGATCCTTACATCTCTGTCTCTTGAGAATCTTGTATTTCAGATGCAAGCCACCAGAGCCTGGCAACAAGTATCTTTCAAAGAAAAATTTAAAGCATAGTTTTCCAGAATCTGATCTTCTAGGATTTCTAGGATGGCATTTGGGGTTGTGTCTTTCAGTGGTATGGTCCAAACCCGCATGCAAAATCTCCCATGTCTCTGTCATCATTTGTTGACTACACAGAGCATCTGGTCTTGGTTGACAGCTTTGCAGTTTCCATTTGGGGTACAGGGACCACAGGGTACTTAGAAGTGTATCCTAGAGGTATGATCCAATCTATCAGCCACGCTCAGCACTGGGACAGCAGGTGGAACTTGTGGGCATGGCTGTGGGAAGGTGAACTTTTGCAAAAGGGATCAGGGTGGGAAAGGAACCCCAGAAATGCATTTATAAGTTTTCCTTTTAGTTATATATTATATATGGACATAACCTTAATATGGCCAGGAAAACTTAAGACTCATTTCTCTAACACCTTGGAAAATCTAGGTGCACCAGAAGTGTGTGTGTGTGTGTGTGTGTGTGTGTGTGTGTGTGTGTGTCTGAAACAGGTGACCAGCAGGCAGGTCCTAAGCAACAAGCACAGTGGTCAAGCAGAGTGACTCTGAATCTCTCCCGGAGGTCAGATCTGGCTCTTTATACCCCATCCCTGGAAGTCACATCAGCTGCTTTCTCCTGGAGAAAGTCATTTGCTAGCCTCAGAATACCAGCTTGCAACAGCCTCTGGCATTATGGAAGGCACCACACAGGCTCTTTTCATCTCCAATCATTCCTACTCCCCTACTACGAGATACATGTTCAAAGCAAGGAGAGCAAGTTAGTCATTCAATTGCTGTTAACAAATAACAGGATTTAAGTGTGTAATAAGTAGTTACTCAGCTTTGAAAATTTGCCCCGAAGAGTTAAAATTTCTGCTTCACTGGAAATTTGAGGGGGGTGGGGATGGCCTTGTAGAAGGAATTTTCAGCCCCTGAAGTTTTATGTCTGATCTCCCTCCCTTTACATCTGAGCTGGAACATGAGATCCGAATGAGATTGCTAGAGAGGAAGGGCTGGGGACAGTTTGGGGGCCTGCAGGTGTTCTGTTCCTGTGCCAGCCAGATTGGGCTCCCCCTCCCCACCCCATGCATAGACACACCACCACCACCACCACCACCAGACACCTGCCAGGACTTGCCAGAGCCCATGGCAGGGAGTTGGCTTGTGAATGGCTTTCTGGCTCATCACTTTAAGTTGGATTACATTATAGAGGGTGGAGTGTGGCGGCACTGAACCCAGTCTCCAGGTGGAGGGATGTGGAAGGAAGTCCACCCTGCAGAGATGGAAGGTGCCATGCTGACATGCCACCATCTCCCTGCCAACTCATCACAAGAGCAGCATGAGCCAAAAGTTGGGGAAATGTGCCATCTCCCACCTCTATTTTAATTATGGCTTTTTCATTTAATAACTATTTCCTGAAGTCCTGTATCACAAAAGGCAAAGCCAATACTATCTACCCTTCAGGGAGGTCATGTACAGTAAGGATTCAATATAGAGAAGTATTTAGTAAGCACCAGTTCTTCACTGTGGTTTAATCTCCCAGGGTGGTGAGGGAGAGGTGTGGCCTGGGAGCCCTAGCAGGGCATTAGTAACAAGGCCTCAAAGAGGATAAGGATGTCCACTCCTCCACTGGGCTGAAAAGGGTGTAGGGGTGCCAGCCAATCACTAAAGACTCCCAGATCGGGCCTCTCTGGGATAGGCCCAAGTTTAAGGACACTCAAAGTACAGGAATTCAGAAAATATTTATTAAAGGAAAAGAGGAAGGTTAAACTGGAGGTGAGAGGGTATGCACGAGGCAGAAGCAAAAGCTTCAAGTTTCCACTTAAAGGCAGCTCCCGTCTAGGGACAGAGAGCCATGGAGGAAGGTAATGGAATGTCACTTGAACCCCTCTGGAGCTTCAAAGGGGTTGAGGAGGTGGAAAAGGGCTGGAGAAGAAAGAGCAGGAAGGGCAGAGTCAAGGGTTAATTTCTCAAGTTGTCCTTTTCTGGGACTGAGAGCGGTGGCTCCTTTCAGGGCCAATTCTGCCCCCTGCAACTCTCTTTTTCCCATGTGGTCCTGACCTCATGGGGACCCCACAGTGCCCCAGGCCACCCACTGACAGAGACTCAGAGATTATAGCTTGAGAGGGAATTCATGCAAGGCCCAACCCAGTACTTTACATATCTGTCCTCCAAATCTAGAAATCTGTGTCTTACCTCCCCAAGGAAGATCTTACCACTTGGCTTTTTCTGCATAAATCCTCTTTCAAAGTTCTTGTCTGGAATCCAACTGACACTATCTTTTCATGATAATATTTTAATCAAATTTGCATTTATGTATAGATGTTCATACCCAGCCTCATTCTAGTAGGATTGGAGATAGCTTCCAGTGTTTCAGGTGGTGTCTGCTTTGATAAATCCAGCTTGCCAACCCCTACACAAAATCTCCAGCCTTCACCTACACAAAGTGTATATATGCTTTCGCTTTCCTAGTTTAATTAGGAAATAGATTACCAAGTCCCTCTGAAGCCTGGCTCCAAGTTTTAAACATGTGTGGGGTAGTTAGTGTCTCCCAAAGTGGCAAAGAGTATCGGACATCTTTAAAAAAAAAAGTGTCTGTATTCATTTTGAAGCTATTTGTGACGTCCTTGCTCCCCTAGGCAAGATGCTTCCTGTGTGACACCGTCTTTGGGTTTAGGGTTTAAATTCCAAGATGGGGACACTGGAAAGTGTGACCTCCTTGATGTTGGATGCAGGTAAAAGATGTGCAAAGACACCTTGTTCAAATCAAAGGTGGGGTAAGGAGGTAATAGAGGAGGAGATGGAGCCCCTGCAGTGCCCAGACCCTACCAGTTCAGGCCATGTCCCAAGCAAACTTGGATCCCAGCTGCTGGGAATCAATCATCCACGCTGGGACTGGAATTCTTGGGTAATAGGCTGCAGCCCACCTAGGTCATCAGGGAAAGGTTCAGTTGTTTTCCTGGGACAGGAGAAGGAGAGGGGCAGGCAGGCCCAGCTCCCACACTGTGTGAAGCTGGCAGTTGCCTCCTCCACCCATCCACAGAGATTGCATTTGTATCCACACAGGAGGAAACTCACGTGGGAAGGAGTAGGGTAGGACTCTGCCAGGGGCCCAGGCAGGATCTGCTCTGTCCTCAGCCCACAGGGCTAGGAAGGAACCATGGGGATAAAGAAGGGGCATTTGGCTCACTGTTGTGGTTGCTTATGGATTTAGAATGGTATACTTTTCTTCTGGAAACATCTGAGAGCGGTTAGGAAAAGCACAGCGCAGGACAAGATGTCTGAACAGAACATAATACATTGTCTTTGGCTGGAGCTAAACACCTGTTTTCTGAACTTGCGGGCGGAGAATAATAAGGAAGATCCCTGCAAGAGTCCTATCTGATCAATAGTTGGCGCCCACTGTCCTAGTCTTTTTCGCAACACTGTATGTCACCACCATATGAGTTAATGAAATCGAGGCTCAGAGAACTGAAGTAAATTGCCTACATGCCTACAGTAGGCAAAGAGGCAGTATGAGCCCAAGCTAGGTGACTCCAGAACCCTCAGCCTTAGCTGTATAGTCCTCCCTGTATTGTCACGGTCGTTAGTCACTAAGTCTTGTGTGGTCTAACTGCTAAGGTAAAGCAAAAGGTAGCTGGGCTACATAAACCTGGCTCCTCAGATGGATGTGGAACACAGGATTTTGTTTTAGTTTGCGAAGTCTATGACTGAAGCGCACACTATCTCTTCACCTGTGCTTTGCATCTTTCCTCCATGAGTTTTGTTTGACCTGGTGTGCCTCTGAGTCTGAAATTCCTAGACTACAACATCTCTATTGGATCAGAAAAATTTCAGTTCTGTCTTATTTTGGCATTGTGTAGTGTTGGGCTTCATTAGGTTAGTAAGTCCACTAAGTAACTTCTAAATTAGATTCATTTAAATGGAACTCTTCCATTCTGACTGGAAATGTGGAAGACTGCTCACCAAAGACAGTTTTCACCAAGCTCTGATCAAGAAACGAGCTTCCCCTTAGAACTACCAGCCTTCTGGGAAGAGAAGAGTAGGCTTTGAGATGATTGTAACAAGCGCCAAAATGTTAAAATCATCCACTTTTGGGTGATGAGAGATGCAACACTAGCTCACAGGCAGTAGGTGGAAGTAAGCTATCTTGTTTGGGGCTGTCCACTGTGCCTTGGAACCACTGCGCTCCAGTCCCAGGTTTGTTCTGAACAAAAATTCCACTTACAAAAACAAGACAAAATGGCATTGTTTTCTTTTTTCTTCCATAGAGGCAAGCTGAAATTTAGAAGTTAGGTGGATGAGGGCTCACATATCTACTTTTCTTCACATCATAGCTGTGGCCTTCATCTGTGTGTGTGTGTGTGTGTGTGTGTGTATGTGTGTGCGTGCTGGGCCTGGGGCTTGAACTTAGGGCCTGGGTGCCATCCTTGAGCTTTTTTGCAAGGCTCTTGCTGTACCACTCGAGTCATACTCCATTTCTGGCTTTTTGGTAGTTAATTGGAGATAAGAGTCTCACAGACTTCCCTGCCTAGGCTAGCTTCCCACTGTGATCCTCTGCCACTGACTTGTGCTGGGAAGGTCAGACTGTCTGGCAGGCTTCACAGAGTAGCAAGTGCTATCTATATACCCTCACAACTGAGGGTTTTTAATGGTCTTTAATAATCAAAAACACAGGCATCAGTCCCCACACCTGTTTATACTCCTATATAAACCTTCAGAGAAGTGAATCTAAGTTCCTTACTGCTCCTGGGTGAGAAGCTCGGTGGCAGTCTGCTGCCCTCTTCTGCCCACGTGGGGAACTTCATGATGTGTCTGGTTGCTCACCCCACCTCTCTAAGTACATAGCAGACACAATTTGTTACATGTACCTGTCTTCACTTATCTCATAATGAGAAGTAAATATCCTGATGTTCTAAGACGAAACCAACCTAGAGTTTCTGGAATGAATCCAATTTTGTCACTATTCATTGTGCTTTATATACCATTGTTACACACTCAACTCAGTAATATTTTATCAATTTTATACTCATGAGTTATGTTATCCCCTAATTTTCCTCCTTCCCCCCATATTGTCATTTTTAGTGTATCATTTGGTATCAAATAGGTGAGGGAGTATGTTTAGGAAAATACTGTAATCCTACAACCAAAATTCCCTTGATTGCCACTTTTTCCTCCCAGTTGACACCCCATGCAATCCAGGTTTCCTATCTTTACTTTTTGACTTTCATAAAGTATCACACCACAGGAGACAGTCTGAAAAACCTCGACAGCTACTAAGAGGTAGATGAGGTGACATTAAGGGGCTGGAAATAATACCCTGTTGGGTGACTATTGCCCAAGAAGAACCGAAAGGTATAAACATACCTAACCAGTAAATTGCCTCTCCCATTGATTTCTCCAATATATTCTCCCTCTATGCAACCTTTCCAGAAAAGCCCACATGCCAACAATCACACATGCTGAGTGACCTAATACAAGTTGACTAACTGCAATTAAAAAAATCTAAAACCCAGTATTATCCCAACTAAGAAAGTGTTTGAACACTGACATGAGGCTACAAGTGGAAAATTCCACATCTTAGAAGATCAATCACAGTAAAAACACAGCTGCACTAAAATTACTGTATAAAATTACCTTCCGGATATGCAAGTTGCCCATGGAACAAAAATAAATTTCATGTGTAGTTTTGTGCCCCATCCCTCAGATACCTCTATTTTGTACGTGAGAAATCTGAAAACATCCTAAACATTATCCCCTGGGTCCTAAGTCTTTTAGATAAGAGATATTCAACCTGTAGCTCTCTTTGACTTGCTGGGAAGTGAGAGCCACTGTAGTGGCACTTCACAGTGTTTTCGTGGATTTCTCAATAAATTCCAGTTCCCCCTCCTCCATACTGTCCTGGCTGGATTCACATCTCTCAGAATATTGATAGCTTAATCCGGGCTTCAGACTGCATTCCAGAAGACCTAAGAAAATTAAGATCAGAACTGTCTCCTTTGTTTTAGTCATTAGAATATTGAATGTAGGATTTTGTTCCTTTGATAAGAGCTAGTAGCCATCTAAGAGGGTTTTCATTTGTTGTTTGTTTTTTTCATGAGAAGATAGGGAAATAGTGTCATATTTTAGGCCAGCATTCTCACCTCAAACTGTATTCTCCAGCCTTTTTTTCTTTTTCCTTTTCCTCCTTCCTTCCTTCTCTTTCCCCCTCTCTCTTCTCTTTCCTTTTCTCCCTTCCTCTTTTTTGAGGTGCCAGACCTAAGGTTGAACTCAGGGTTTGGGAACCACCCTTTTTTGCTCAAGGCTTATGCTCTACAACTTGAGCCGCAGCTCCAGTTGTAACCAGCCTTTTGCTGGTTAACTGGAGGTAAGAGTCTCCTGGGTTTTCTTGCCCAAGCTGACTTTAAAGTGCAATCCTCAGAGTGGCTAGAATTACAGGCTTGAGCCATCTCCTCCTCTTCCCCTATCAGGGCTTGCACTCAGGCATTTCACCACTTCAACATGCTTCCAGTCTGTATTTTTGCTGATTTGAGAGTCTCACAGACTTTTCTACTCGGGCTGGCATCATTGCATGATGCCTTAGGTCTCAGACTCCTGAGTATCTAGGATTACAGACATGAGCCACAGATGCCTTGCTTGGTTTCATTTTCTTTAATGACTAAGATCATTGAGCTCTGTATCTTTGTGAGACAATTTTCTGAGGTGGCATCTAATAACTCTTCTTGGTCTTAGTTAAAATTTTATGGCATAAAGCTTATCATGGTGTGCGTCTGTTATTTTACTTTTGTAAGTTGTTGGTGATGTCCTATTCTTCATATATTATTTTGGCTACCTTTCTGTCTTGCTGTTGTTTTAAAGATGTTAATTTTTGAAGAGCCAAATTTTGGCTTTAATGACCTATTGGTTGTTTGTATCATTATTAGCCCTTCCTTTTAGTGTGTTTATTATATCTTTTCACTCTAGTTCATTTTAGCGTTTCTTTTCTTTTCAGGCAAGAAAAGATGTTTATTTACTGAATTCCTGCCCCCGCCATGCATGGTGGAGCATGGCTGAAAAGGAAAAGGGGGGCTCTTCTTTCCTTATATTCAGTCTTTTCTAGCATGGCAGTCTACAGTCCTCTAACTACTGCCTTAGCTTTACTTATATTCCACATAAATTAATGCACCATACATATTTTCTTACACCAGTTTAAGGAATTTTCACTTCCATGAATTTTTTCTTGTGAATTAACTAGAACTGTTAATGAATCCTCAGATACATGAAGCTTTTTTCTAGATTGTTTTTATATTGATATTTACTTTAATTTCATCAATAGAGAAAATCTTGTAGCACTTCTTTGAAACAAAAATTTACTTAATTTGTAAGTGAATAATTTTCATGCTGTTCCCTGTGGTTGAAAAAATATGAATTTGAAAATGTGGGCCTGCAGTGCATATAAACTCAGTACTTCAAAATTTCTATGTATTTCTTGGTGTCTGCTTGTTTTAGGAATTACTGAGAGGTGTGATTTTCGTTTTTGGTACTGTCATTTTATTTTGGTCTTCTATCCTTTAAGGCAATTTTAGATTTTCCCAACTTCTTGTCACTGCTTCTAGGCCAAGGAAAATCCCTTATCCAGTGAAAAAGTGGAGCCATGGCTTCAGGAGGAAGCAGGTCATCACCAATACTACAGGGTGTGGCCAGTCAGAATTCTTCCTGGCTGGAGATGGGGGAACGTGCCTGACAGTGAATCTTGAGTCATGGCTCTACCAGCTCAGGATTTACTAGCCCAGCAGGCACCTGGGGCTATGTGCTCCTGGATAACACTTTGAAATTTGAAGGAACTGTGGGAAAAAATGAGGTAGAGGTGTGGCACCGGCCTTGGTAGAATTTTAGATTTTTAAAAAATATATATATTATTGTATATATTGTAAATTGTATATATTTATTGTATATATTTACTATGCAAAGGGGTTACAGTTACATGAGTAAAGTAATAAGTACATTTCCTATTGAGAATTTGTTACCCCTCCTTTATTTTTCCCCTACCTTCCCTTCCCTCCCTGCCTCCCCAACTTCTCCCTACACCCCCCTTAGTAGAATTTTGAGCCAGGGATCACAAGGTTCACAGTGGCAGTGCTCATCAGGTAGGTTTGTAACTTAAGGCCAGAGTACTCACTGACTATGTGCTCTGGAGCTCCAAGGAAACACTCTTCCCCTCACTGAAACTATGGCACAAACACTAATCGATGAGCACCTGCACCTGAGAAACTCAGTAGTGGATTATAGGACAGGGTCGATTATACAAATGTCACTATGGCACTTGGTTTCCCTTGTGCGCAGGGAGATGCTGAGATTCTGGAACAGCAGAGGTCAGGTGGCAACACATTCTGCTTCAAGTAAGTAACTAGAACAGGCAGCAAGAAATGGCCACCAAAGGGTACAACCCACAGGTATTGGTGGGGATGCCAGGTAAACCATGACAGGATAGGAACAAGGTAGATGGATAGCCATCAAGTTTGCTTGGCTACTTTAATGATATCAAGATTCAGATGTCAGCTGCTGCAATTAAAACCACAACTACCATTTCCAGACCTAAGCCTGTTCTCAGGCTGGTAGTCTGTCAGATCAAAGCAGAGGCTGGGGCTCTTAAGAAAGGACAGATGAAATCTCACAAGCTTCGAAGGATCTACAGCCATTTGCCAGAAAGGGAGAGGTGACTCTCACCTTAGGACTACTGGACAACATCTTGCTTTCGGCTTCAAGTAGGCATTGGAGATCCCCTCTGCCACTCCTCCCCCGCCACCCCCCTAAAAGGAGCAACAGTTTTATGTAGGGCTAATAGTTTTTAGACTTCTTCAGAGGTATAGAACCATTTTTTTCTGACAAGGGCCATTTGGGTATTTATAACATAAATATCATGAGTCACCAGTATGGACAGATGTCCAAAGGAAGCTGATAAGCACACCTGTCTGTCCCATCATGTACCAAATGATTTCGTTGTTGTTTTTCTTTTTGTTGGTTGTTGGGGTCTGAACTCTGGGCCTGGGCGCTGTCCCTCAACTCTTCAGCTCAAGGCTAGCACTCTACCACTTGAGCCACAGCGCCACTTCCGACTTTTTCTGCTTATGTGGTGCTGAGGAATCGAACCCAGGGCCTCGTGCATGCAAGGCAAGCACTCTACCACTGAGCCACCTTCCCAGCCCCCAAATGATTTCATAGGTCTTACACATCCGTAGGACAGACCTATGAATAAACTCTATTACAGTGTGAAAGAAATCATAGACATTAACAAATAATAGATGTAATCCAGTAAAACCTTACAAAAACAGGCAGCAGGTCACATCTGGCTTACTGACCAGTTTTTTGATCACTGGTCAATTTTCCTAAAAATTCCATGTGCACTGGGCAATCATGTATAGTCTCCAGCTGTGGAATATATTACTTTACCCAGAACAGCATATCAAACCATGCCACTCAACTTCTATTGTACATTTTGGGGCATCTGCTCTATAACTGATTTTTAATTGTTTGAACAGCCCCCATCCCCAGTATGGTCATGAATTTGTCCAATTTTACCTTATAGAATTTATCAGTTGCATATAAGTTAATTAAGCATCTATCCCTACTTAATCCAAACTTGAATCACCTGAAGAAATTCTCATTAACTGAGTAATTTTTTTTACCTTGAATTACACTGCTTTGAGATTAATAGTTTTCCTTTATTGCTTTGTTTGCATCAAGTTTTGTTCTTTATTTTTTCCGTCTCTCTATGCCTTTGTATTTTATTTGGTCCCTGATCAATACTACATCAATACTACAGAACATAAACTGTAAGAATCGGCCTCTGAGAAGATAAGAGTAAATGGAAGGATATTTACTGACAGGGTGGAGTCAGATTGCCAGTGGCTTGTTTGATAGTTAGACAACATAGGTATGTTTGACATATGAGATGTTCAACAAAACAAGGCTATCCTTGAAGTTAAGTTTTATCAATGCTGTGGCTTCCTAGGCTTATACAGCATTGTTCATTTTCATCAGAATTATACCAGTTGTTCACACTGATTACTTAGTAGTAGCTAATGCGGCTTTCAAAAAAAAGTAGTAGCTATATTTATTAATACCCTAAAGCAGTACAAAAAAATAACGAGGGGAGCTCTCACCAGTTGCTTGCTTCCTGATCTTACTAGAAGCTTCCCAGGGATCCCTTCATCCCCTTAACTAGGAATGTCAGTTTACCTGCTGTCACTCTTTGCTGAACTCCAGGTAACTTAACAAAAGTTAACTTAGCATCTAGCTAAGACTCTGCCTAGTTTTAGAGGAGGTGGGAAGATGCCACACAGAAAGTGGCAGAGCTGAATGGCCAGAGGGGGCCTTTCCACACTGCTAGATTCTTGCCACTCACTGGCTTTCCAGAAGACCTCCTTAACAAGGGTGTATGATTTCCTTTCCCCAAAACCATATAGGTTAAAGGAAATAGTGATGGTGACTGCCATACAACAGGCCCTTGATGAGACAATATAGTCTTCAGTCCCCCTTCCCTGCTCTCAGCAGCCCACAGGACAGCAGCAGTCCTTGCAATTAGGGCCCTTCTGAAAACACCTCTTAGCATCTGGCTAAGAGTGTCCTCTTGGATTCCTCACACCACGGAAACAGTTCATTCTCAACAACATACATTTCTTGCAGAGAAGAAAAATGACCCACACTTTCATTTTCTTTATTTTTCATTGATACCGTATGAATACAAAGTTTCTAGAAAGCTACAAAATGTCTACCACTTTATCAAGAAGGCATCAAAATGTGTCACTTTGCAAAGACATGAAAACACCTGCAGGAAACTGACACAAAAATAGCATTTTTAGAGTGATGAAATAATTGCACTTAACTGTCATGGATATTAAAGTTATCACACATATGTACCGCGAAAGCTAGAATACATTTGTTTTGTTTTTACAAAGCACTTTATAAAAAAATTCTCTGCACACAAACCCTATAATTTTCATATAACTATCATACTAAAGATAAATTCACTTTAAAGCCAACACTTAGAACATTTTTTTAAACAAAAAGGTACCAGTACCTAAACACAAACATTAATGAATACAATACTGTACTGCCCAGAGGTTTAACCAAATGCCTTTCAAAAGTTTCTGCAAATGGGTTGAGAAATCGTGTGTGAATCTGCCCACCCCTTGCTCATTTCTCTAATCTCCTTAAGAGGAACCCGTTACCCAGAGGTGAGTTCCCACCCGGTCCCAGCAGCAGTACAACATTAAAGGAACCAGATGAAACGCTACGCCACAAGCCCATTAAGCACGCCACGAAGACAAGAGAAAACCATTAAGTTCTTGAGAATGTGGACAAATATACGTGGCAAAAACCAACTCACATAAAACTTGAACAATATTAAAGAAGTAAAGGCTATTAAGGTTTTTAAAATGTTACAATTTTTTTGTTATTTTTTTTAGGCACGTACTATTTTTGTTTTTTATTTTTTCCTTGTCTGTAGTCATAAGCCCATTGAAAAAGGCCAAGAGAAGTCAATATTTCCAGGAGGTTAACAGGGAGATGTACATGGGTCATTTAAAGAAGGGTGGTTATTATCCAATTTATACAATGAAATTAATCACAGAAAAATGATTAATGGGAACAAAAAACCCTAAGGGATTAGTTTCCAATTGGCTGACAGCTGGTTTCTGTCCGCCTCTCCTGGAAGGAGGGGAAACAGAATAAGCTCATTGGAAGGTCATAAAAGTCAGCCTGAGCCAGATGGAATTCTAATGGAATCTGACCCAGTGTAGTGACGAATGAGAGAAGAAGGAAATGTTGCTTCCAACAGTAAAATGATGTATATATAGCGTGGCATTCAGTGATTCACTGCAAGTTCAGAGTAAAATGAGTGAGGGCTTAGCAAGTACAACAATAAATAAAATATTCTATATGACTGAACAATGCATGACTTCAGTGAAGCTACTGTTTGCAATGCAGTAAAATTTCAACAGAAAACCTTCATTCTTAATGACAAAAGTAAAGCACTAATGAGAGAAAACCAGTGCCAATCAAGACAGGGACAGCTGGAAAGAGAAGCAGGGACACATGCATGTGACTAATTTCTTCCAAGTTGTGGGACCGTTCTGATAGTGAAAAATCAAAACTTCAAGCAGCTAACTATAACATAGGCTGAGTAATTTTCCTTTTCATTTGATAGTGTAGTTTTCTTTTAACAGAACTCTTATAAATACAACATGGGAGTGGAGGCAAGAAATCACTCCTGAAATTTCAGAGCCCAGAGAAGCTATTCCTAAAGACACAGGTAAAGACTGAACACAGGTAGCTATTCCTAAAGACACAGATAAAGACTGAACACATGTAAGTAAGTTTAGAGGTTAACTTTCAGAGTTGTTTGATGTCATTTTTACATCTATATTAGCAAAGAAAAGTCGTTCCTGGCTTCTCTTTGGCTGGTGTTTGTGTGCCTCCTTGTCCATTTACTCCTCCCGACCACTAAGTTTTCCCAGTTTACACAAGTTTTGATATAAACTGGCACATTAAGGAGTTGCCCTCCCCACCTGGCGGGGGGCGGGGGAAGGGCTGGAATATTCTTTGAAAATGCCAAATTGCAGATGGTGCTCTTTGGAAGTTTCTCATGGCACATTCACACACAACACTTCAATTGTAATGACCCTAACACATTTTTGTTCTGCACTGTCATCTCAGTTTGAGGCTTCCAACTTTCAAAATGGTATCACTGTGTATAGCAGGTAAGTGCGCACTGTCATTTGGATGGAACAGAAAGTCTCCAGAGACGGAACATGAACACAAGAAGGTGAAAGCTGTAGTATCTGTCCGCTGGCTGAGATTCTGTTGTTGGTGTGGAAATTCCTTCACACAGATGCAGGCTGGGTGACGAGCTGACATGACATGCCGAGTCATCGGCACACACAAACACAACAGTTTCCGGGGTTCCTCCTGTTGCGGTGTGCTATTGGTGAGTGGTAGTGGGCCCCCACTGGAGGACAGACTCACGGTGGGTGGGGATCACACGGTGCTCTTGTGAACGGAGACCTGTGGTTGGTTACTCACCCCGGTAAACCAAAGGCATTACGGTGATCTCAAAATATTTTTGGTCTCTCTACAAATTGTCATCTTTATGGCAGCACTTTTCTAAGCTGGAATCTCAAACCAAAGGCACTTTCATGCTAGGGTGCAGAAGGTTCACAAATAACTAAGTATTTGGTCATGAATTTAAAAGGCAACTAGAAAAGGACAATTTGCTTTTCAGAGTAAACTACAAAGTTGCAACCTTTTGTTTTGGTATATATATATTTTGAGAGGGTGGTTAGTTAAAGAATTGACTTGGGTTCAGTTTCTGATTTTAAATCAAGTCATCCATTTCTTGTAGACTGGGTAAAAATGGGCTTCAAAACACAAATAAGAGAACAATTTTGCTTGTCTTGTTTCTGAGATTGGGCCAATTAGTGAATGGACACCAAGAGCAGGTGTGCGAAAGGCTGGCGGCATGACTAAGGCACTGCGACTGGAACACTTTGGCAGCTCTGAATTGAAAACTCCCTACAGAAGTAACGGTAGTTAGAGAATGCTTCCAGCTTACAAAAGGGCCCATAGTTCCCAGGCAGCCTTCTGCACTGCTTACCCTACACGCAACATCTCTAAGATTTAAGGCTTTTCAGAAATGACACGTGCAGGACTTTGCCACAGAAACAGCAACATACAGAAATCAGCAATGCAGACATCCACCTGATGTCACAGGAGTGAACGCCAACAAACAGAATTACTTCTACCCTTCCTTAGGACAGGTGTAGTGTACCAGAGCATATACAAAAGTAGACAAATTATATGTACCTGGTTTGTAGAATTAACCAACTGTTATCTCATACAATGGCAATAATTTATGGTTGTACAAAAACAATGGCCAAAGCCACCACAGTATTGAAATCCAATGAAGACTTGGGTCTAAAAGTTCTTTGGGGACTTTTAACACCAAGTGCTTGGAACAGAGGGGCTGTTTTTGGCTGGTCTGAGGGCAGGATTTTGCTGCTCTGATGCTCAACAAATAGAAATTTGATTCAGAGCCTGTGGCATATGAATTGTCTTAAGCAGAAGCAAAAAGGCTCATCAGTTTTCCCAGTGCTATGGAGGCCTCAGATGGGCACTCCCTGGTGAGAAGTAGCATCAGGGCGATGCTGGGCTTCTACATCAAGGATTCTCAAGCCTCCTCCCCCATCTTCTGCACCAACCCTGTCACACATTCTTACAGATCATTGAAGCATAGAGCACCAAAGAAGAATGGCCTCGACCAGAAGAGGTCAAGGATCAAAGAAGTGGGAGCCCTGGACAAGAGCTCACCCTTATTTTGTCACTAGCCAGTTGGGTGACTGGGCATGTCATTGCATGCTCCTCCAGCCTCAACCTTCTTGCTCACAAAATGAAGGGGAGTTGACTGCATTGTCTTTTGCATCAAAAACAAAGAATTCTAGAAGCTCTCTTCTGGAACAGATCCCTTCACACTGATGGAAAAAAAAATCCTCCAGAGGTCTCAGTAAGTTCTACAAACACCATGGGTTGTAAGGCAAAAAAAATAGATGCAGCCTAGAAGAACTCAATTGAAACAATTAAAGAGTTGGATAATGAGATCCATGGGCTTATTTTTTTTAACCCCAATAAACTAAGAGCTGAAGGTCAAGTCAGAAATGTTCAGAAATGCTCTGTGGAAGAAAACTTTCAAACTAGGAAGAAACAGGATACAAATATCACTTCATGAATTCTCCTACCTGCCTCCTGATTCCCTGAAAGAAAAGAAAAGAAAAGAAAAGAAAAGAAAAGAAAAGGAAAGGAAAGAAAGGCTCCCAGGAGAGAAAGTTTTGGAAAGCAAAATGAAAGGGAAACTGTCACCAATAAGCTAATGTGACTCATAAGGTCAACTGGTGTGACTATACCCATGAACCATTTGGTACATACAAGGACATGATGAGTTGTGAAAAATGGGGTACAGCCCAGGGACACTAATAAACCTTTTACAAAGTGTAAGGCAACCCCATACAATAAAGAATGTCACTAGTGTTGAGGCTGAGGAAACCTGGTCTCTGGTAACCTTGTATTACAAACTCGGGTGCATTCTGAAAAAGCCCCAGTTGACAGAGGACTTCTTCCTACAATGGAAACCAAGGCCAACAGCTCCTCCGTTCTTCAATTCCTCCCTAGGAAAGCAGGCCTTCAAACTGAGGAGCAAAAGCCCAGGATGGCCATGAAAAATATGGTACTGGCAGAGAGCACTGAGACTAGTGGGGTTGGGGCTTGGCATAGGCTTCCTTATGGTGAAGGAGCTTTGAAGATAAGAAGAGAAGGAAGATGATCAAAAAGGGACTGAGATTAGATGTGAGAACACAAAATCCACCCAAGGGTCTACTTTGAGAGACACAAAGAGAAGCAAGCGGAGCTGGGAAGGTGGCTCAGTGGTGGAGGGCTTGCCTTGCATGCATGAGGCCCTGGGTTCCATTCCCCAGCACCACAGAAGCAAAAAGAAAAAAAGCCAGAAGTGGCACTGTGGCTCAAGTGGTAGAGCGCTAGCCTTGAGCTGAAGAGCTGAGGGACAGCGCCCAGGCCCAGAGTTCAAGCCCCACAACCGGACCCCCCCCCCAAAAAAAAGAAGCAAGCCCAAGACCTGGGATAACTGGACCAGAGACTAAAAAGGAAAACTATCTGTCCTGTAGAAAGCTCTAAAATATTATTAAAGAATCTTATGGCTCATAAAAGAGCAAAAAAATAACGCTCAAAGTCATTCATATAAACACTAAAACTCAAGTACAAAGGTGTTCAGAGGCATGAGGACAGTGAAGCCACTGTAGTTCCAGCCTGACCCTACAGCTAACTGCTAACCTTTAGCTGGTCTTCTTCAGTCTATTTTTTTGTACTTTGCAAATGAATCCTCACAGTCCTGCTAGAAACACAAAAGAATCTCACTCCTGGATGACAACATCATCCAGACACCTCTCAAGCTCCTGGATGGCCTGACTTTTAGCCACATACACCTTTTCATAAAGTTCTAGTCTTTGGGGTAGTTAGGATTCTCTTAAGGAAAGGTATAGGAAATAGAGACCAAAGAAACATCCCTAAAAGGGATGCCCAACAGAAGTTATAGTAAATATGATGACTATGGAAGATGTATAAGTGTTTGGGCTGAAGAACAGTTTTGAAGGGTTGGAAACCAGGATAGTCCTTCAAAGGCTTGCTTGGAAGCACGTAGCCAGGTACACAAAGGTAACCTCGTTTTGGAGTACTGTCCTACCAATATATGTAAGGCAGATGTGTTCCAAATAAGACAGTTATGCTGTTTCCAAATAAGACAATTCTCCTGTTTTCCTTAGTGACCTTTGGTGAGTCTGGGAGAAGTCAGGCTCTCAGACACTGATACAGTGCTGTTCTTTTTGCGACAAGCCATCCAAATACTACACTCATGGCCCCAAAATGCTGAACAATGTACAAGAGGGTTAGAGCAGATGGCAGGGAAAGGGACAGAGTAAGTCACTTGGTGTGGTACTTTCTAGCCTTGGTGGAAAAAATCTTGCCATGGATTGTAAATAACAAGACTTCATATCCTATTGTGTTCACATATTCCAAATGATTACAAAAAAAAAACATTTTCTTTAAAGAAGGCTTCCTCTTCCCTCCTCGATGAAGCACTTTTGGAAATTACCCAAGGCATGTGGCCCAATCAAATCAACTCTGCCCAGGCGAGGCTTTGGAATATTTAGTTAGGAAAGAGAACCTCCTGAATGAGCCTGGTAGCAAAAGTCCAAAGATGGATGGAATTCTTAAACCTAAGTCCAACAAGTGCTGTACTGGGCATTCTTAGAGAGAACAGATCTAAGACTACAGACACAGATTGAGATACATACACACATCAGCACCTAGCTAACAGAGTACTACTAAACAGATGTTCAATGGGAGTGGAACAGCCACAGATGTATATGTGTACATACTCAGTACACATATTTACACACATAGTTACAGTTATAGCAGGTTCCTACTTATATTGGGTCATCAGAAATAAAGAATTTATCCACAGGCTGGTGGGGATGCTCACAACATTCTGGGGGAGCACAGACCCTAACTGATGAGCCTTTTACTTGTTTGGTCAATGAAGTTTTCTCCCAGCCACAGGATTCTCTATTCTTTGCAGCTCACAGTGCAGTATTCATGCCAATTTTAGACTTTTGCTATTAAATTTCAGTGGATCGAATATTTACTCATCTCAATAAAAAATTTGGTTGTCCATATAAAATATAACTGCACACACAAGACTATAAACATTGTAAGCTTAAATTTTTCAGTATTTATCTACTTATTGCAAAAAAGAGCCATCTTTTCTTTTTCATTAAATAATCAATCATCACATTAGTACAATACAATTTTACATTTTTTAAATATACTATATATGTTAAGGATAAGGGGTGAAGTCTTCTTCCTTTGTATTATCTTGTTTAAGAGTTTAATGGATTAGGAGATTAGTTTTAACCTTGAGGAAAGAAGTACAAATTTTTCTCATTAGAATATTTCTACCAAGCATTTCTTAAGGCTATAGTTTAACATTTGGTTTCAAAAAAAGAAAGGTTTCATTTAAAAAATAATTTAGTGAATTACATTCTTTCATAACTTCCACCCTAATTAGTTACAAAGATAAGTCTAAAGATTCTTAGTTTTGTGTACTAATTTACATTTATATTTAAAGATTAATTTTACTTGTATCTTAAAACAAGAATTTTATGTTGAAATAAAAAGAGAGAGAGAACTAAATACATTTGTATAAAGGCAGTAAATGTCCCATGGCCAATGCTCTGTCTCAGTATTTTCTACCACAATAAGAAACAGGTCTCTGCAGAGAGAGAGACTTAGGTTGTTAAGTTTCCCCTTTCCCGAGGAATTGTATACGACAGATCTGAAGAACACATAGAAACGATTCAATTTTTCTTTTTACAACTGTACCAGAATTTCACAGCTATGACAGAATGAACACATGAAAAAAAATGACTTCACTCAAACAAGATTTAGAAAAATTGGGGTGACCTCGGGGCCAGGGCACCACCACTCTGTGTGGTGAGGTTTACAGTCAGTCGTTTGATAATGGAGAGTGTGTGTGTGCACATAGTGTGTGTATATACATACAGATATCTATATATATAAATAATCATGTTCAGTCCTTTACAAGCCTGTAAATATGATGTTGTGCGCCGTGTTCACTGTTTGAAACTTCAAATACACAGGCCATGCAGAGGAGAGTTTCTTGTGTGTCCCTGTTTGTAACCACCTGTTTAAAAAAAAAAAGTTACAGACATATCATGCCACATGAAAACTGTACATTCCACTTGTGCCTGGAGGACTACAAAGTACTGACTAGAGATCTTCTCAGCCTTACTCTGTACCCTCTAACCCACATTCAGAAAGCTATGAGTCTCATCTGATCCCACCAAGACTTGCCCATCATCTGAGTCCAAGAAAAAAACCACAAGAATTGGTGAGGTTTTTGTGTTTGAATATTCTGAGCTCATTTTTTTTATCATCAAGGGAATTTTCTATTATTTTGTCCCTGTGGATAATCATTTATCCTAGGCAATTGTCTATCTTATTATTTAAAAAGAAATTTTTGGTAGCACCGTTTAATTCAGTGCCTTGCAGGCAGTCTATTACTTAAGCCACACTCCATAGCTCTTTTTGCTTTAGGTTTTTTTTGTTTTTGTGTTTGTTGAGGTAGTTCTCACATTATGAGGTTCTCACATTAGTAAGTTCTCTAACTTACATGTCTGCATAGCTAGGATAATTGGCACACCCCAGCAGGCTCAGCTTTTTGTTGAGATGAGCCCTCTTGCTTTGTGTTGGTTATTTTGGAGCTAGGAGTCTCACAGACTTTTCTGCCTGGACTAGCTTCAAACTTGTATCCTCAAATCTCAGCCTCTTTAGTAGCTAGGATTACAAATGTGAGCCACCAGTATTTGGCATCTTATCTCTTTTTGAGGGGGTGAGGATGGTGGTGGTGGTAGAAAACATTCAAAATCTATTCTTGTTCCTTGTTCTATCTTATTTTTAAACTTGTGCTTAGTTTTGCTTTACAATAGCCAATGACAAATATGAACTCTATGGGTGCCTTGCTCACTATTACCTAATTAACCAGTGGTGCTAGACTCAGCAAAAGTTGCTGCTACAGAAAGGAAGAACAGTATGGGTAGAATCAAATCCAATGACAACTCTTCCTCACAGATACAGGCTTTACCTTCCAAACTTTATTGTGAAATACCTATCCGTTTTCCCTTCTATCTCTTGAATTCTTCTTCACACTCCTGCCTCAGCCTCTATTCAGATTTTGAGCTCTCTGACCCAACTTCTCTTCACTGTGGTCTTAGTTATCCATGCCACCCTTAGAAGGAAGTTTCTAAAGGCAAATCTGATCAAATTCAAGACACCACAGTGACTCCATGACATTGATGCTTGAAAACATTTTGAACTTGGGAGCCTAGCCTACCTTCTCATAAATCTAAGGTTGAAAAAATGCACCAGGATTAAGTTTCCCTGGTGCTTAAGACATCCATGTTTATGGTCCTTGACTGAAGAATGTACTCTCATCATACTGATTTGCCCTATAGAACTGTATGATTCATATGAATTGTTTTTCTGAGGGACATGGACTGCATTTCTTAGCAACTAGCAAAGTGTGTGGTGCACACAGTCATTGAGCAGTCACTTAATAACTATCTGCCAAGTGAGTGAAAATTTCTATCACAGCCAACATAAACTGAGTGCTTGCTATCTATCTACTTGGTATGAAATGCTTTACACAGATTGTCTCATAGGACATTATAGCTCTATCAGTGGGTGCTATTCCCCTTTGACAGAGAAGGAACTGAGGAGCAATTGTGTCCTCAGCTAACTAGATATCTCAGTTATTTTGTCATCAGGAAGCCTTCCCCAACCTCCCAGACTAGGTGAAACTCTAACATTATATGATCCTACTGCCAAACATCAGCCAAAGGTTTTCCTTTCCATTCAGTTCTGATGACCTGATGAATGCCTGCCAGCCTGCCTCGCTCATCAGATGCTGGGATGGCTTTTGTACCTTTCCAGTTCATCACAATAACCTCAACCACTGACACCTACATATGCACACATAGAATGGCACTTCTTGGTAAATCTGAAAAATTCTTGCCCATCAAGGCAACTTAAACAACATCTTTCACCATTCTGAAAATCCCTACCATGTTCTGTACTTCCATGACGCCTGATTTTACAAGTTCTCCAAAGTCATCATTACCTTGGATTATAATGGTCCATTTACCTGACTTTTTCCTCAAAAAGCCATGAGTGGAGAATAAGCCAGAAGGCCCAATTTCTCTAGAATTCTCCAATTAGTTGGTTGTCTTCATATCCATAAGCAGTGGCTTAAATTCAATTTTTTCTAAGGACTTGATAATGTTTCTAGCAGATATATATTGGCAGCTATTAATTCCTCATATCAAGGGAATTAAATTGTTTAATGACATTTTTGAAGTTAATCTAACCTGATTAATCCCAAGAACTGGTACCTGGGCTTGGTGGGACACAGGTGCTCTGATATGTCCAGGCCATATTACTTAGGTTCTGAGGCTATCATACTCCTTAATGTGCAGGCACAAGGCTGGCTTTCAAGCAATAGCTCAGACCCCCTCCAAGAGAACTGAGAAGCCATTCACCTTGTTCTGGTTACTGCCCAAGGCTGTCTAAGATCTACTACAGTCTACTCTTAGAACTGTACTTGTGCTTATAAAGCAATGGAGAACACCTCTAAAACAGGCACCTTCTCCTTGCCAAAACCCATAAAAGTCCATTAGAAAAAAAGGATGTTAATGTGGTTATTAAAGAATAGGTATTCTATGGGCTGGGACGGTGGCTCAGTGGTAGAGTGCTTGCCTTGCATGTCTGAGGCACTGAGTCCCATTCCTCAGCACCACATAAGCAGAAAAAGCCGCAAGTGGCGCTGTGGCTCAAAGCGGTAGCCTTGAGGTGAAGAGCTGAAGGACAGCACCCAGGCCCAGAGTTCAAGCCCCACAACTGACCAAAAAAAAAAAAAAAAAAGTAGGTATTCCAAATTTCTACATTTTGTAGGCACACATGAGAACACATTGATAGTCTCTCCCTAGAATACACATTTTTCCAGTAGCATGCCAATCATGAGATGCCTACAGCTCATTTACCAGGCCCTCCCTAGTGGAGCAGCTTTCAGTCCAGACTACTCAATACAATGATCTCAAGAACTTTAAAAGGAAGCAAACAAAACCCATGATGAACCCCACCCTCAGGTTTCTTTTTAAAGCCCCTTGGATGAATCTGATATGCAAAGAGCTGTAATTTTAAAAATTGCTTGACTTCCTTTTTATGGTGGCATGTGACAGCTGGCTCATGAAAGTTACTGTTAACTACTAAGGAATTTTGGGAACTGGACAACCACTGGTAGCTACAAATTGCCCATGGAGGATGGGAATGAGGCAGAGAGACTAGAAAATAACATTTTGAACATTTTTCCTTTTAACCAGTACAAGCTACATATAGTGGCACACACCTGTAAAACCAGATACTTATGAGGAAGAAACAAAAGTTCAAAGCCAGTCCAGTCAAATGCGATAGTCTCAAAATCAAAATAAAGACAAACGGGCTGGGGTATAGCTGAGATGGTAGAGCAGTTGCATAGTATGTTCAAGGCCCCAGTTCAATTCATAGCACTACAAAAAGTAAACGAGTACATCTCTTGACTGAGAACTACTACCCTAATGCAACCAAAACTCTAGGTAAACAATTTTTTTTGTCAGTTCTAGTTGTTGTTGTTGTTTTCGCTAGCCTGGGGCTTAAACTCTGGGCCTTGGCTTTGGCTCAAAGCTAGTACTCTGTAACTTGAGCAACAGCACCACCTCTGGCTTTTTTCTGAGTAGTTTACTGGAGATAAGAGTCTCACAGATTATGCTGCTCAGACTTCAAACCACAATCCTCAGATCTCAGCCTCCTGAGTAACTAGGATTATAGGCATGAGCCACTGTGCCTGGCTAGTATTCTAGTTCTTAATCCTAGTAACAAAGAATAATAAAGAAAGGCTTTCTTCTAAGGCCTGAGTATTTGACTACAATATAGTTTTGCTGTTCCTTTCAGCAAAATTGTTTCCACTGAGTATTTCACTAAGTATTTTTAATTTTTTTAAATAACCCTAATGAAGCCCATTACTGATGTAACTGTTCTTTGAGGGCAACACTGTTTCTAATAATCTTCCCAAATTTGCCATAGAAATCTTCTATGAGCAATTTTTGCTTTCTAGTTAAGTATCATGGGAAGCCACATTGTGCAGGGGTATTGGTAAGTTTTCCCAGCATGAATCCGGAATACTCTGCCTTGACCTTTCACTTCAGTTGCCCACATTAAGTATGATAACGCATTTTTAGTCTGTAAAGAATATTTTCTTCCCCTTCTTAGACACTGTATCCTAATCTCATTCATATTTCTCTTGGACTTAACTGCCTATGTTTTCCTTTTTTTAGTAGAATGTTACCCCTTCAAGAAGGGTTTGAAAATACTTCATGACTTGAGTCCAGGTATTTTTGAAGGACAGAACTAATGACTCAGTTTTGCCTCATTGAAGATTTGCATTCCTGGTAGTTTCTGAGACAATTTTGGCTAACACTGGAATTAGTTGTGAAACTTAAAAAATACCATGCCTTAGGCCCTGTCCTTGGAAATCCTGATGCAAATGGCCTAGGATGCAGTCCTTCTAATATGCAGAGCTGAGAACCTAGGACCGCTACTTTGGATTATCTCACTAAACTTTGCATCTGCTAAGCTTAGAAATTCCCAGCCAGATGAGACCCCTACTCTTCTACTTTTCTCTTCAACCTCAAACTTCCAAGTTTGCTGAAGGGATGCCAAAATTCTGTTGGTTCACATCTCAATGCCATGGCCCACCTTCCTTACTCTCCTCAACAAGCCTCACAGTACACTTGGCCAAAGTAAGAAGGAGACAAAACCATTACCAATAAAATTGTGAAGTTTTCCAAAACACTGTTCATCATATATTTCTCTGGTAAATGTTTGAGCTTGTGGATGAAGTTGATCATATATTCACACATTGGGGAGCGGTTTATTCGGTATACAAATCGGCCATTCTCAAACCTTGCATACTCCGTCTGTGAGGAAAAAAGGATTTGAGCATTTTTATACTTTTGACTTCAAAATGTAAGATCTCATAGAAATACTTAGAAAGAAAAAATAGTGCCAGATGACCTTGCCTGAAAAGGGAATTAGAAAAACAATGGGTCTTTCTAGCTAGGTATTAGTGGCTCACACCTGTAATCCTAGCTACTCAGGAGTTCAGATTTGTGGATCACAGTTCAAAGCAAGCCCAGGAAGGACCATGAGACTCTTATCTCCAATTAACTACCAAAAAGTTGGAAGTGGAGATATGGCTAGATATGGAGAGCGTGCTAGCTTTGAGCCCCGCCCCCCAAAAAAAAAGAACAGCAACCAGGCCCTGAGTTCAAGCCTTAGGTCTAGCACAAAATGGGGAAAAGGGAAGAGGAAACGAATGTGCAAACTCTATGGGATACAATTAAACCTTAACTGAAGGAAATTTAAGGAAGCAGCCTCATCTCAACTGAGCTGTATTTCAAAATAGCATATGCATACAATACGTACATATGATTTCATCTGTTAATAAAGATAGATGCTAACAAAATATATAAAGAGCAAACCATTTACCAGGCAGGTTTAAAGAGTAACTATTTCCAAGGTCACATATTACTATTACTATTATTATTTTGGTTGGTCATAGGGCTTGAACTCTGAGCCTAGGCACTGTCCCTGAGCTCTTCAGCTCAAGGGGAATGCTCTACTACATAAGCTACAACAACACTTCTTCCGGTTTTCTGGTGGTTTATCTCAGTTTCATGGATTTCCCTGCCCGGGCTGACTTTGAACTATGATCCTCAGATCTCAGCCTCCTGAGTTGTTAGGATTATAGGTGTGAGCCACCTGACAAGGTCACATATTATGCTAGGCCACAGAAGTAGGAAAATATTCTGATTCTTTTTTGAGACATATAGATACTAAATATTAAAATTTGCTACACTATATTTTATTTTATTTTTATTTTTTGGCCTGGACACTGTCCCTCAGCTCTTCAGCTCAAGGCTAGTGTTCTACCTCTTGAGCCACAGCGCACCACTTCTGGCTTTTTTTTTTTGCTTATGTGGTGCTGAGGAATCAAACCCAGGGTCTCATGCATGCAAGGCAAGCACTCTACCACTGAGCCACCTTCCCAGCCCTAGACTATATTTTAAAAGTATAGATTAAGCTGGGCACTAGTGGCTCAAACCAGTAATCCTAGCTACTTAGGAGGTTGAGATCTAAGAATTGTGGTTTGAAGCCAATCTAGGCAGAAAAAGTCTGAGAGACTCTTATCTTCAATTAACCACAAAGACAGAAGTGAAGCTGTGGCTCAAGTGACAGAGCACTAGCCTTGAGCAAAATAACTTCAAGGACAGAGCTGAGGCCCCAAGTACGTACACACACACACACACACACACACACAGACACACAGACACACACACACACACACACACACACACGCGAATAATAATTACTTCTGAGACATAAACTTTCTAAATTACGAGCAAGTGGAATCTAGCAACCTATCTAAAGCTTGACTTCTTCACACAGAGGAGAAAAACTGGAGAAAAATCAAGTATAAGTTGTTAAAAAGGCATTTGAGCCAGGGACCTGTGGCTCACTCCTGTGGCTCATGCCTATAATCCTAGCTACTCAGGAGGCTGAGATCTGATGACTGAAGTTCAAAGCAAGCTCAGGCAGGAAAAAGTCCATAAGACTTTTTTTTTGGTCAGTCCTGGGGCTTGACTCAGGGCCTGGGCACTGTCCCTGAGCTTCTTTTGCTCAAGGCTAGCACTCCACTACTTAAGCTACAGCGCCCATGTGTGGCTTTTTCTGTTTATGTGGCACTGAGGAATCTACCCCAGGACTTCATGCATGCTAGGCTACCACTAAGCCACATTCCCAGCCCCTCCATGAGACTCTTATCTCCAATTAATCACCAAAAAGCCAGAAGTGGGAGTGTGCCCCAAATGGTAGAGTGCTAACCTTGAGCAAGAAAAGAGCTCAGGGATAGCACTTAGAACCTGAGTTCAAGCCCCAGTACTGGCACAAAACAAAAAAGGCACTTGAATAAAATACTGCCTACTTGCCTCCTTTCTTCTCTTTCCTTAGTTCTGTGCTTGAACTAGGGGTACCTGGGCACTGTCCCTGGACCTCTTTGTGCTCAAGGCTAGTGCTCTACCACTTGAGCCACAGCACTACTTCTGGCTTTTTCTGAGTAGGTGAATGGAGATGAGAGTCTCATGGCTGGCTTGGAACCGTGACCCTCAGATCTCAGCCTCCTGAGTAGCTAGGATTACAGGCGCGAGCCACCAGCACCAAGCTTCTTTGCTTTTCTTTCTTCCTTTTTTCTTTTTCTTTTTTTTTTGCTGTCACTAAGATTATATGTTGAAAGCGCAAGACTCTAAGAGGAAAATCACTAGAGCTAAGTAAGAGAATCTGCTCAGGTAGCCATATTAAAAACAGTAAGAACTTCTGTTTACACATATTGCAAAATCCAAAAATCTGCCACAAATTTTATGTGTACTATTAAGAAATATATTCAACAAGGGACAAATCAGTATTAAAAGGCTATTTTAAAAAACCATATAAAATACCTAAAATAAGATAGAAATGCAAACAGGCTCATGACTGGAAATTTTGACATTAACAATATATCCAGTGGGGAGGGGAGGGAGGACTGGGGAGGTAGAGGAAGGGATGGTAGGGGAAAAATAAAGGAGAATGTTAACAATGCTCAATAGGAAATGTATTCTTATTACCTTTCTCATGTAACTGTAACCCCTCTGTACAGTATCTTTACAATAAAAAAATATATATGTTAAGAACAAAAAATTAAGCCAGGCACCGGTGGCTCACGCCTATAATCCTAGCTACTCAGGAGGCTGAGATCTGAGGATCACGGTTCAAAGCCAGCCGGGGCAGGAAAGTCCGTGAGACTCTTATCTCCAATAAACCACTAGAAAACTGAAGTGGCGCTGTAGCTCAAGTGGTAGAGTGCTTGCCTTGAGCTGAAGAACGCAGGGATAGTGCCCAAGCCCAGAGTTCAAGCCCCACAACCGACAAAAAAAAAAAAAAATTAATATATTCATTTCCCCAAAATAACATCTAAATTTAATTTAATTATAATTACAGCGTTCAAACTTTGTTTTTCTTGCACTTTAAAATGTTCTCATTAGAACTGGGAGAGAGGGAGGGAAGGGCTAACATTGAAAAGTAATGTACTCTTTACTTCACTTATATAACTGTAATCCCTTTGTACATCACCTTTATAATAACAATAAAAAATTAAATTAAACATGCTCTCATCATTTGGAAATATAAATGCTGATTACTGTCTTAGAAATAGGAAAAGGATAAATGGTGAGACTGAATTGCTTCACCTAGTATCAGAATCTACTTATAAAGTTGCCTTAAAATAACATAAAATACAGTATTTGGGATAAGGAGATAAAGAGACAGGGTAGAATAGAGTTCAGCAACAGTTGCATAGTTGGTAACTTAAAAGAAACAAGATCTGCTCAACTAAAAAAACTGAATTTAAGAAATGATTTTGAAGGCTGGGCTTACACTTATAATCCTAGCTACTCAGGAGGCTAAGATATGAGGATCATGGTTTGAAGCCAGCCCAGGAAGGAAAGTCTGTAAGACTCTTATCTCCAATAAACTACCAAAAAGTCAGAAGTGGAGCTGTGGCTCAAGTAGTAGAGTGCTAGCCTTCAGCAAAAAAACAAGCTCAGGAACAGTGCCCAAGCCCTGAGTTCAGGACCTAGGACCAGGAAAAGAAAGAAAAGAAATGAAAAGGAAAAGAAGGATTTTGATTCAAATGCCTATCTATTGGCAATAAAACATAAGCAGCCAATAAATGTAAACACAATCTTTTTTTTTGGGGGGGGGATGGTCATCGTGGGGCTTGAACTCTGGGCCTGGGTGCTGTCCCTCAGCTCTTCAGCTCAAGGATAACTACTCTACCAATTGAGCCACAGTGCCACCTCTGGTTTTCTGAGTGGGTTATTGGAGATAAAATTCTCCTGGACTTTCCTGCCTGGGCTAGCTTTGAACTGTGATCCTCAGATCTCAGCCTCCTGAGTAGCTTGGATTACAGGAGTGAGCCACTAGTGTATGGCAACACACAATCTAAATAAAGGCTTTAAGGTACACCTCTACCTGTCACACTCATACTACCTTCTCCATGAAAATTTCTGGTATTGTATTATTGGTCAAAAGCAACCTTTCCTCCCTCCCTGAACTTGCAAAGAACTTTGAACCCACTGAGGGCACCACGAGTAATCTTAAGTCTAGGAAGATAACATAACCTGTCTGGCTCATCTTTCTCTCATGCACCTATCCAAGCAGGAAACACACCTTCAGAAGCCATTCCTGATAGCTTCCTATTCACTAACAATGCCTAACACTAATCTTTCATACTCCTAACCACTGATGGATAGTTTGCTTCCTCCTCAGAGAGCTAGAGGTCACCCAGTCTCCCAAGTCTCCCAGTCTTGTCTTACATGGCTACCACCTTACCATCTCCTCAGGTTTCCATGTTGACCCCATTCCTTGTTTATAACCTCTTCTATTTGTGTCTGACCTCAGAGTTGGTTGCTGCTCCCCAAATTTAACTCTTACGTTATGTTCTTTTTATTTCTTCTGGGCAGTTAGTTCTCCATTCCCATAGCTTTATCTTGTTTTTACTTATCTCCTCAATTGTAGTTTTCCATCCACAATCATCCTATTTTTATTTCTTTATCATTGATAGTGACAAGCATAAATGTGACCTTTGGCACTCCCTCCTTTAATTTTTAATATGCAGTCAGTTTCTACATTCCACTTAAAATTGTCTTGTCTGATTTTCATGCCTAACCTGACATCAAGTCAGCTTACCTCTTCTGCCTTACCAATTCTCACAACCTGTCTTATGTTCAGGAAGCTAGAGGTATCTAAAGCACCCCAGAACCTCATGGCTCAGACCAGGGTCTTAAATATATCCTCTTCCTACTCTCCCATAAGGAATCCTCACACTCAATCCAAAGCACAAAATCCTTGCACATTCAGGCTGGACTCCTGGTTCTTAGAGGTCCAGATCTATTGCAGGTAACTGCACTGCACATGGACTGGTGTAGAAGACAATAGAAAACACAATTTGGAAGGAAATTCCAACTGCAAACATTCATGCAAAGCATCTCAGCGCAATGCAAGAAATATCTAAAGGTTGAGAAGTATGAAATTCTGTAGGCATTTCATTGTAATATAGACTGAATTTGTATTTAAAACAAGTAAAATAAAGGGAGTAGAAATGGCAAAAGCAACATCATCAAGCTCAAGGTGTTAGGGTTTTTGAAGGCAGATGCCATCAGATCACCTTGACTGTTACCCACAAAACCTGAGCATGGCCTGGACCTGGTGGTAGAGTGGGGCCTGCCTTGATACAGCTTTCCTCCCATATCCCAATAGGATACCTGTTGCTAAGGATGCCTGTTGAGGTGACCAGCACTGGCTAGCCAGACAGGAATAATTTCAGAGAGAGTTGGTTCAAACTTCCTATTTCCTTTTAAGTTCTTCCAAATCATTTTGCCTTTTGGCAAAAGTACAACATGCTGCCCATGGAAGTTTAAAGGAAAGCAATGGCTTGCTCCTGAAGGAAATTTCTGTTTCCTGAGGCTAACTTACCTCTACTTTTTCTACTACTTGCTTCCCAAAGGAGCACACTTTGGTGGAACAGGTGACTGTCATATTTTCAGAACTCTCATATTGACTGGTTACGCCATAAAAAGCCCCGGCATCATCTTGAATATTGCAGTTTAAGTCAGCCTGTTGGAAAGGAAATGGGTGCAAATTATTCTCTAGTTCCAGGAGTCACAGTGAAGAGCAGGGTGGGTCATTAAACAGTGTTGTGGTATGTGTGTGGTTTTTGTGTGTATGTATGTGTGAAGCGAGGTGCTCTGCTAGAAACAAGTCACTGCCCAAAGGTTAGTCTTCCCTTTGAAAGACACTATGTACTCATTCTGTTTTACTTGCATACATTCAGCATCAGAGTATCTGTGTTCTTGCAACCGAAGATTTATTGGTCTCTAGACTATATGCTAAAAGCAAGGCATGAATGAGTTTCTTTTTTTCCCCCAAAAAACTAAAACTGCTCCGAGGTGTCTGGTTTTACCCAGGGTCTGGTGTCTGGGAAAAAGAATTGAGCAAAAATGCACACAAATGGTAAAGCAGCACAAGTTTAATGAAGTAAAGTAAGAGGAACATGGGAACTTGCTCCTGTGCTGCAGAGTGAACCTGAACATGAGAGCTCCCTGCTAAGGAGAGGCTCTTTTAGATGGATAATTCTAAATGACAGGAAGAGACTGAGCTGAGAGCCACATGTTATCAATCCAAGATTGCTAATGCTTTCTGTAGGAAATCATCAGATGTTTATAGAAGGTAAACTGGAACTTGTGCCTCACTCCTCACTCTCCTTCTGAACTGGGCCGCCAACTTGATTTGGGGAATGATGGCACTAAAGTGAAATCTAGAAAGTGCAATTAGTGATCCTATAGGATAGAATTTCATATTTGCACTTTGTAAGAAATATACACTTTTATACACATTTGGCTTAAGGGGGAGCTTATGCAAGGAATTTTCATTTTAAACAGCAAATGATTGTACTCTTGTTCATTAAACTGTCATGTTGTGTTTTTGTCAATGTTTCACTGAGGCTTCTTCCCAGGATTTAAAGTTGAACTATCCACAGGAGTAAAGTAGTGAAGTAAACCTCACAAATCTGTTTCTCATAATGAATTCTGGGTTATAGCAGAGTAGATAGGACTGTTTAGCAGTGAAAATGGCCTCACTGGCTTACTTCTCTTTCAATTAACTTAATCTCTTGTTTCTCATGCAGTTAATATATTCTTTTTTCCTCTAAAAAAGGATCCCATAGTCAATTCTGTTACTGTACCATGTAGCTATCTTGTACTGACAGTGATCTTAAATTCAACTAGATAACTAGGTCCTACATCTTAAAGGCTTCTGAAAGTATCTGACAACCAATATTTTAAAGAAATTAGCATATGGAAAAGCTCATTCTACTTTTTGATATTGCTTTTATTTTAGGACCTGGAGCCTCAGTCAGTAGCGAGAGTTAAAAAGAACAACCTCGAGACCAATCTTTTTACACTCTGAATTTCATATTTATACTTGCAAATGCAATGTTGAAAAGAACCTGACCGATCACAACAGTGATTAAGGAATAGTGAATAATAGTGATTATACCATTCTTTTCTATTTTTTGATGCTAATATTTTATTTTTTTAAATATACATTATTGTTATTACAAAGGTGGTGTACAGAGAGATTACAATTACTTGAGACAGGTAATGAGTATAACAGGAAATGTATTCATGAATTAATTTCTTATACCCAAATCTTCAGAAAGACGGCAAAGACAAGAGATTGTACAGCTGACTAATCATTTGTTATGAGTGAGAAAAAGAAACTAGAAATCATAGCACCCAGACAGCAAACAGGTCCTACTAAAGATTGCTTTATAAGATATAAATGCTTAGTACTGATTTAATGTATTTTTATCAAGTACTTATTATGTGAAGCTCATTCTATGCCCTTGACAGGACTTGGTTACAACCTAATATGGTATGGCTTACAGAGAATAAATACCATGCAAAAGGCACTCATTCAGGGTTCAGATAATGGACAGCACGGCCTCTAACCAGATTTAATTACGGGAGGGCTAGGACTGGAATAAGTAGGGAAGAGCTGAAGGAACAGAGTGGGCCAGGTCTTATACCTCACACTGGCTCTGGTACAATGACTAGGGACTCTGGGAGAACTGAGTTTCAAAATATAACTTAGGTCCAGGCTCAGAGGGACTAACTTATATCCTGTAGAGACTGGGGATTTTTCAAGAGTTCTGGTGCCAAGAAGTGATGAAATTATAGCAGTGCTTCAGACAGCCATGTCTGTTAGAGAAGGAGGAGACTCCAGTACTTAGGTCATTGCTGTGGTCTTAATATAAGGGAAATGTAATCTTCAATTTATGGGGCCTTTAGAAAGGTGTTAATCCATTTGTTTTGCCCTAATGGATGGATTAATGCCTGAGTAGAAAAGGCTCTCAGGATTGGGCAGGCTCACCTTTCTGCCTTTTATACTGTGAGGCTGCACAATGGCAGCCTCAAGATGTTGGTGCTTCAATCCTGTACTTCACAGTCTCTAGAAGTATGAGAAATTTCTGTTCTTTATGAATTGCCCAGTCTGTGGTATCTCCGTTTTGCAGCACAAAATATACAAAGGTAGTCACTGAGGGATGCTGCTGTAGCTAAGATCCAAAAGAGGGACATTCTGTCAGAGAGAAGAAGTGTGGGGAGTAGAGGGGCAAGCAGTCACCAAGGAGGACTAAAAATACGGTAGGAGAGACAGCAAATGAGAGCATATGGCAGATGCACAGGGGGTAGCAGGAGGGTTGGACTCTCATATCATGAGACCAAAGGGACATGGGAGTTCTAGGAAAGTAGGACGGGAGCATCGATAAGGTATGATCAGATGTGAAGAGACACCTCTGACCACTGTTTGGGGAAGACAGAAAGAAAGCAAAAAACAGACATAGATGAGGAGGTAGTTATAGCTGTCTAAACCAAAGGTGACAGGTAAAATATGAACTATTGTGACGACTATTGAGAGGTAGGCAGATGCTCAAATAGGATTTTGCATTTTGTGACGTTTGGCACATTTTAACTAGCTACTTGTAATACCTTGAAAAGCTCTTACTACCCTGAAGACTTAAGATATTATATAACATAAACATACATGCACACACACATATACACACAATAAAATAAGACGTGCATTTGGATTTCCTTTTTGGAGTATTAGGTAAAATGTCTATCTCTTTAGACAAAACTTCCTATTTTCTGCCTTCAAATAAAAAGAAATAAGCCAGGTGCTGGTGGCTCACACCTGGAATCCTAGCTACTACAGAGGCTGAGATCTGAGGATTGATGATTGAAGCCTGCTGGGGCAGGAAAGTCTGTGAGACTCTTATCTCCAACTAACCACCAGAAAACTGTAAGTGGCACTGTGGCTCAAAGAGGCAGAGCACTAACCTTGAGTGAAAAAGCTCAGGGACAGTGCCTAGGTTCTGAGTTCAAGCCCCATGACCAAAAAAAAAAAATAAAAATAAAAATAAATAAAGTAAGTAGGGCTGGGAAGGTGGCCCTGGGTGATTCCTCAGCACCACATAAGCAAAAAGAAAAAAGCTGGAAGTGGTGCTGTGGCTCAAGTAGTAGAGCGCTAGCCTTGAGCTGAAGAGCTGAGGGATAGCGCCCAGGCCCAGAATTCAGGCCCCACAACTGGACCCCCCCCCAAAAAAAGTAAGTAGAATTATATACTCAATTTCCCCTTTCCCCTTCCAAGCTAAATTCAGCATTCAACTATAGTGCTTAACATGGACAGTGGCTTCCTAATAGCCACTAACAACCAGTGCAAGCTCATTTGTCTGGTTTTCAATCTGCTTTTACTTGCACCTGTCCAGTTTTAGATAGTATCCATAAATATTGTAAACTTTCTCACCTTTTGCTATTGAACTTACATGGGGACATAAATCATAAATAAAATACCCAGACATGCATTTTTTCACATTTCAAAGTTTTATATTTGGTGTTATAAAAAAGGAGTTAGTGGGAAATAGTGGGCCTTTCTTTACTGGACAATTACTTCTAGTATTAATCACTCTATTTCTGTAGTTGAAAATTTCAAAAACAAAGACTCCAAAAGTAGAAATGTGGAATTGAGAGAACTGAAGTAACTCAAGACTTGGGTTTTCATAATCACTATGCAATCACTGCTCATTTGCAAATCTGTTTACCACCACCAACGGAAGCTATAGCACTATGAGTGCTACAGACCCAAACTTCTCCTGAAGGGGTCATGAATGGAACTGAATCCTATGCTGCAACCATAGTGAAGCACATACTATGTTATAAAAGTCCAATACTAACCTTACCAATTATTTAAGACATTAAAAATTTGGGCCAACAACCCCCCACCCATCCACAATCTATGACATTATAAAGAATAGTGGGTACATGGTGATAATAAAAAGAAAAGACTTTTGATGCTTTTCCCATTGTGTGTAAATTCCCTTCAGACAAGTAATCTCCTTACTGCCTGGTCAGACTATTCCCACCATCTCAACCTTTGCAGTATTGTGGGGTCTGAACTCCCTGAGTAATTTTAGTATTATTTTAATTTAGATTGGCTGCATCATCTTTGGTTATCCTGACGTGAACCTTCAAGAATGAAAATATAAAAGAACATCCACTGTAAAAAATGTATCTTTAACCAAGCCAAAAAATTTTGTTTTAAAGTTGTTAAAGTTATGATTTTTATGTAAAATTAAAGGACAACATCCAGAGATATACATGCCCCCAAACCCTCCCCATACCTCAAAGACTAACCATGATCCCAGTACATTACACCTTAGTTTTGTCTGTATTTTTTTATTTTTTGGTGGGTCATGGGGCTTGAACTCTGGGCCTAGGCACTGTCCCTAAGCTCTTCAGCTCAAGGCTAGCACTCCACCACTTGAGCCACAGTGCCACTTTCGGTTTTCTGAGTGGTTTATTGGAGATAAGAGTCTCCTAGACTTTCTGCTTGGGCTGGCTTTGAACCACAATCCTCAGATCTCAGCCTCCTGAGTAGCCAGGATTACAGGCATAAGCCACGAGTGCCCTGCTTGTCTGTTATTTAAAAAAAAAAATTAAGTGAGGGAATTCATATAGTATTTCTCCCATGGTTTTCTTTGTCTAGTATTATATTTATGACATTCATCCTTGGTACTATAATAAAAAATGTCATGGGCTGGGAAGGTGGCTCAGTGGTAGAGTGCTTGTCTTGTATGCACAAGGCCCTGGGTTCAATTGCTCAGCACCACATAAGCAGAAAAAGCCAGAAGTGGTGCTGTGGCTCAGTGGTAGAGCGCTAGCTGAAGAGTTGAGGGACAGTTCTCAGGCCCAGAGTTCAAGCACCATGACCCACCAAAAAAAAAAAAAAGTCATGGTCTATGCACTCTGTGTGGGCATGTGTAATATTTCCAACTGGACCTAGTATAAAGAGTTCTATATTGAACATTCTTGGACACAATTTTTATTAAGTTGCCTGGATGTTCTATTGGGTGACCCAAAACAGTCATTGCTAGATAGGTAAGATCAATGTGCACCTTAGCTTTCATTCAGATAAAAGGCACAGATAATTTTTGAACTATCTTGCTTTACTTGATCTTAAAAGAGCTTCCCAACTAATAGTAAATAATTAATTAACAACCAATATCACAATTATTTTTGCAATGACCCCTGAACATAGAAAAGTAATCATGCAGCCATCTGACCATGTAACAACGGCTGCTCAGGAATTTTCTAGGGGGAGATACTAATGTGAAAGATAATTAACTGTCAGCTGATGGTACTAGAAATATTCCAGAATGAGAAGTGGTTACTGAACTCCTATAGAGCAAGGAAATACCAAGGGAAGGATGTTAGCATTAAAATAACAATAAAGGAGGGAAACTAAAATGAGTCTAAGATTGTACAGAGTTCATTTCCCACTCTACTGACAAATCTCCCTGCAAATGAAAACTCAGGGTGTAAAGCAAACCTATTTCATGGAGTTCTAAAGGGAAGAAAATAAGATGGAAAAAAAGTGCTGCTCTCGAAATTCAAACTACATCTGATTAATCAGCCAAATCTGATCATGGCGTGCAATTTCTAACAGTGAGGGAAGGGATGGGTTTGGGAGGGATGGATGAGAATGTTGAAAGGGGTGACAGTGAATAAAATGCACTATACTCATAAAATGCTTTGTTTTGTTAAATGACAACTCCTTTGTACAACTACTTTAACAATAACAAAAATGAAGTAAAATATAAATAAAACTTTAAAACTTAAAAAAATCCAAAAAACAGCTAAAGCCTAGTGTAAACTAACCTTCTCAATCAATGCCATATTCAAACCATATCCTTATTTTGGCTAGCCAAAATAAGTTGTTCCCATAGCAGGTTCTGCTGTGTTTAAAAAACAAAACGAAACACTGCTAGTGTAGCTGGGAAAAGTAAGCCCAGGGAAAATCTTTCTGAGAAATATGCTTCTAGTGTTCCCTATTTATGAACCCAGTGCAGAGGCTGATTCTTTCTCCTAACTCCCCAAGCAGAAATCTTTCCATGTTTGACAACATCCAACAGCCCTTTATGATGAAAGCAGGAAAAACTAGGAATCCATAGACCATTCTGCAATATAATAAAGGCTGTATGACAAACCTACAGCATTATACTTAATGGCAAAAAGCTAAAACCATTTCCTCTAAATTCAGGAGCAAGACAAGGATATCCACTCTCTCCACTTTTCTTCAATTTAGTATTAGAATGCCTAGCTACAGCAATAAAACAAGATGCAAATATAAAGGGGATCCAACTAGGAAAAGATGAAGTAAAACTCTCCCCCTTTACAGAATGACATGACCTTGTATTTAAAGCACCCCATGGATTCCAGTCCAAAGTTACTCGAGCTGATCCAAAACTTTGGCAAAGTAGCAGGGTATGAAATTAACCCTCAAAAATCAATGGCTTTTCTGTATGCCAATAATGAGAAGAGCACAGCTGAAATAAGGAAAGCAACTCCTTTTGTAGTAACCCCACAAAAAATAAAATACCTAGGAGAGTTAACTAAAGAAGTGAAGGACCTCTATGATGAAAACTTTAAAACCCTGAAAAAGAAAATTAAAGCAGAACTAAGGAAGTGGAAAAACTTCCCATGCTCCTGGAGAGGGAAGATTAACATCATGAAAATGGCAATACTGCCCCCTAGGCTATCTACAAATTCAATGCAATACCTATCAATATCCCAACCTCATTCTTCAATGAAATAGAAGAAGCAATCCAAAAATTCATACGGAAATAATAAAAGACCCCAAATAGCAAAAACAATCCTCAGCAGAAAGAACAGTGCTGGAGAATATCAATATCAAATTTCAAACTCTACTACAAAGCCATAGTAATAAAAACAGCGTGGTGCTGGCACAAGAACAGACCTGAGGACCAATGAAATAGAACTGAAGACCCAAAAATGAACCCTCAGACCTACAGCCACCTAATCTTCTATAAGAGAGCTAAAAAAAAAAGAATGGAAGAAAGACAGCCTCTTCGGTAAATGGTGCTGGCAAAATTGGTTAAATATCTGTAGAAAAATAAAGCTAGGCCGGGCGCTGATGGCTCATGCCTGTAATCCTAGCTACTCAGGAGGCTGAGATCTGAGGATCGCGGTTCAAAGCCAGCTCAGGCAGGAGAGACCGTGAAACTCCTATCTCCAATAAACCACCAGAAAACCGGAAGTGGCGCTGTAGCTCAAGTGGTAGAGCGCTTGCCTTGAGCTGAAGAGCTGAGGGACAGCACCCAAGCCCAGAGTTCAAGCCCCACGACCGACAAAAAAAAAAAATAAATAAAGCTAGATCTTTATATATCACCCTGCACCAGAATAAAACCCAAATGGATCAAAGACCTCAAAGTCAAAGTCAAAGCAGACTCCCTGAAAACATTACAGGAAGAAATAGGAGAAACTCTAAGGCTCCTTGGCACAGGCTGAAAATTTCTTAATAAAGACCCAGATACAAATCAAAGAAAAGGTTGGACAAATGGGATTGCATAAAACTGCACAGCTTCTGCATGGCAAAGGCCATAGCTAGCAAGATCAATAGCCCTCAGATTGGGAGAAGATCTTCACTAGCCATTCAATGGACAAAGGGCTCCTATCTAAATTATACCTGGAACCCAAAAAATTAAGTCCCCCAACAACAAATCTTCAAAGAAACAACTGCCCAATAAATAAGTGGGCTAGAGATTTAAAGAGAAACTTCTCTGAAGAGGAAAGAAGGATGGCCAATAGACACATGAAGAAATGCTCA
>NW_012267329.1:522343-525630 GCF_000151885.1 Dipodomys ordii
CAGAGTTCAAGCCCCACGACCAACAAAACAAAACAAAAAGACTCCACATAGAGCTCCCCTATGACCCAGCAATCCCACTTTTGGGCATTTACCCAAATGATCACAAACAAGGCCATAGTAAGCTACCACCACAACTATGTTTATCACAGCATTATTCACCACAGCTAAGATATGGAACCAACCCAGATGCCCCTCAGCAGATGAATGGATCAAGAAAATGTATATACACACAATGGAATTCTATCCCTCCATCAGAAAGAATTACATTGCCCCATTTGTTAGAAAATGAAAAGACTTGGAAAAATTATATTAAGTGAAGTAAGGCAGGCGCAAAGAAACATAGGTCCCATGGTTTCCCTCATTTGCAATAACCAGTACATGTGTAGGACAAGTAGAAAAGTTCAAAAGCCATATACATATGACCATAATAAGATGATGCTAAGTAAAATGAACCCCAAGATAGGACACAAGAGGTTTTATGTTGCTGTTGTTTTTAATGTACTTATAATGTACTGTGTGATTTTTTTTGTTTCTTTTTATGTTATTCCCCATGGTATAACTTCTGTTTTTACTGTATTTGATTCTGGTGCCCTGCATCTTGTATATACATTTTTCTAATTTGGGGAGGGGAAGGGAAATAACAAAATGCTTAAATAGGGATACAGGTTGACTCATTGTAACAATGAGATATACAAGACAGTATGTTGAAAACAAACTTTACAACTTGGGGGGGGAGGTAAGGGATGGTAGGGGAAAAACAAGGAGAAGTAACAACGCTTGACAGAAAGTATACTCATTACTTACTCATGTAACTGCAACCTCTACAGAATCTTTACAATAAAAAAATATATATTAAAAAAAATCTTTCCATATCTTGGCCTGCCATTGTCCCATACCTAAGTATTTTCAGATACAAGGAATTCAGTTAACTACTTTTTTTTCTTGTCAAATATACTTTCTTTTTTTTTTTGAATTTCTTTTTTTTTAATTTAATTTAATTTTATTTGTGAACATACTGTACAGAGGGGTTACAATTACATGGGCAGGATAATGCGTACATTTCTTACCAAGCATTGCAGCCTCCTCCTTTGTTGTCAAATATACTTTCTATTGCTGTTGTAACAAACTGTCTCAAATTCAATGGTTTTTAAACATTAACTGATTTTGTACTTTAGCAGACCAGAAATTCAACTCAAGATCTCACCAGACTAAGACTGATGTACTGAATTGACTGGCAGGGCTGTGCTTCCTGCTGGAGGTTCTAGGGAGGAGTCTGTTCATCAATCACCTCTTTCAGCTTCTAAGGACCACCCATATTCCTTGTCCATAGTCCCTGCCTCCATTTTTGAAGTAAGATGTCTTCTATTTGCCTCCTTCTTCCATTAAAAAAAAAAAAAAAAACCTGCTGACAACACAAGACTCATTCAGATAATGTAAGATATTCTCCCACCTGTGGAGTACCGCCCTTAACTTCCTTTTGCTATGTAATATGACACAGTTATAGATAGCGTGGATTCAATGACATCTCTGAGGAGCCATCATTCTGCCTACCTCACCTTAATTTGAGAATATTGGGAAACACTATTAGTTTCCCAGCTTCCACCTAGATCCTCTGAAGTGACAGACCTAAGAACATTCCTAATGTAAAGTTATTCTGTAATTCTCTCCCACTTCCTCCTTGAGTTCAGGTATCCTCTCCTTACCCAGAGGGCTGCTTCTAAGTTCAGGCTGTTTCCAAGGAGTCAAGTTCTACGTATGTTTTCATTAAGCCTTATTATACTGCTTTCAGCCTCTCACTCAATCTCATTCAGACATTTCTGGGATACTGCCTCTTCTCTGTCATCACCTCATTGCAGACATGTGACTGACAGCATGAACAACAGAGTTTCATTTTTTTGTCTTTAAACACAGGGAATGAAATTGTGTCCTAAAGCCACTGTGGTGAGGAAAGGAGATAATGTATAGAAAACTCTTTTGTAGCATGTTATAGAAATGACAGCTGTTAATAATGTCAACAATCACTCCTATTAACTTGTCAATTTTGGATACTGGCCAGGACAGAGCCAAGTCCCATTCATGGAGACCTTCCTGGAGTAGACACAGTGGTTTGTAATCACCAAATGTAAAGACTGTCATAACCAAGCCAGGCTTAGCCCCAACTCTCATGTGTCTGTGGCCAGACACAAGCACTGGATTTTTCAAACAGAAAAACAAGAAGAGCAACCAATACACATTAACCAATGTGTATTGAGTGAATTAAAGACTGTATTTGTGGGCAGATCTATTTGCAAGCAAATCCTAAAAACATAGTGGAAGCATAGGCAAGTTTCAAAGATAGGGGCAAGGAACGACTGTGTCAAAAAGCACAGAAACAAAAGAAGCATCATCAAAAAGTTCCAGATTATTACCTAAATCATCTTTCTTTTACACTCATTATTTCACAACTTCCAGAGAAGATTTGGGATTTGGCTTCTCCTCTGTGTCCTTTCAGTCAATAATCCTGTTCATTTAAGAATGTGCTCCATATTATATACCATAGCTAATATATGTGACCAACCCAGATGTCCCTCAGTATATGAATGGATCAAGAAAATGTGATACACACACACACACACACACACACACACACACACACACACACACACAATGGAATTCTATGCCTCAATCAGAAAGAATGACATCACCCCATTTGTTAGGAAATGCAAAGGACTTGCAAAAAGTTATATTAAGTGAAGTAAGCCAGGCCCAAAGAAACATAGGTCCCATGGTTTCCCTTATTTGCAACAACTAGTATATGTCTGGGACAAGCAGAAAAGGTTAAAAGCTATGTACATATGACCAGATAAGATGATGTTAAGCAAATGAACCCTAAGATAGGGACACAAGTGGTTTTCTTGCTTGCTATTGTTTCTAACATATTTATAATGTACCATGTGATTTTTTTTCTGTTTCTTTTTATGTTCCTACCCCATAGTATAACCAACCCTTTTTCACTGCATTTGATGTTGGTGCCCTGAATCTTGCATATACATTTTTCTAATTTGGGGAGGGGAAGGGAAAAAACAAAATGCTTAAATAGGGATACAAGTTGACCCACCGTAACATTGAGACGCACAAGACACTATGGTGAAAAATGAACTTTACAATTTAGGCTAGAGCAGTGTATAGTTGTAGAGGTGGGAGGGAAGGGATGGTAGGGGAAAAACAAAGGAGGAGTTAACAATGCTCGAGAGAAAATGTACTCACTACCTTGCTCATGTAACTGTAACCCCTCTGTACAGTATTTT
>NW_012267329.1:525680-588159 GCF_000151885.1 Dipodomys ordii
AGGGAGGGAGGGAGGGAGGAAGGAAGGAAGGAAGGAAGGAAGGAAGGAAGGAAGGAAGGAAGGAAGGAAGGAAGGAAGGAAGGAAGGAACAATGTGCTCCAGGCCCAGCACTGGTGGCTCATGCCTGCAATCCTAGCTACTCAGGATGCTGAGTTCTGAGCTTCATGACTGCAAAATCCCCAACCTCTGGAGATATGGCTGCAAGGGCAGAAGGATCAGAAGTAAAAGCCAAAGTTCCCAGTAAAGGCTGGGAGTGTACTATTCACACAAAACAGAATTAGGATGATAACTATTTGCCACTGGGGAAAAGCTTGCTAGACAAAGTGAGGCAGATAATCCCTGTATAGCAAGAGGAAGACAGGGAATACAGGGTCAGGAGCAGGCTGCAGACACACTCCCTTCGTACCTATCTCACTCTTCTACCCAGGACTGTCCCCTACAAGAAATGATATAATAGGCCCTGATAGATCAAGGAGACCAGTGTTTTCAAACCGCCACTTTGAACCTCTCTTCTGCATCCTCTCTGAGCCATGATCAAAGGACCAAGATTTCAAATTGTGAAGCAATTTTTTCCAATGGCAGCATCTGGCTGCTTGGCAGGCAGCATTGGGAGCTGGGCTCTGCTGTGGGCGGCTGTCCAGGCCTGCCACATGGTGAGGATGGGCCAAGCAGGGCTCACCACGCGGGCCTTGCAGCTGCTCCTGCAGGCGCCAAAGGACAATTGCTCTGTACTGGGCAGTGAGCTGTCAGGCCGAAGGGCCTTAGGAGACAGTACCGATCTGGGGGGTCTGGAGAAAGCTGGCAGACCCTAAGCCCTCCCAGTCTGCCTCATTTGCATGCATCTGTACGTTGGTCCAGCCCCTTGAAGCCAGCCCACAGACCATCAGAGCCTGGATAGAGAAGGCTAGGGTGATGCTGGACACCTCCCCAGCTAGACAACGGCCTTGGGGAAGTAAGGAAGCTGCCCTTAGGGAAGTGGGTCTCTAAGCACACTCATTCACTTTGTTCAGTTGAGCCATTGTGCCAGGGCCCAACACAAGGGACAGCAGATGCAGCTCTCTGGCCACAGCTGTTTTAAATAAGAATAATAGGAATAAACTCAGCCAGCCCAGCTCTTCCAGTTACTTCCCACTAATTATGGCATATATTTACATCTACAAAATAGATGATTTTTAAAAACACTACCAAGGGTCCCTTTATTGTGCAGATTGGCATGCCTATTTGAATTTCATAAACATTTAGTACTTCAAAGAATCTTAAAAGCTTGCTCTAATTACAATAGGCACAGTTTGAAAGGCTGCCTGTTTGCATTGCAAATTCCTACCAATACCAGCATTCATAAAAAAAAATCAATTAATATCACTCATACAACTTCAGGTACCACCACAGGCCCCAGCACTTTGGCAGCTGGGATAAAAGCATCAAGGTCTCAACCCCAAGAACAAAGCTGTCTCTTAGGGTCAGTCCTTTCCAACTGAGAACTTAATGAGTCCCCAGTACCCAGCTGAGTTGGCCCAGACCAATCCACCTTCATCAGGTGTGTGAACACTTCTCCAGACATCCCCTTTCCCAGGAAATGGGACCTTTCTCTGGCTTGGATTTCTTGTGCATGAAATGTCTTTCTTACAACAAAAACTATCACCCCCAAAGCTACCAATTACATACAGTTAAGTAACAATTATATGTAAATAAGATACAAACCACCCAATAAAATTTGAATTTCAAATAAACAGCATCTTAATACATGTATGTCCGCAAAGACTCCATGGGACACTGGTCATGTGAACATCCAAAAAAGTGTTTACTTGCAATTTAAATTTAACTGGACAATCTCAGTTTTAGCTGCTAACTCAGACAACTACTAACAAGCCATTTTTATCAAAAAGAAAGAATAATAGGACTTTACCCTCATATTCTGACTACTGCAATAAACCTCTTACACCAAAGATATAAACTGAGGGAAAAATGAAGGTGCATAGCAATATATGGAGTTGTTTGTATTGCTTTTCAAAGTAAACACAAAGTATGTATTTTTGTGCATACAATGTTCACAGATACATATTAAAAAAATCTGGAAGGATATATCCGATATCATGGGATTTGGCTGACAAGTATGTGTCAGGATCTCATTTTTTATTCTGACAATTCTGTATTACTTGTGAAATTTATAAAGTTAAAATGAGGGTGACATGAGTATAGGAAGTATCTTAGATCTCCACCAGAATAGGGAGAGGTTGACATCCTTATGACCCTAAGTCTAGGCTCAACTTTAAACAACTAGCCAAGATCCCATATATATCCAGATAACCCACCTATACCTTGAAAAATTGAGTCTGAAAATAATAAGCAGCCTTGGGGCTGGGAAGGTGGCTCAGTGGTAGAGTGCTTGCCTTGCATGCATGAAGCTCTGGGTTCTATTCCTCAGCACCACATAAGCAGAAAAAGCCAGAAGTGGCACTGTGGCTCAAGTGGTTGAGTGCTAGCCTTGAGCTGAAGAGCCCAGGGACAGCGCCCAGGCCCAGAGTTCAAGGCCCACAACCGACCAATAATAATAATAATAAATAATAAGCAGCCCTCCACCACCACCCCCATCACTTCTTTTCCTGGCTTTTTTTCCAAGTGCAGTGCAGCAGGTGCGGAGAGAAGCCAATAGATTAAGTGCTGGAAAGGGAATGTGTGCCCTCTTCTTTCTCCTGGACCTCTGTTTAGCAGCTGCTTTTAGAGAACAGTGGCTCCATATGGAATCACGGCAGGGAGCACAGTTTACATATCCACCCATAAGAAAGGGGCCCAACACCCCACTGATCTGGATTTTATTAGCAATCACGGAGCCAAATGACCCAAAAGAGAAAGCATTTCACAGGAACATATGCTAGCAGCGTTCTTTTAGAGACTACCTGAATGTACTGAGGGCTTTGAGATACTATCAGGTGGTAAAAGGTTAAGGGAAAAGCAGAATGAGCTTCTTTGCCCTTTTCTCAAACTGATCTGTGCTTTTGAAACCTTTCCTATATGTTCCATGCAGGAGATTTAAGAAAGACCTTTTACAGTGAGTGCCCTGAGACCCATATGCCTCACCCTTCTCCCTGCAGCAGTGATCTTGTGCTACCTCCATGTAGTCAGCCCAGCCTGCACAAGTATGTTTCCCCTTAAATTCTTTCTCAAGACTTCCTCAGCTGACCAAATTTTTTCAATATTCAGTCTTGAAATGTCCTATCTTTGGTGATGGCACTAAGAGTACTAACTTGTGTGCTTCCACAAGGCCCTCTAGCCACATTCCATCATAAGTCCTAACCATGTCATTGTCATTTATGGACCTGTACATCCATCATCCACTCTGTAGAACATGAGGTCTGCAAGCCAGGACCTGGGTCTATTTTCCAGGATGAGGAAGCCAACAAAAACTTTCCTGTAAGTTAAGTCTTGAGGTCTTGTCCTTCTGTAAATCCTTCAAGAGGTTTATGTCCTATCTCAGTGGCAGTAAGCCTGATAATCGCAATTTACCCATGACTATTAATTAAATGGAATTAATTTCTTAGCCAACTGATTAAAAAAAATCTAAGAAGCTGGGCGCTGGTGGCTCACGCCTGTAATCCTAGCTACTCAGGAGGCTGAGATCTGAGGATCGTGGTTCAAAGCCAGCTCGGGCAGGAGAGACCGTGAGACTCCTATCTCCAATAAACCACCAGAAAACCGGAAATGGCGCTGTAGCTCAAGTGGTAGAGCGCTCGCTTTGAGCTGAAGAGCTGAGGGACAGCGCCCAGGCCCAGAGTTCAAGCCCCACGACCGACAAAAAAAAAAAAATCTAAGAATCTGTGCTACCCATTACACTGATGGGCAAATAAAAGCCATAAAATCTCTTTCCTATGGGGGTGGAGGGGGCTGTAAAATTTAGGACTAATACTAAATAACTGACCTTACAAAAAAGAGCTAAAAAGCTCCTGGTATTTTTCTTACAAAATCAGATGCCTCCCTGATTCCTGTGCATGGAAGAGTAGACCCTGCCTAAGGAAAGGAAGATTATTCCAAAATATGACCCTGGGATCATATAGCTATAGTCGAAGACAATGAAAGATGTAGAGGCACCTCTAGAGTAATATGGTGCTATTTCTTCCTAACCCTTCTTCCATCACTGTCAGAATTAACAGTTAACTGCAGAACTCATTTTAAGGAGAGATAAGTGAGGAGAAATGGAAAACTTGAGCTGAAAGCCCTTTCTTACTGATAGCTAAAACATGTGGGAGCAAATGATTCCATGATGTACCCGCCTTCAATGAAGAGCAACAGAGACAGCTGGTTCTAAATGATAGACTCAATCCTAAAATTCCAACCTAAACCATGAAATTGGCTCGAAACTAGAAACCGGCTGAAACTCCACAGAGAGTGGAGGGGGTCCTTCTGTCATTCTATTGTGTGTCCTCTGTCTTTTCTTTAAATAAAACCCAGTTGTTTTATTTGCAGTGATTGTCATTTTGCTGAACAAATGTGATTTCATTCCTACAAAGATAAAAGCATCTTCTAGAGGCTGCCAGAAAAGTTGGTTCTCCTTTCTCTGTTTCATAAAATTTTCTCTCGTCTGTTGGAGTTAAAACTAACCTGCTTTTAATTTGTTGAAAAAACAATAAGTAAGCAAAGTGACAATAAACGTAGTGTTAATATCATGGTGGAAGTCGGCATTGGTGGCTCATGCCTGTAATCCTAGCTACTCAGGAGGCTGAGATCTGAGGATTGCGGTTCAAAGTCAGCCCGGGCAGGAAAGTCCATGAGACTCTTATCTCCAATTAACCACCAGAAAACTGGAAGTGGTGCTATGGCTCAAGTGGTGGAGAGTTTGCCTTGAGCTGAAGAGCTTAGGGACAATCCCCAGGCCCAGAGTTCAAGCCCCATGACCAACCTCCCCCAAATATATATAATGGTGGATAATCACAAGATTATAAAAAAGAATTAATAACCACAGGATAATGTCATAATTTCTAGTTTCTCAGACATAAGCATTTAATAATTATTTGAAAGAAAAATAATACAGTTTAAAATTGGTAATAATCTGATAAGATCTATATCTATACAACTTAATTTTTATTGTTATATTCTTCTTAGTGTGTGGGAGGAGAGAGAAGTAATAAAGTTTGAACTCAAAGCCTCATGCTTGCTAGCCTGGCATTCTACCACTTAAGTCATGCTGGTTATTTTCTGGATGGGGAACCTAATGAATTATCTGCCTAGCCTAGCCTCAAACTATGATCCTCCAGATCTCAACCTCCTGCTAGACTACAGGCATACCAATGCTCAGCTTCTCACACCATTGAGACCCAAGGAACTGTGAGGGTTACATAATACAATGTGTCTATGCTAGCATCCTTGGTTCTATCATTCACGTGTGTTTTTGGGGGGTCTGTATCATGCATACTAGTCAGAATGTTCCACCCCCAAAGCAGCAAGTGGCTCTATTCAGCTCACTGCATTCTAAGTACCTCAAAGTGCCAACTGACAAAGCTGAGATGTGTGAATATATGCCTGGGTGCTTCAGGTAGCACTTGGTATTTCTTCCTGGGCAAAGTTCTCACTTATGCTAGCCCTACTGAATCCAAGTTGGTGGGGCAGACACTCTGAAAACAGAATGTCAGGATCAAATGAGCAAATTAAAAGTCTGATTTTGACAGCCTAGAGACTTCAAGCATTTTGATAAAGGCAAAAAGGAGGAGAGGAGAAGAAAGAGGCTGGGTATAGAGTCTTTGTTATAATTTACTGAATCACACAAAAAAATTAAAAAATATGCTAAGCAAATTGAAAATACAGATGATATCTCAAAGGGAGTGTTAAAACTATTTATGCATCATCCACTGGATGCACCTGCTGATATCCAAGGATGGACATCTTAATGCAATTTGTTCTAAGTCATTAGAGGAGCAATGAGATCCCAAATTGCAAACCTAATTTAAATTGCCTTCTCTCCTTTATTTCACACAGTTATGACTGAATTTCCTTGCAAAGGTTAAGTACTCCAACAATTATGCTGAAGGAGTGCTGTTTTCTATCATATTCATAGAAGAGTTCAATTTTAATCCTGTAAATCTTAATTTGATAAGAAGCTGATCTGAGAGCAACTGTGTCTAAATGTGCTCATCACACACCCATCCACACTGTCTACTTATCCGTAATCTTAACCTCATTATATGGAGGTTCACTGATAGCATTTATTAATATCATCCACTGAGTAAAATGGGTAATTTTGGAAGCAAAAAATGGAAAAACTTTCTAAGTACTCTCCATTCCAATTTATCTGGAAAAAAGAAAACCTAATTAGAAGAAATCTTATTATTGTTAAAGACACCATCTAATTTGAAAATACAGAATATAATTTTTTTATCAATCTTATAATCTCTAATTAGCTTCTAATTGACTTGAATAATCAACTTCATTTTACATCTTTTGTAATTGTGGCTCTAAGATTTTCTGATCTTAGGACATTTTTACAGGCTCACTTCAGAGGGTTTTTGTTTATTGAAGGTGTGTATCTATCTGTATTTTCTGAACTGGAAATTAAAGTTGAGAAAAAAAGTTAAAATATTTATCACACTGTTTAAAATAACTTCAAAAATAGTAAGGCCAATATATGCAAATATATCTTTAAAAAATTAAGTATGCATATATATATTTTTTGGTGGGGGGGGGGAATCTGTCATGAGGCCTGAAATCAGGGCCTTGAGCTCTTTTGCTCAAGGTTAGCTAGCACTCTACCACTTTGAGCCACAGTGCCACTTCTAGTTTTTGAGTATTTAACTGGAGATAAGAGTCTCACAGGGACTTTTCTGCCTGGGCTGGCTTTGAACCATGATCATCAGATCTCAGCCTCCTGAGTAGTAGGATTATAGGTGTGAGCCACCTGCTGCATGCTTTTTTTTTTTTTAAGAGTGAGAAAGCCAGGCAGGAAAATCTGTGAGACTCTTATCTCCATAAGCCATCAGAAAACTGGAAGTGGTGCTGTGGCTCAAGTGGTAAAGTGCTGGACTTAAGCTGAAGAGCTCAGGGACAGCACCCAGGCCCAGAGTTCAAGTCCCATGACAGAGAGAGAGAGAGAGAGAGAGAGAGAGAGAGAGAGAGAAAGTGCTCACTACAAAAAGTAGAAAGTGCTGTTCTACATTGAGTAACATTGAGTAACACACTCTTCAGATAATTGTGCTCATTTGCTTTCCACAAGTGGGCTGTAGTGTAGAATTTGAAAGTATATCAACCAGCTTTTCATTCTTTGCTATATTAAAATTCATCAGTCTATCTGACACAATATCATCTCATATTACTTAATACCACCTTCAACCTCATCAGAAAAGTCTTTAACTATCAGGAAGTTCACCAAGATGAAGACAAATTTCCCCAATTTTAATTTTCCTTTGCAAGCTCAAATTTTATCTTTAGTGGAAAATAATGTCAGTTGTCCTCTGTAATGAGACAGGCTCATTGTGTTCATTTCCAATATGTATTCTAGGTTTATGGCATTACCAAGGTCACAAAGGATACTCTTGGCTTAACTTGTTCTCTTTTCTAAAATGTAGGTGCATTTCAGCAACAGAGCCATATTCTTAGTAAGAAGGTGCTAGCAGTTTTATTGCACTTCTTTTGTGAATATCAGCAGAGGGCAAAAAAAAAAAAAAAAAAGCAATCATATCTCAGTTTTGTAATAAGTTTGACCTTGCCAATCCATTGAAAGGATACCAAGAAACCTGTTAAAGATTCATTGTTACCACGGAATAACAGATCTCTCATACACCACTCAAACCATTAGAAGGCAGCCACCAGTTTAGAAAAGTACCAATATTGCTTTTGTAGGCTGTACACATGCATTACCAATTTCATACCCATTAATGTAAAAAGATTGCTAGCTTTATTCAACTCCCAAAAGGAAAAAACATGAAAAATGAAATTGAGTTACCATGGAAAGATGGAGAATCTAAACAAATTTGATATGCAAATTCCACCAAAGAATTTAAATCATGAGTTTTTCTAATCCACTCATGTACTCCCACATTTTCTCTTTACTTGTTTTGTACAGCTATGGAGTCTTAAATTGACAAACTATGCAGGATCCACAGTGTGCTAAACAGAAAGCACATTAAGGTTGGACAGATCTCATTTCAAGTCCCAGATTCCCAACCTCCAGGTTGCCCATCCTTTTTGTCATCTTTGAGCCTGCTTTCCTAGTTGGACAGAAGGCAAATTCCACTTAAACTTTAAGCGCTAGATGTGATGCATGCAAAGTATCCAGGCCCACAGCAGGCAGGCAGTAAATGGAATTCACTCTATGACTAAGGTCTCCTGGGAGCAGTTGGAGTCCAGAGGGCAGAGAACACACATCCAAATAATTATGGCCCAGCATGGGAACTGATTAGCCACAAAAATGCAATGGGACTAAAAGAAAAATCAATGGTCTGCTTAAGTGAGGAGGGTGCTACAACAAGAAGGAGCTGGTTATCAGACCAGGAAAAGGGAAATGAAAAGAAAGAGGTTGGGGCATAGAACAGACAAGTGGGATAGAGGGGCCTGGCCAAATCCAAGAAAACAGCACACTGGAGCCAGGTCAATTAGGGCCTTGAATGACATGTCAAAGGGCATTTAAAACTATTTTCTTTTTATTCTTGTCAAAGTTTTGTTATAAACTCTCAGTCCTAGTGAGTTATCTAGCCTACTGTGACTAGCAAACCCCTAATATGTGCCCATATTTACCTATGCCTACGTAGACCCATTAGTAGTAGACACCATTAGTAGTTCTCTAGCCCATGCTTGCCTCGAGAAGGGACAGCAAAGCCCCAGCAGCCTGAGGGACTGGCTCATATCTTATTAAACAGCAATGGCATTTTCACATAACAATCCATCTTGTACATTTCTTTTATACTTAAAAATTCTTAAGGCACATAACTTCATCCAAAGCTTGCTTGCCAATAAAATTTATAGGTCATATTGCTCAATGGGGTGAAAGGAAGCATAGGGAATAGGGCCCCATGGTTTCCATTGTGGCTTCAGCCATCTGAGTCACAGCATGAATAAACTCTGAAGCTCAAAGAGACCAATTGTACCTCTTGCCCTTTGGCAGACTGCAAATGCTGTCAAGATGTGCAAGGCCAGTGTTAGTACAGCTCCATGGGTACAAGCTTTTTATCCTTTGGAAAGTTTGCAGAAAAACACAAAGGTGTAGTTAGTGTGAACCTATCACTAGCAGGGCTGCACTGTACTCACAAATAAGACACAATTGCTTTTGTACAAATCAGAGAAATCAAGTAGTATCTTACTCACCCAGAATTTTACAAGGAAGAAGGCATTTTGAGGGCCCTTTCCAAATAGTTCCTTTAAGCCACCTTTCTTTTCAGGAAATTTGTCATAAATCTGACGAATGTCCACTGATTCAAGCAATGGATCACTGTAAGAATGGTTGGCATGCCCAATGTGCACGAAGAGGTGTTTGTTGTACTGTAAGAAAACCACACAGACATTCCCATTACAAATGCTTTGGCCAAGCAAGGACTCACCTGTCATGAACATGATAATAAGCAATAATCTTGCTGTCTAGGACAAAACAGAAGAGGAACTATGCCTTTGAAAAGATGAGAATGTTAAGAAAAGCCATTAGAGCTTGGGGGTCAAAACAATCATTACATTTTACTTACAAGGTCTCTCAGCAAATTATGAGAGATTTTTGCAGAGATAGCAATAAGCAAAATAAGTGCCAAACTACCAAATCAAGAAATAATTCTGATTCTCAGTTTTACCTGTCAATTTCAACTTTGAATGACAGTAACTGTTTGGAGCTCACTTTTCACATCATAAACCCAATGAGAAATATGTGTAGTTGGCTAATGATATGACTCAGTATGCATTTCTAGTACCAGTCCCCCAAACAGCTGTGGAGACACAGTGGTCTAAGCAATAGTACCCACTTCCTTCTTCCAACAAGAGTAACAGTCTCCAGTCACCTTAGTAACTCAGTAACATCCATCTAAACTTCTGTGTTAATGGCTAGTCAGTATATGACTGCCAATGCAAAGTTAGATTTGGGTACAGAACACAGAGAGGACTTACAACGCCATATATGGACATGTTCAAAAGAAGAACACAAGTCACTCATCCACAAACAAGATCCTCAAACTTAAGTTAGCCATTTAACTTACAAAGGACACCCTTTCATTCCCTTTCTTTGTGATAAAATATGACAAATGGACCAACAATGGATTGTGTCCAAATCAACAGGTCTCAACCCAGGCTGCATCCTGATGAGCGCATCATCAAAGCCTGGTCCTCGTTCAGGCTAAACTCAAATCTCTTAAGAATGAGGCAAGGCGGGGCTAGGAAGTTGGCTCAGTGGTAGAGCGCTTGCCTTGCATGCCTGAGGCCCTGGGTTCAATTCCTCAGCACCACATAAGCAAAAACAAAACAAAACAAAAAGCCAGAAGTGGCACTGTGGCTCAAGTGGTAGAGCGCTAGCCTTGAGCTGAAGAGCTGAGGGACAGTGCCCAGGCCCAGAGTTCAGGCCCCACGACTGGACCAAAAAAAAAAAAAAAAAAAGAATGAGGCAAGGCATCAATAATCGTTTTCCTTAAATGAATTCCAATATGCAGCCAACTTTGAGATCTAGAAATTATACTCTAATCTTTCCATGTCTACCTTTCCCAAGAGTAACCATCAATGAAATTGATACAAAGAAACAAACAAATCTAAGGAACAAGAGCTGAGAGTGCTCAGAACCCAATAGGACTCATAATACAAGTCTGTATCCCTTCTTATCTAGCAGTCCATTCTCAAGTAGGCACCGATCAAGTTTCCACATTTATGTCAGAAGTGTGCCATCTATTATCTTTCTGAATTCTTTTTTTTTGGGGGGAGGGGTGTGTGAATGTGAAAATCTTTGTTTTTTGTTGTTATTATAAAGGTAATGCACCAAAAAGGATTACAGTTGTATAAGTCAGGTAGAGTCTACTTCTTTTTGACAATGTCACTCCTTCTCTCACTCTCTCCCAGTTTTTCCCTCCCATCCTACCCACAAGTTGTGTAGTTCATTTTCAACAGTGTCTAGTGAGTACCACTGCTGTACTCTTCTGAATTTTAATCTTATAGAACACCTCAAATAACAGAAGGTTCAGTCAAAGTTGCCTGTAAGACTCAATATTGGTTAAGATTGTGGTGTCTAGACTCAAGACTGATTAAGTAAAAGACTCCGCCCACTGAAAATTAGCTATGACAGCAGGTAAATTTCTCCATTGTCTCTACAATGGAGGCAAGGATGCATCTATTTTATAGGATTGTTATAGGGTTTAAATAAGAAACTACATTAAGAATTATGAGGGAAGCTTGTACTGGTGGCTCATACCAGTAATCCTAGCTACTTAGAAGGCTGAGATCTGCGGTTCACAGGCAAGAAAGTCAGTGAGACTCTTATCTCAATTAACCACCAGAAAACCAGAAGTGGCACTGTGGCTAAAGTGGTAGAGCGCTCCCCTTGAGCTGAAGAGCTGAGGGACAGTACCCAGGCCCAGAATTCAAGCCCCACGACCACTACCACCACCACCAACAACAACAAAAAAAATTATAAGGGATACTAGATATACTGAAGAGGAAGCATTTTTAAAAATTCCCTTTAAGACTCTGAGACAGTGTGTATCAGCTCATTAAAAAGTACATTAAGAGCTGGGAGCCACTGGTTCATTCCTATAATTGTAGCTGAGGATCTCCTGGGCAGAAAAGTCCATTAGCTTTTATCTCCAATAAAACACTAAGAAAAAGCTGGAGTGACACTATGGCTTAAGTGGTAGAGTAATAGCCTTGAGCAAAAGAAACTCAGGGACAACACCCAGGCCCTGAGTTCAAGCCCAAGAACTAGGAAGAAAAAAAAGTGCATTAAAAGCACTATTTAGCTGGCCCAGTGATTAATCCCAACTCCTTGGGAGGTAAGATCAAGGGATTACTGTTTCAATCCAGTTCCAGGCCAGTCCTGGCAAAAGAAGTTTTCAAGACTCCATCTCAAACAACTGTTGGACATAGTGGTATGTGCCTATCATCCCCAGCTACAATGGGAAATGCAAGTAGGAGGATCAAGGTTCAGGCCATCCCAGGCTCAAGGCAAAACAGCCAATACAAAAAGCAGTTAGCAGTGTGCAAGTGTGAGGCCCTGAATGCAATCTCTAGTACTGCTTTAAGTCAATAAATAAATTGTACCACCACAAACAAATATTTTAAAACCTTGTTTCACAAATTCAATTAGTTATCAAGCCCCGTGAATACATATCCTGAGGAAATGCTGGTTTAAATTCATGATCTGCTAGCCATGCCCTGACTTCCTAGCCACAATGTAGAAAGGCCAGACACTGGATACCTCACTTGATACTCACAAATGGGAAGTGTAGCCAGGCCAGCATCTTCTAAATTTTATCAAGTATTCCAAGACCTGACTACGTTACAGAGCTAGCACTAGGACTAGATACCTGTCTGGTGGCTTCAGGGAAGACTGAGAACCTGTGATTCAATACAGAAGAGAGTGCCTGAGGTAGATATATATAAAGCCACGCAAAGCCATGTGCTATGGGGGTATGTTAGGTCTTTTTATAGATTTTTCTCAAGTGCTGCCACACCATCCTTTCAATTACAAGAAAAGACAAAGAAAGATACAAATGAGACACAGTCACAGCTATGAAGGAGCATCTAGTCTCAGTGGGAAAAAGGTAAAACAACAATAACAACAGAAATAATCACCCACCACATTAGGGGTATATCTCAAGTGACAGAGTACCTGCTTGCACAGCAAGTTTGGTTTTTTTTTGTTTTTTGTTTTGTGAGTTTTTTGGGTTTTTTTTGTCAGTTGTGGGACTTGGAACTCTAGACCTGGGCACTGTCCATCAGATCTTGCATCTCAAGGCTAATGCTCTATCACATGAGCCACAGCGCCATGTCTAGTTTTCTGAGTGGTTTATTGGAGATAAGAGTCTCATGGACTTTCCTACCCAGGCTGTCTTTGAACCGAGAACCTCAGATCTCAGCCTCCTGAGTAGCTAGGATTACAGGCATGAGCCACTGGCGTCCAGCAACACAACAAGTTTTTTGTTGTTGTTGTTTTGGGTCCAGTCGTGGGCCTGAACTCTGGGCCTGGGCGCTGTCCCTCACCTCTTCAGCTCAAGGCTAGCGCTCTACCACTTGAGCCACAGTGCCACATCCGGCCCTTTTTTTTTCTGCTTATGTGGTGCTGAGGAATCGAAGCCAGGGCCTCATGCATGCAAGGCAAGTGCTCTACCACTGAGCCACCTTCCCAGCCCCACAACAAGTTTTGAACCCTAAGTTTCAAACCCCAATAACACACATACACACATATATACAAAGTTGGAGCCCAGACACTCAGAAATGCAAAGGTGCGTGTGGGAGTCAAGGGCAAAAGACAGGTGCTGTCTTACTTTTATTAATAACCTATGCTTAGCTAGGCACTGGTAGTGGCTCATGCCTGTAATCCGAGCCTGCTCAGGAGTCTGAGATCTGAGGACCATGGTTCAAAGTTAGCCTGGGCAGAAAAGCCCCCATGAGACTTTTATCTCTAATTAACTACTCAAAAACCAGAAATAGTGCTGTGGTTGGAAGTGGTGGAACACTAGTCTTGAGCAAAAGAGCTCAGGGACAGTGCGCAGGCCTTGAGTTCAAGCCCCTTAACCAACCAACCAACCAACCAACCAACAAACAAAAAACCCTGTGCTTAGAGCTAACTCCTCACCACACCCAGTTCTGAGAGTTCTATCAGTTGTGTTGCCTCTTGTAGGCAGTGAGTTTATGGGAAAGAATAGATCCCAGTAGAGTCACATGAAACTTGTGAATTGAATCCAAGATCCCAGTACTCCCAGTACTTCTGCTCACCAACTGGGCTAGGACAGAGAAACAGTGAAGCCAAGAAGCCATGAGGCCTGAAATCTTCTTGTTTTTAACACTGAAGTCTCCCTGCCCTTTACTGTTGGAACTCAGGGACCCTGGCTCTGACCAGTCCTTGTCAAGATGTCAGGAAGGAGAACCAGAAATAAATTTTACTATACTTAAACAGGACCAAGTAGGTAGAGCTGAAAAACACAATTATGAGAACACAAAATGAAAATTCTGGAGCCAGACCTAAACTTTAAGGTTTTTCATACATACTATAGGGATACAATACCTGTTAAACCGAATGGCTCTGAAGATTAGAAGAATAACACGTACATGGTACTTGGCACAGAGTCTGGCAGAAAGGGAACATTTGATGAACTATATCTGCTAACATTACTATAGCAATGGTTATTATCATGTGAGATTAACTAGATCCTGGGGTAGAAACAAAAGAGTATTCCTGCTTTAGATATCTCACCTGTCTAGCAGGGAAAAAATAAACATGAATGGGCCAAGTGCAGGAAACAATTGTAAAGCCATAAGCCGATTCAAATCCTTGATTATAGCCCCCATATCCAGCTGCTTGGGCAGATTTCTCACCTGCATTGAAGGAAGGATCAGCACTCATGTCCACAGGGTGCTGTGAGCTATATGCATTTAATATGTGTGATCTCAGGTAATCCTAGCAATAGTAGATTTTATTGAGAATACTTTACAGATGGGGAAATCGGAGCTTAGAGGTTAACTGAGCTGCCTAAGTTCACACATCCAGGAATAGTCCTGGAGTTAAGAATACAACTTCCTGAGTTCAAGCCCCAAGACTGGCAAAAAAAAAAAAAAAAAGAATACAACTTCCATCTGTCAACACCATAGTCTTTAAAATTTACTACAAACACCAACCACACCATCCTCCAAAAGAAAATGTCTAAGCCCTTCCAACTCTGTTTGGTCATTTTTTTCTGAAAGCTCATTAGAGGAAAAGAAGAAAAACAGTATTTCCAAAATCCTATGAAATTAATTAGAATTCGAGAAGCATAATAAATCACAAATGCTTCAGACAGCCCTCTAAGGTTTTCTATTTGTGGGATAATACTTCTGTGCCCAATTGGTGAATAAAACAAAAATAAAAACAAAACACAAAGACAAGGAACGGGTTATCTTTGCCATAGGAGACAGGCACTGTCACTGCAAGACTGATGACCTGAAACCAAATCCTGACCATAAGCACTGGAAGAGCTTTCTTCCTGCCAAGAAGTGACTTTGCTTCTAAGAATACAAAGGACTAAAGAAGGTATCCTGGAGACCACAACACTGAAACAAACAGATCCTGCTCTCCCCTTAATTCAACCTGGACAGGTCAAGAATCTCTCTGCCCCAAAATCTAGAAAATTAAAAAGAAGAAATCTACTTGCTATGTTTGGAGTTCAAGTAGTAATTAAAAGTCTAAAATCATACCACTTTTTGTAAAGAAAGAAAGGTACAGTAGACTACTTACCTCCCTCTTTCTCAAACAAATCCTATTTTTCTCTCTAGTAATGTTTCTTTCCTCAAAACCAACAGTGGTACAAAGAAACAAAAAAGGGCCAATCCTGTTCTGAAGGACAGAAAACAAATACTTACAAAACAAGTATTTGCATTTGGAGTAATATGTGGACAGAAACGGTCAAACGTCAATGAGTCACTTGTATCAAAGCCCAAGACTAGATTTCTCAATATCCTAAAGATGCTAAACTTCTACTCATTCAGTCTCCTGGGTACAACTGATCATCAACACATCAAGTGCAACAAGGGACCTACTCTGTACATTTCTTTGATAGATTTTAATCAAACAACCAGAATGCCTATCATCTATTATAAGCCAGATACTGTGCTAGGCAGAGGAAATCCATAAGCTAACACTACAGGGGACCCTACAATGTGATTGTATACAGCTAGACTATTGTGTCTATGGTCAGAATCATACACTACCCATATACAGTTTCCTTGATTCCTATGGAAAAGAGGACATCAAAGAGCCAGTTCCATCTCTGCTCCACATCACGTAACTGAAATCTACATTTACCTCCTCATTCAGTAAGAACTAGTAGGCAATATTGCCATAATGACAAACTTTTATATTATTTTATAGTATACTACCATATGTATTACAAGTATTCACATTAATGTTATTCTATACCAAAAAGAACATGCTACATCCACTTAGAAACATGAACCAAGTTTCCTCAGTCTAGACAAAAGCAATGGTGGACACCAAGTTACCCACTACGTGTAAGAACAGAATTCACTCACATATAGGTTTCCAGATCTTCCAGGAAGATTTGTTTTAACAAATGAGAGACTAAATCAGAAAAGAGAGATGGGACCCAGCAGAAAAGGAAACTACAGGAGATAAAGTCATCAACAGAAGGCCACTGATCTGGCCAGCAACCATGCTATGTTGGACAAGGTCCAAGAGCTCCTAGTGGTATATCACTAAGAAGAATGGACCTGAAATAAGTCTCTAATTTACCTGGAGAAGGGTTTTACAGTTATGTTAGAGACTTCAACATTTGTGTAAGTATATATATATACATATATGTGTGTGTGTGTGTGTGTGTGTGTGTGTGTGTGTGTATGTGTGTGTGTGTGTGTGTGTATATATTAAAAAAAATAAGAGGCAATAACATACCCAAGGGGATAAAGTTTTGTTCATTAAGAAAATGATCAAATATCACATTACTGGATGCAAAAATGTTTACAGGTTTGTAATATAAAAACTAATATATGGTGATATAATTACATAGGTGGTAGAAAGAAAGAGAGGAAGGAAGAAGGTGGTATATGTGAAACTTACGGAACCAGAAATCAAGGGAGAGTGTGTAAAATTCATGACCAAGAAATACAGTATAGGCATATTATTCTCACACCAGAGATATGTACCATGTATAATGTCCCTAAGGAGCAGGATTAGGAGGTAAGGGGACACAGAGTAACAGACTGCTATTTTCCCTTATAGCCTTAATTATTATTCGACTTAGCTTATACACAAAACATGTGGATTACTTCATTAATACTAACTAGTAAATCAAAAACCTATCTTGGAACATTGTGGAGTTTTTGAGGAAGGCAAAGAACTATAAAAGGAAACAAAAATATAACTTCAGAATGTTTATTCTCCATTGGCCACAAGTTCCCTGGACTGTGAAGAAACTTGGGTCAGATTGCAAAGCTTTCCTACAGCTCAAGTGCTGAAGACTGGCAGGAGCTGGGCTGTCTGTGTGTATGTAGGGCTCACCAAAAAGAGTCTGCATTAGCAACACACCTGGACCCAGAAAAAACAGCAGCTGACACAATTTGTTTATGTGGATTTCTACTCTGACTTGGAGGAGAAATGATCATTTTCACTTTCTACTGCTATTAGACCTCCAAGACCTGCATAGCAACTGCAAATCAAAGTAAAGTTGAATGTAATTCTAAAACGTTTGCTTGCAAAAGTTTGTTTACCTATTTATCTACTAATTTATTTAGCCAGTACTAGGGTTTTAACTCAGGGGCTGGGCACCATCTCTTAGCTTTTTATTTCTAAAGGCTGATGCTCTACTACTTGAACCATACCACGTACAGCTTTTTATTGGCTAATTGGAAATAGAGTCTTATAGACTCTCCTGCTCAGGCTCCTGAATAGCTAGAATTATAGGTGTGAGCCACCTGTGCCTGGCTACAAAGTATTATTTAGATTCGATGTGTGTTCCTGGGGAACAGGGGATAAACAAAGGACATCGACATCTACACACACTACACTCTCTCTCTCTCTCTCTCTCTCTCCCCTAAAGCTATCCTACATGTCCCTTTATTCCCTTTGGTTCTTTCATGCTTAGGGTGGTTGTAGAAGGGAGAGGGGAGCTAAGTTTTTGAGTCAGTCAGGATCTGGGTGTTGGCACTACTTTATAGCAAAGCCATCCAGGCCAGGTGACTTCAGCCCTGGTAAAGTCACATCCACAGTGCAGAGACAACAATCATAACTACTCCATAAGACTGTTGAGAGGAACAAATTGTGCCTAGCAAAGAATTTGTCATTAATGTTAATTGCCTAAATAATCATGGTATTTCTTTACTTAGGATGAGATAATCTGACATCCCATAAAAACACAATGGAAATAGAAAACTTAAACTAAAAATAGAAGAAGGAAAGACTCAAATATATAGCCCTCATACCCACTGTTCTGAGATTACCATTCGTGCTGGTACATAGGATAGCTGAAGCAAGGCTATGGCCTGGCCCTTCCATGTCCCTGGGGCCCATATGGCTCTCTGTAGACTCTTGTAGTCTGAGCCCCACTCTGAAAAGCATGCAGTCTGTGCTCCAAAGTAGGGTGCAGGCAGCCTGGGGCTTTCCCATCACAGCAGATGACACAAACTAGAACAGTACAACTTCCAAATGTGGTCATTAGGGATTTACTTATTTTCTCTTTCTCTTTCTCTTTTGTCAGGAATTCTAATCCACTCTACTCTACAGACATCCAATGAGACAGTTTCATTTTTGTGGAAAAGAGAGAAAAGCCCTACAAATCTGTGCCCTTGGATATGCCCCAACATGGCACTTTCCCTTCTAACCTGAAGATGGCAGTCTTCTCCTAAACTTGTCTCAAAAATGCCAAGTATTTGAAGAACTTAGTAAATCCTTGAAAAATGACTGCTGTCAAATAATACCAAGAAAAAAAATTATAATCCACTTAGGAATTTAAAGAAACCAAGACAAATAACTCACGTCAAGGGATGCTAATGTACAAGCTGAAACAGAACAAGGACAAATCACCTACATTTGCTTCCTGTCACGTTCCTGCCTGGACAAAATGTCCAGGAACCTCCAGCGCACCTTTGATGGCCCCCAGGTCCTGCAGGGCCAGGGAATGGTTGTGGAGACAAGCCAAGAAAGTGACTTGTATATTCAACCAGGGACAGGAAGGGGTTGCCTGTGCTCACTCAGTGCTCTTGCCAGGGAGAAGACAAATACAAAGCTAGCTCTCTCCTCCATTAAGTGATAAGGACACCAGCCCCATTCTTCCTGCCTGGCCCTGTAGGCTGCTGCATCTCTTGCTGGGTGTTCTTCCCAGATAGAGCACTTATTTCTAGGATCTCACATTGGGGTGCACCCTCCCTGCCTCCCATTTCCACCACAAAGAGGCTGCTATTTTCTTTGGAAGGAGAGGCACAGCTGTAATGGCCCACGGGCTAAGTGCAGGATGGCCACTGGGAAGGCAGGTGGGTGGGGAGTTGACCTGCCAAGGAAAGCAGATGGAGCCTGGCTGGGGCCTCTGTGAAATGTCTATAAAACTCTGATTTCCAGATGCTTTCAATTGCCTCCTCCCTAAAGGCCAATGAAGAAAGAGGGTGCGTTCCCACACCAGCTCAGAGACACTGAGTATAAACCACCCCGCAGACAAGCTGCTGCCATGGAAAGGGTGTATGCTGGGCATACATACGCTTGTGGGACAACTTGGCATTGGGCAGGGAACTGGGGAGACTGAACCACACCCTGCCATAACCCCTAGCTTTGGAAGACTCCATCTCCCAGGTTCTCCTGGAAGAGGACAAGATTTGAGAAAAACCTGGGAAAGGTTCAAAGGCTGGGCACAGACAATCATCAAACCAGCTGCTCCTTCCTTTAAGAATCTGGAAAGGCAAATGCACTTTCTGACCACTATGGACATGCTTAGAATAAGAATGACAGACAGGTCAGAATCTAACTCTGCTGTTTTTAAGCTTGGTGGCCTGGGGTAATTTGCATTAACTTTCTGGGCATTGGATTCTTTAACTGAACAACAGAAACAACACCTGATTTGTTCATCTCCAGGAGTTAATGTGAAAGTCAGATGAAATGTAAATGTGAAAGTTTTGCATGGGCCCTAAAGGGCTGCATGAGGGCTGATTTATTATTAGAAGACCCTATACAAGCCTTGAATCAGAGGGAGAGAAAGAGGCTGTATCTGAGATCGGCACAGACATTCCCTGTTCCAAGACACAGCAATTACCCCAGCAGCATCTTCAAGGCCAGGCTTCCTAGCAATACTTCCCTTCTAAGCCTGCCCAGAACTCAGGCAAAGAGCGGCCAGGCATCTGCAAATGAAGCCTGGTTTATGCTTGTCCTTCACCATTCCACTCTCCATACTCTGTTACCATCCCTAGGCTCCTTGTACAGGCCTCATGGATGTCACATTTCATCTAACTTGCTCCAGCTACATTTTCCAAACCAAAGTCAAGATCTATGGACCTGACAAAGGAATTCCATAGATTTGGAAATTTAGGTCTTTGAAAGTAGCTAGGAAGGGGCTGGGAAGGTGGCTCAGTGGTAGAGCGCTTGCCTTGCATGCTCGAGGCCCTGGGTTCGATTCCTCAGCACCACATAAGCAAAAAGAAAAAAGCCGGAAGTGGCGCTGTGGCTCAAGTGGTAGAGCGCTAGCCTTGAGCTGAAGGACAGCGCCCAGGCCCAGAGTTCAGGCCCCACGACCGGACCCCCCCCCCCAAAAAAAGAAAGTAGCTAGGAAGATAGGGAAATTGAATAATTTTGGGGCCCACATTTGACCAACTACTTTATGGAAGAGACTGAGTCTGTCTGCAGGATGTATTTGCTGAGGGAAGAATCTAGGCTCCCTTAGGCTATGAGGATAGCTCTCTCACCCTAGGCTAGGAGGATGGCTGACTCCCACCTGCCCACCTCACTTAGAATTGAAGCTAAAGAGCCAGATGTAGGAGAAAGAACTTATCTACTGTATGAGCTGGTGTTATCACCAAGCCTAGACCTTTCTTGTTGTGCAAATCAAGTGTCCGGACTTTCCTTCCCTAAAACTCCGCCTGTGAAGCATACAAACCAGCCCTTCCATCTCCCCAGGTAGCAGGCATTCATTCTCATATGCCATGAGGCCATAGTTGGGGGAGAGGGGGAAGAGGAGACCGGGAATACTTGTAAATCATAGCCTACCTTGCCTGCTGGTTATTGCTCTAACTTTGCTTAAATTTTCTCAAGCTATTGGCTTCTGATTCAGAAGCACAAAGTTCAAACAGCTAACTTGCCATCTATTAACTAGGCACTAGGCTAATTTAGTTAAAACTCGCCTCTCTTTTTTTCAATGCCAATTTCAACATACTGTTTATATTGACGATGAAAAGAAACTGCCTTATCACAAGGCAGTGCTGAAGTTTAACCACTTCATTTACCCTCTGTCTCTTAAAGTAAAGGCATTCTTGTCTTGGTCCCCATATCCTATCACCTGGCCCAAATTCCCACTATATTAAGACAACTTCAAAAAGCATTTGTGGTATGCTCAATACACCAGGGATAGTACCATAGGTAATCATCACAGTAGTACACTAATTGCCCTCCTCTTGCACCCATTTCACAGACTGGAAATGGTGCAGCTGCAAAGCAGGCAAAAAATGCAACAGTAGACTTGTATTTCCACCACCAAAAAAAAAAAAAAGCAGTAGTGCATGATGGAAGATACAGGTGGAAACACTTTTTGTTCCTCTTGCTCTGTACCTCGGACAAGAACAACAGAACCCAGAGTTGGAAAAGGAGCTTAGAAAAAGCTCAGTCCAACTCTCTACCCACCATGAAGGGTCTATATTGTCCAGCATTTGCTTTCAGAGCTCATAGTTTGAAGGCAGTGAAATGGGATGGTTAAAGCTTCACGGTGCAACCAAATCAGGCACGGCCACCAGTCTGGGTGGTGGCTCTTGATAATGTTGCTTTCCATTCTGGAGCCATAGACTGAACATAGTAACTGCCCACCTTAAAATGCCTGGCATATCATGTTTACGGGGGAGAGTTCAGTTAGTACCAGCAATGAACACTACTGTTGTCACACATAAATGAGTATTTACACTGAGCTATATCACATCACAGAACTTTCTACCTTCTTCTGTAAGACAGTATTCAAATCTAAAGAATATCATCTCTTTTCTTCTTCCTTCCAAAGTTTTCCCTTCTTCCAATATGGAACTCGTATCTTATGTAAAGCTTCACACACTCCCTTCCTGCTCAAGGCTCCTGGTCATTTTGGCATCTAGACAACAGTAGGCTTTAGACACAACTAGTGCCTGGGAAGGAAGGACAGGGATGAAGGCTATGGAGCCAGAGTAGCTGTGCTGCAGGGACAGGCTCTAGGGACCTGCTATGCCCCAAGGCTGCGTCTCTGTTGGGACAAAGGAATCATATAGGATTTATCAACAAAACCACTCACCCCATCCAGGCCCATAGGGTGTATATGGCTTACGAGTTTTATGTATGTAAGGACACAGCTGCCTAACTTGGCCTCCAGAAATCAACTTCAGGCCCTTTTAAATATCCCTAGGTGGAGGATCTTGTACTTAACACTTTTTTCAGCCTTTGATATACAACACTGAAATCATGTAGAAAGTGTATTTTCAATCATTACTAACCACTTCTAAAATATTCCTTGTTTTTTAGACTCTTCCTTCCTTTCACCCTCTGCTGTTTTTCTCTAAGCTTCTAGTAGAGCCAAAGGTACCAGAGGGACTGACTTGCTGGTTTCTTACCAATATAAACAACCACCAACTTGGGGAAATGTGGCCGTCTGGTGGGCACGGGACACAAAGCCAGCAGGGGGCGTGTACCCACCTATTATTCTTCCATTAGTTCCTTGGGCTACAAGAACAGTCCACTGCTCAGATATAAATAGATCAAGTCTTTTGTTCACAATCTCGGTATGGGGAGTCAGTTGATCTGGATTTGAATCCTATTTACCACGTCCCCTGGCTGCTTAATATTGGGCAAACTACTTCACAAAGATTAAATAAGATAATGTATTAGTGCTAGCCTAGAGAAAAGGTTTAACTCCCATAGGTACAAATATTATTACTGCAGCAAGAGAACTTCAGTGATGGCAATAGTGAATATGCAGTGAGCAAAGAATGAGTTTTGAGCAATGCTGGTAGTACTATAAGTCAGACAGTCTTGGGGGAAGCTAGGTTGTTAGCTCTCAGCTTTGTTGCTGCATAAGCATGTAGTCATGTCTTCCCTCCTCCTAAGAGATGGTGTAAAGTAGACTAGGGCTCAAAGATGGCTAGAGCCACTAGCTTTAAGACTGCCATCTCAAGGGAAAAACTGGGAGACAGCAAAGGAAGGGTGACATTGTCCAAAGAGAAATATACTCATTACCTGATTTATGAAGTTGTAATCCTTCTGTAAATCGCCCTTGTAATAACAACAACAATAAAAAGGACACCTATCTCTCTCCAAGCCTCTTCTACAGAAGAGCGTATCATTACCTATTCCTGTGCTAATGGTTAAAGAAATCACAGAAAAAACAATACTGCATGTGGCCCTTACTTTGTTACCCACACTCCCTGTATGCTCTTCAACTAAAAAGCTCTTATAACAACATGATTCCAATGAGTTGAAGCCATTATGAAGGGTAGAAATGCATGTACATATCTATATGTAGCAAAGATTTGGAGAACTGGTCACTTAGTTGGCTATTTTATCAAATCAAATATGCCTTATGTGTATACAAATGTGCTAAAATGTACCAGCTGAGTATTGTAAATGGTTTTAACTTTCCTGTCAATGGAACAAAAATATAAAGTGCACGTCCAAGAAATTATAAAAAGTCTCAGAGCCAAAGAAACCATGCACATGTTACAAATTTTTCAGCATACTCTTGGTCCTGAAGTGCCACTGTATGTTCCTTGTGAGGCACCAGTGTTTGCCCAGCAAAGAACCCATTAGAGGCTCTGAGAGCCTAGTGCTTGAGACACTGTTAAATGCTTTAAATAATTTTGTTAATTTGCCTTCATTTCAATTAGCCAACTACTATTTTTTCCTCTAACACAAAAAAAAACAAATTTTCTCCCCCACAATTCCACTAGAATCAATTATATATACATACGTACATACATATATACATACGTACATACACACACACACTCCCACACATCCTATATTCAGTTTTCCATGATTCACTTGTATACATCTAAATCCTTAGTGTTAAATTGCAAACAAATGTTCATATCTTTAGAATACTCGGGGCTGGGGCTGGGAAATTGGTTCAGTGGTATAGTGCTTGCCTTGTATCCATGAGACCCTGGGTTCCATTCCTCAGCACTACATAAGCAGAAAAAAGCCGGAAGTGGCACTGTTGCTCAAAAGGTCGGGCGCTAACCTTGAGCTGAAGAGTTGAGGGACAGTGCCGAGTCCCAGAGTTCAGAGAGAGAGAGAGAGAGAGAGAGAATATGCTTGGGGCTGGGAAGGTGGCTCAGTAGTAGAATGCTTGCCTCGCATGCATGAGGCCCTGAGTACGATTCCTCATCACCACATAAACAGAAAAGGCCAGAAGTGTTGCTGTGGCTCAAGTGGTAGAGTGCTAGACTTGAGCTAAAGAGCAGAAGGACAATGGCCAGGCCTAGAGTTCAAGCCCCACGACTGACCCCCCCCAAAAAAACTCCAAGTAATATTAACTATTGAAACTGAGGCTATAGCAAAATAATTTAACAGTAATGCAGCTTTGGTTGGCAATATCTAATACTATTAATACAAGTTAATATCATCAAAGGTACATTTGACTTTATTATCAATACTTTCTGAAAGTATACTTTTTTTTTTTTGCTAGGGATTGAACCCAGGCCTATGCTATAGTTTTTGCTCAGCAAGAACTCTACCACTGAGCTACTAAGCTATGTACTCAGCTCTGAAATTACACTTTTTGTGTGTGTGAGTCTTGGGGCTTGAATTAAGGGTCTGGGTATTGTCTCTGAGCTTCTTTTGTTCAAGGCTAGTATCCTACCACTTGAGCCACAGCCCCATTTCTATCTTTTTCAGTAGTCTTTTAATGGCAATAAAGAGTCTTACAGTCTTTCTTCCTGGGATGGCTTTGAACCATAATCCTCAGATCTCAGCCTCTTGAGTAGCTAGGATTATGCCATGGGTGCCTGGCTGAGATTACACATTTTTAATCTAAAGAGCAAATAACTTTCAATTGCCACACTGGTACTTAGCATCCTTTAGCATATGTTGTACAATTATTATCAAGCCTATGGAATATGCATCCTTATTTTAACTAGCCTCAGACTGAAACTATCTCCCCACCAGAACAAACTGCACCTGCACTAAACATGTACTGACATATTCCCCCTAAGTAACATAGCAGAACAAGTACTCTGCAGCATTTACACAAATTTGGTATTGTAAGTAATTCAGAGATGATTTAAAGTATAGACAAATATGTCCATAGGTTGTATGCAAACACTAGGACATTTCATATAAGCGACCTGATCATCTGCAGATTTTGGCTTGCCTCATACACAATGATTTTAGATAAACAGATAGACAGACAGACAAGACAGATAGGGCAGATAGCTAGGATGAATGGATAGATAGACAGACAGAGACAGACAGACCAGATACAGTCTTTTTCAACACTTTATCTTCTCCACTGCTATATCTCTAATGCTGAAACACTGTTTGGCATATAGTAGGTGTTCAAATGGTCTCAATGGCACCCAGTTCCTCACTAATAGACATACCATCAATCAGTTTCTTCAGGGACCCAAGGGTGTTGACTCATACCAAAGGCTTTTGAGGTCACACATGGGGGTTTTAAACTTTATTTAACCGTAAAAATTCAAATCCAGCTGAAGCCTTTCATTTAGCACATGTCCTTCTGGAAATATATGAAATATGAACCTTGGATTCTGCTCTGAGACTTGGTAAGGCCTGGCTCTACTAAAACAGTCTCTAGTTCCACTCATGGCCTTATACACATCAGGTTCGTCACCTCTGCAATGTTCTTCAGTATTATTCCACCATACCTAATCTTCCACTCCACAGCTTAATGGTTACCTCCACCGAGAAGTCTGCCCTCCAATACCTCATGGACTGCTTTCAGCATCCTTCCTCCATAGCAGTTGCCACATGTCACAATGATTCACACCTAATTATCTATCCCCTTCACTAGATGCTACAGTCTGCAAGGGTTGAGGCCGTCCCTGTCTGGGTAGCAGAGATCTCTTCCTTTACAGCCTTTCCTTTGCACAAGCAGTTGCACATAAATGTTTACACAATAAACTGAATAAATCAACTGGTCACTCAAAATGTTAAGCCTAACAAAAAACAGGAACAATAAAAAGAGGAAAAGGAGCATTCTGAGACCAGACAGGTCCACATTTTGGGAATATAGCAACAATTGGGGGGGAGAGCTCTCAATTAAAAACATCTTTTTTACTTTCTAACCAAGGATATAAAAATCATCTTGGGGCTTTTTGCTTCCTAGTGCCTTGGAGTTCTGTTCCTAAAAATGGACCCATGCAGAGGTAGAAAGGCTGCTCACCCAGGAGATGCTCAGACTAGATGGGCAATTCAAGAGACCTTCCAAACTGAATTAGTGTGCAGTAGAGACAAGAAGTACACACAAGATAGGAGATTTGGACTCCTGACTCCTCTGCTTACCAGCTAAATACCCTAAATAACTTAAATGTACCTGAGCCTCAGTTTCTTCCTCTGTAAAAGGAGAAAAATAAAGCCTATCTTGCTAGGCATTATGAAGACAGAATGCAAAAGTCAGTAACAAAGTACTCTGCAAACAATAAGGTGCTGTACAAACATGAGTTACAGGAAGCAGAAGGCAGCACCCAGCCTTCAACCAAAGGACCATGTGCCCTTTCCAGAAACAACAGGAAGCACAAGATGGTAAAAAGTAATCCTTCTGTTGTTATTTTAATGACCCCACAGGTATGGGTTTTAACCTACTAGTGATAATGTTCTTTTAAAGTTCCCAGTCTCTGAAGAAGGGCAGTCTAGGCAGTCTATCCCTCTGGTCTCAGCAACTTCACTGTACCTTCCCCAGACACCAACCTACTTTACACCTATTTGCCTTATTTCTTATTTCCTCCCTAGCCTTGAAGCAGCTCTATGTTTTCTTCTTCCTCTTTCTCTTTCTTTTGGGTAGGGTGCCAGTCCTAGGTCTTGAGCTGAGGGCTTCATACTCTTACTTATGGCTTTCACTGAAAAGGCTGACATTCTAACAACTGAGTAGCATCTCCCCTTTTGTCTTTTTGCTAGTTAATTGGAGGTAAGAGCATGCCTGAGCTGGCTTCAAACCAGCTCTGAGATTATACTACTCTGTGTTAGGGGGGTAGGAGTGGGAAGGTGTCCTGGAATTCAGCGCCTAGCACAACCTGCCCCTGAGCTTTGGTCAAGGCTAGAGTTCTACAAATTGATCAAAATTCACTTTCAGCTTTTTTAGTTGTTTTTTATTGGAGATAAAGTAGTCTACAAAACTGAGAGAGAGAGAGAGAGAGAGAGAGAGAGAGAGAGAGAGAGAGAGCCAGGTGCTGGTGGTTCACCCTGTAATCCTAGCCACTCAGGAGGCTGAGATCTGAGGATCATGGTTCAAAGTCAGCCCAGGCAGAAAAGTCTGTGAGACTCTCATCTCCAATAAACAACCAGAAAACTGGAAGTGGCACTGTGGCTCAAGGATAAGTGCCTAGGCCCAGGGTTTAAGCCCCATGACTGGGGAAAAACAAAACAAAACAAAAACCAAGAGTATGAGGGAAGATGTGACATTGTCCAAAAAGAAATGTATTCTTTACCTGACTTATATAACTGTAACCCCTATGTACACCACCTTTATAATAACATAAAAAAATTTAAAAAATAAAGATAGAATAAAAGGGAGAGAGGGAAGGGAGGGGAGGGGAGGGAAAGGAGAGAGACGAAAGAAGCAGGGAGGACAGGAAGGGAGGGGAGGGGAGAGGAGGGAGGAGGAAAGTCTTACAGATTTTCTTTAGACCTCAGCCTTCTGAGTAGCTAGGATTACAGATGTGAGCCACTGGCACTCAGCACAGCTCTATTTTTCTGCCAGCTATTAAGAGTTCACAATTCTTACATGCGCATGTCAGTGACCACCACATAGTTTCCTGTCTCTACTCCTATGATGGCTGATTGAGTTCTGCCAAAGGCATCTTCCGACTACCCACCCACTCACAGGGGTTTTCTCCACAAGTGGAGCACACTTCTTCACTATGGAGATCACTTCCAACGCATACTATCTTGGTTATTTACAACAGACTTCAAGCATTTCCATGATACTTTCTCCTGATAACAGGGTAACAGCAAAGCTGGTGACACACAATGAGCCTCAGATTTACATGCTTTGGGTAGCTTCTGAAATGGGAAGAGTACAGAGATAGGAGTATGGAAAGGAGCTGGTGAGGATCCCAAAGACTAACTCATGATTCCTTCAATTTCTGCCTGGGGCTCACCCACACACAGATGCAGCACTCACACTTGCAGCCAAAGAGTGGGTGTGAAGAAAGGGTACAGGCTCATGGGGTGGGAAAGAAAGGAGGATCGCATATGTATGGGCAATGATGAGATGATGGGTACAAGATGGGTAGGGAGAGAAGGGAAAGAAGTAAATGACAAATAAGAGTCCAGATGCCAGTGTGACTGGTATTTATGATATTACCATGCGTTGCATTCTATGTTCAGCTGTCCAAGTACCACTTCATTATTTCTCCCAAAAAAGATAACTTGCTATTTTGAAAAAGAAAACAAAAACAACAACAACAACAAACCCAGACTTGGAAAAGCAGTATAGGATAATAGTTGTTTGGGCTTTGGAGATTAAAAGACTGGAATTTCAATCTTTTTTTTTGAAAGGGGGCAGTTTATTGGGACTTTTGAACTGAGGACCTTATGTTGATAGTTAGGGGGCTATACTGCCTAAGCCATTTTTGTGTTGGTTATTTTCAAGATAGGTCTTGATTTCCAATCAGGCCAAATGGACTTTGACCCTCCTATTTGTGCTTTCCATATCTCTAGGATGACAAGCATAAGCTACCACATCCAGCCACTGTGCTTTCCTGTAGCTGGGATGACAAGTGTGCTCCACAACATCCAGCCTTTGGTTGAAGTGGAGTCTGCAAGTCTGCAGAACTTTTATTTGCCTTGGTTGGCCTGTAATTTTGACACCCAGGCAGCTAGTATTACAAGCTTAAGCCACCATGCGGGGCTTGAGTTTTAATCTTTAATCCATCAGATATTAACTATGTGGCTTTTGGAAAGTCATTTAAACACTTACTTCATCTATCAGATAGTACCTACCCCTATAGGGTTTCTGTGAGGATAAAATGTGATGAGAGGGGCTGGGAACGTGCTTGCCTCCCATGCATGAGGCCCTGGATTCAATTCCTCGGTACCTCATAAGCAGAAAGAGCCAGAGTGGTCTGTGGCTCAAGTTGTAGAGCACTAGTGTTGAGCTGAAGAGCTGAGGAACAGCACCCAGGCCCAGAGTTCAGGCCCCACAACAGACCAAAAACATAAATAAATAAAGTGATGAGATATCTCAATACCTTTGCACAATACCATCCTCATGGCAAGGCTCAATAAATGACACCTATGGTTAAATTTTATTTGATACAGAGCCTACAAAGGGTCTTCCATCTAGGTCTGAGCATCAATAAACATGTAGGTCTAAGGTTTGGCATACATCAAAAAGGAAAGGGTAAGGGGATGCTTGGCTATTCCAAGTCTGTTTTCACACAGGTTACCTGTCAGGAATGAGGGAAAAGGATGAAAGACAGAAGAGCAAGAAGGTGAAAGAGGATGGGAAGCAAATCCTGAGTCAAGACACACCTCTCTTGATACACTTACCGAATCTGGGTCTCGCTGCTGTTCGAGAAAAGCTGAAAATTCCACCAGGCGAAGCTTGGTTGTGCCAATGGAACGGCCCTGCCAGGCAGGGACTGAGGGAGCTGGGGCTGACGCAGGCTCAAACCCTGAAAAACCAATCATCACCTTTAGAGTTGTCCATTTGTCTCCCAACAGAACTCAGGTCAGTAATGGGTTAGGGCTCTAAAAAGAGATGACCTAGAAAGAAAAGTCAAGATCCCCTTTCCACTACCTTCCAGGGGTGGAATCAGACAGGCAGGGGTAACATTCGGGCCAAGGATCCCAGAGAGAGGGACCAGCTGAACAAGTAAAATGTATAAGCTCCTAGTGAAGCCAACTTGAACTAAGGTTAAAACTGTGGTAAGAGGACAGCTAATCCTGGACAAAGGAGTCCAGACTAAGAATGGCTAAGGAGTTTGAGGGAATGTCTCCAAAAACGTTTTGTGAGACCTAGGCATGCCCTGCAATGCTTTCTTAAAATGGTCACTAACATTACAGAATATTCCCTTAGGATGCCCCATAATATTGGAACAGAGGGCAACATGTAATTCAGTTTGGGGTAAATCTGGTGAACAATGCTTCTTATGCAGTACCTTGAGCAGTTTACTCGAGAGTCTGGTGGGAGGGAAATAGGAGAATTTGCCTGACTAGGCATTTTCTACTCTGGACTTCCAGGTAAGCTGTCCTTTACAGAAAGTATACACAGAATTGAAATCTCTAAAAGGGTGAGTAAAACCATTAATTTGTTGCTAAGACTTGAATTGCTCAATTCAGCCTGCATATGAGAAGTAGGAAACCGCAACAACTTCCCCTTCTGAGTATGACCACTGTCTTAAGTGAAAGTGATTAGGCTTCCTATTTCTTTACAAACCCATCTGAAGGCTCAGGAGGTGAGTGAAGGGACTCTGGACCTGGCAGGGACCTGGGCCCCACATGAGCTCCAAGCTAGGTCCTTTCCCTCAGGAAGGAATGGGAGAAGGGCAGTTATTATTCTATATGACAGAAGAAATGTACAGTTGTGGCAAAGATAAGCATCACCCCATTCTGGAAACCAGTTGGGGTGGGGGGAGTGGGAGGCTACTCAGTCCCAAGAGGAGAACCAGGAAGACTCACCTGGAATGGGGGCTGTGACCGCTGGCTGAATAGGGTAGGCCTGCTGCACAAAGGGCTTGACACTGGAGACAAATGGGTGAGAAGTGTTTATACAGCTCGGCCTCTCTCTAAGGCAACTCTCCCCCCTTGTCCTGTATGGTTCCTTGCCTACAGGGGACAGTACATCCCTGGCAAGGCCTTGGCAATGCAGAGGTGGCTGTTCTCTCCATTAGTGAGGCCAGCAGGCTGCCTTGGATCCACAAGGCCTCATGATAGTTCAATGGGACTGGACATACTGTGACAGCTGCCTCTGTCCCCACAGAGAAGAAGGTCAGCAATTATCATGTCCAAGCAAGGTTTGGGACATGCTTCAGACTCTCCTTTTCTGGGTCAAACACTCCAACTTCTGCTTTATCCTCAATATGTCTTGAACTCCACTGTACTAAGCTTCTTTGCTCCAAGGCATCTGTAGGATTTTCCATCAGCCACTCATAGCCCAGAGAGTGCAAATAGAAAAGTCTATAGAACCACTTCTTCTGCCTTCTCAGGCAAGGAAGAACCCAAGCTCTGCCCTGTTTCCTGTTCCCAGCTGGATGACTACTACTATTGAAAGTGGGAACAAGGTGCTTATACATCACACCTGGATCAGAGACATCTGTCTCTTTGCAACTCCCAGCCTTTAGAGGAAGATGGGGGAAGCTTATATCTCTATTTCTCTACTAGTCCTTGAGACAAACAGACACAGGGAAAACCTGCCCCAGTATGGGATTTGACCAAGCCTTCCACTTTGTCAGTACCCCATCCCTGACTTACTCTTGTGAGGATCCAGGCTGCCCTGTTTGTATCATTCCAGGCCAAAACTGGAAGGCAAAAGACAAAGCACAATTTAGGATGTATACACACTTCAAGTCCTGCTGAAGGATAGGCAAATTCCCATCACCCACCTGCTGTAGCATCACCTACCCCAAGTATAGACATGGTAACCACTGTGCACAAAAGTAACTGTGACTAAGAAACCTAGGACTTCTTTAGCTCCTAAAAATAATGAGCATAAGAGACTAAGCAGTAGCTCTTCAGAGTTCTAACTATACCTATCACAGCCAGTGCACTTCAGAGGCTCAACAGGACTTAACAGGCCTGCTTTACCCCTGCACAGACCCATACTTCTCTCCCTCTCTCCATTCTCAAAAGCTCTCTGTATAATATTCCACTTCCACAACTTGCAGCATTCAAGTACATCCCTAGGAATGTCCAAGGCCCAGAAAAGGAGTGGACAAAGCTCAGAACAAAGCCAAGAGTTTGGAGAAGCAACACAGGTACCTTCTTTGCTATGTCCCTGGGGCATTTGGCACCTACTGTTTGTTACCTAGCCAAAAAAGGAAACAGCTTTTGGAGTCTGACGGACTTGGAACTGTGCTGACATCACTATCCATGTGACTTCGATAAAAGCTGCCCACAGTGATGCTTTGTCACTAAAGTAGCCTCAATGTTCTCATGTGTAATGACAGTAACACCAAACTATTCAAGAAGCATTAAGGATTAAATGAGATGACAATATAATGCTTCTCAGCTCCTGGTAGGGGGCTAAATGAATCTACCAACAGAGTATTTTGGTCCTTTGGAGGCTAGTTGTAATAAAATGACCCTAAGACATAGGTACAGAGACCAAGGGCCAGGAAAAAGACAAAGAGAACTAAAGACATAGGTCATAACCTCCATAATCTAAGGGCATTAGAATGTCATACTTAAATTCCATGTCTTTACAAATTGATTCCTTTTGCCCTCTTTTTCCTCTTCCTCTCTTCCTCCCTTTCCCTCTCACTCTGGAACCTTCCATTCTTTCTTTTATCACTTTGCAGCCAGCATCAATTCAATACTATGTGATCTCTGCCCTTTTGTACAACCGACCCAGCTAATAAGAAGTGCCAGGTGAAAGGCTTGAGGCATGACCATATCAAATCTTCTTTATCCCTAGTGGTCATCACTCCTGATGTATGGCCTGACTTACCCCTGGTGCCCCAGGAAAGGTGGGGCGTGGGATCCCAGGCAGCCCCAGCTTGTTGTGAATGGCAGTGGCAGAGACGATCTGGGCTGATGACATGGCTGCCATGTGTTGCAGGGCCTTGTCCTTTGCAGTCTGATCCTTGAAGATGACAGTGACACACTGACTTAATACAGAATGCATGGCACCCAGACAGGTTAAACAGGCACAGCCACGAGCACATGGACTAAAATACAGAGCCACAACAGGGGCCAGAAAAGCAAACATGCATGGATAAATAAACACAGCCAGGAGGCAAAAACAGCCTACTAGAACTCTTCACTAAGAATACCCAGTGGCAGGGTTTTTGTTTTTAAAATCTTAAATCCATTTTTCAATAGAATAGAAAGCCTCTGAGAAGAGTAGACAGTGTGTGTGTGTGTGTGTGTGTGTGTGTGTGTGTGTGTAATATTTCAGTTTCCAGGAGATTTTTCCAATTACTTAACACAGTAGGGGCAGAAAAGGACTTGCCTTCAGGTGTACAGATATGAGGAGGGAGAGGAAATACGGATGTGGGTTGGGTCAGAACAATCTACAGAGCACTTGGAGAGCCCTGTATATGTGCCTGCTGTTGGGGGCCACAGTCCAGACTCTGCTGGGGTCAAGCCCTTGGCAGTTACCTGCAGGGGGCAGCTCAGAAGCAGCAGGTGGGCAGGGGGTGGGCCAAGCAGCATGCTGGCAGGAGGCACATGCTTTCCCCAGAATCCCCATTTGGGTCTAAGACTACAGGGCTTCTTAGGAAAGCCAAAGAAGTAGGGAACACTACAGGTGAGTGGTTTCCTCTTTTTCTAAATGGGGATCTTTTCTAGAAAAGCCAAGACTTATAACACAAAGCTAGCAAAAAAAAAAGTCTGCCAAGCACAGCTAAAATACAAGAATACTACTCAGTTTGGTGAAAATACTTACCATGCTTGTAACCTGAACACAATAACAAACAATTTGTTATAAAAGGGTTGTGTACAAAGGCAGGATTACTTTTCTTCTTCAATCAAATATATATATGCATATAAACACAATAATTCGGTACAATGAAATGCATAGAAGCATTTTTTTTCTTCCCACATTTTAGGAATGTATTATCCAAGACTATCTAGAAAGCTGATTATCAAGATGAATACCCAACAACTACCACAAACAGAAGCTTCCCCTCCCCAACAGCCCCTTTATCTGACTCTAGAACAGGTGGAACAATGGTCAGACACCTCATGTAGCAGCCCTTGTTGGTATCAGCAGGGCTGCATGTTTGGAAAGCACAAAAAGGCCCCATGCAGAGAGAAGGTCTATAACCCAGGGCCCAGATGCCATCAAAATAGAACAAAATGATGGCAATACCAAAATATATGGAGTGACTACTTCCTCAGCTGTCATTCAGAGTTCATGGTGAGGATAGTCAAAGGCAGCTGTAGCTAGGACGCTCAGTGCCACCTGGGAGGCGGCGTCCATGTTTACAGACCTAACCAAAGTGATCGATAATAAACATACTGAGGTGTCAAAGGCAAGGCCAAAAGGACTATAAGAAAACAAAAGCCCAATGAAAGAATCTGGAGGCTTCAAAGAAAAACCCAAAGAGTCTCTAGCAGAGTGGGTACCATTTTGACCTATAACACCATGAACACCATGTGTATTTTTCAAAAAGCTTGTGTTAACCCTTGAGAATGATAGAGGGGAGGAAGGGAGGGACAGAGGGAGGAATAGAGGAGGTAGAAAAGAAGTAAGAAGATAAGAAGAGGGGAGTAGAGAGAATCTTCAGTATTTGCCTACATTTTTGTTGTTTTTTGTCAGTCATGGGGCTTGAATTCAGGGCCTGGATGCTGTCCCTGAGCTCTTCAACCCAAGGCTAGCCCTCTACCACTTTGAGCCACGGTGCCACTTCTGGTTTTCTGGTAGTTAACTGGAGATAAGAATCTCACTGACTTTCCTGCCCCAGCTGGCTTTGAACCTCAATCCTCAGATTACATCCTCCTTAGTAGCTAGGATTGCAGACACAAGCCACCACCAGCACCAGGCTTTGCCTACATTTTTATATCTTATTACATTCCCCTAGATCAAAACTTTAGAAAGAATGAGAATCTAATCTGGCTTTTCAGCGGTGCAGTAAATATCTGTCATGTTGTGCTTTAGCTGAATGACACCAAGAGGGCCCTGGAAGCTTGCAGGATTACTAGTCCCTGCTGCAATGGCCCCAGGTAACTCACAGAGATGGTGTTATTTCCTTATCAGCTGGCATTCTTCCAGGTAAGGCTCCAATGCTAACCTGTCAAATGCTCTAACCTCAAATCAACTTCCTCAGGTAACTTGGTTTTTGTTTTGATTTTAATCTGAATCTGAAACATTTCAGATAGATAGATGTGGGGAGCTAGAGGGTTCTCCGTCTGGAAGGAGATGGGTTTTTATGATAAACTGTCAGACAATATGCCCACAAACCCAAAACTGAACCCAGCCAGACATATACAGACACCAAAATTGACAAAATCCACAGATCCTGCAGCTTCACCCAGCCCTATCATCCCCTCAGAGAGAAACTTACAGATAGAAAATGTGTCTTGTAAATGTGCTTATTACCTTACTTATGTAACTGAACATCTCTGTATATCACCTTGACAATAAAAAAAAAAGAAAAAGAAAAGGGAAAAAGAAAATGTGGCTTGTAGTCACACCTAGTCAGCTCATGGATAAGAATAACTTGCTATCAACTCTAGTTCACTGATTTCTCTTTGGGTCAGTCACTTTGGACTATAGCCCCAAAGCCACTTAACCCCTAACAAGAGGCTATAAATGCTCACAAGACAATTTCTGAAACTGAGGTAATGGTGTAGGTATGACCACAGGCGCATTCCTAAGCATAGAACAAGCTTTACAAGTTTTCTGGTACCCAGGCAAAGAGAGCTTGGAAAACAACTGATCGTGCTGGTGTAAATGTTGAAGAAAATTTACAAAAGAGCCCTTGGGGCTGGCTCTAGTCCAGAAAGATGTGATGGGGCCTCTCTCACAGACCTGAGAGCTCTGTATTTATGAAATGCTGATGAGAGGCAATTCTGCTTGCCCAAGTACAAAATCTGTTTGGCACACTTGGGTGGGGCACACTTGTGAACCAAAGTCCAGATCCAAATGGAAATGAGTTTCCTAAATTTGCATAAACCATTTTTTATTAGGAGAGTCCTGAAACATTTCCCTCTTCTAGGTTTATTATAAGTTCTTCAACATGTTCACAAAAAATTTTTTTTAATTTTTTTGTTGAAAGAGAGAAAGCAGTATGGGAAAGGAAAAAGTAATAATCTTTGCTGTTTACATCATTCAACTTCTTAGGTTCTTTTCCCCTGTTTATAACTTAACCCTCTATTACCTAAGTACTCTACCAGGTACCTTAAAAGAAAAAAAATCAAAAACAAAAAAGCAAAGCAACTGTACCATGTACTCTAAGCCAACCAAGGGGATACCTGCTGGGTAGGCAGGTGTGATGCCACACTTAGCCCTGACTTGGAGTGGGCAATACTACCTTTAAGCAAATCAGCTCACACTCCTTAATTTTTATCATTGCAAAATAAAGACGTGGAATTTATTCTCTAATGTCATCCTATGAAGTAAGCAAGTTCTACTATAAATATAAACATCTTAATATGTATAGCTAGAATTTTTTTTTTAATCTTGCTGGAGGAATTTGGCTTAGTGATAGAGTACTTGCCTAGCAAGCATGAAGTCCTGGGTTCTATTCCTCAGGACCACATAAACAGAAAAGGCAGATAGTGGCACTGTGGTTCAAGAGTACTAGCCTTGAGGAAAAGCAGCTCAGAGGCAATGCCCAGGCTATGAGTTCAAACCCCAGGACTAGCAAAAAGCAAAAAACAAAACAAACAAACAAAAAAACCTGCTAGTAAGAAGATAGCAAGATGTTAAATTCTGGATACCTCTTGGTTGCCTGTCTTGATGAGTAAAGCCAAATGTGGAATAAAACTTTTAGCTCAAGTAGTGATTCTTTGTGCACTTGACCTATCTATTTGAGAATAGGCAATTTTCTGCAAATGGACTAAAACATCTATACTAGTGATTTTCCTACCTTTTGCAGAGGGGCTACTCTATTCATTTAACTTTATAACATCACCCCTTCATCTATGTGAAAATAAAAAGGATTAAGTTTTTTTTGTTGTTTTGTTTAAAACCTAAAGTAACCCTGGAGATAGATAATAAGCACCATCAGGGCTCTGGAAATCAGGATGGAGAGGCTGGCCACAAACCCATTTATAGTGAGATGCTAGTTTGGAAGGGTGCCGAGCTCAGAGATTTCAATGGATAGATGTCTCAATTGTCATTTTCAGCCCAGAGTTACATGCCTGCCTTTGGAAAAATTATTACTGTAAGTGTGAGGCCTGGTAAATAGCCTCCCTGTGTCACTCAGGTCTAATATCCTGGCCTTTTACAGGTTCCACATTATTCTTGCCTCTCATCTCATACTAGAAATGAGACGACTAATCTATTCAAGTGAAGTACATATAAAAATGTATGCTACGGGGCTGGAGGGTGGCTCAGTGGTAGAGTGCTTGCCTTGCATGCATGAGGCCCTGGGTTCAATTCCTCAGCACCACATAAGCAAAAAGAAAAAAAGCTGGAAGTGGAGCTGTGGCTCAAGTGGTAGAGCGCTAGCCTTGAGCTGAAGAGCTGAGGGACAGTGCTCAGGCCCAGAGTTCAGGCCCCACGACTGGACCCAAAAACAAAATTAAAAAAAAAAAATGTGTACTACATTTGTATACTTGGTTAGTTTTATTTTAATTCTACTTATACCTATCAACATTTCTGGGATGTCGACATTTACAAAAATGAGCATATTATTTTTGTTTTGAATTATTTGAGTTAACTTCAGAATGTCTTAGATTACAGGAAATTCTCTTTCTTTTCTCCCTCCATCCTTACCTCCCTCCCTCCTCTCTCTCTGTACATACAAGCACAAGAAAAAACTAGCTTGGACAAGTTCACATTGCCTCTTCCTTATTGATTTGAAATCTCTCAACTCCTAAGATTACAAAGAATGATACCACAAAAAGATGATTTGGGGCTGAGGAAAGAAAGGGCAAGCCTGCCATTCCCAACTGAACACTAAGGAGCCCATGACCTGCAAAGAGGAACTATAGACTGCTTATAGGGAGGGAAGAGATGGATGCTAAAGAACAAAACCCCAACTACCTGAGCAGAATTGGGAAAAGCACTGGGCCTGTGGTATGTTTAATCATCCACCATCCAATTTCAGGTACAACATACTATCACTATACCTCATGGCTCCTGCCACACGGTCCAGCAATCTGTGTCACGCATAAACTCCTCAGCCCCAAATTGTTATTGTTACTAAGTAAACAGCCTTTCATATTTCATGAAGCAGAGCAAAGCTGCTGTAAAGCTCTGTTCCTCTGGCTGCCTTTTCTTTAAGACTGAAATAGACATAATATATATGGGGTCAGAGTACAATCACAAAGGCATATGGCTGGAGTGGGAATGGGAGTGGGCTTGTAACACTCCAGATCTATGGATCAGACTCTGAAGGTTACCCAGGTCTTAATGAGGTAGGACAGACAGATAAAGAGACAAGGAAATTATATTACTAGTAAATATCCGAAAAGCCAGACTCAGAAGTTAAACCCAGGAAGTAAACTGAAAAAGCAGATAAGCATCCCTCCCACCATACTTTTTTAATATTAAGTTATATGATTAAGAGACATAGGAGGTGCTCTCTAAATCTGCCTTCTCCTTTGAAATAGTAAAAATTTGGGTTTTCTTGACAACTGAGTAAAGAGACTGAAAAAATGAAGCATCTATCTGGCAAAAGTCCTATAGGCTTTGTGTGGCCCTTACCCATCTCACTCACCCCAAACCATTGTCTAAGGCAAGACCACATGTATTAGGCTCAACTCAGAAAGTAGAAAAACTACAGATAAAAAATACCAATTCAAGTCTTTAACTCCTATTTCTTGCATAGAGAGCAGGAAATATTTTTTTTTCCTACTTCAACTTGTTATACTAAATGAATTTGTGCTAAAACTTTCACCTAATGAGTGGCTCCTTCTCGCTATTTACCCTGAAATGCTTTTCTTGTATGGATCTCAGGGACTTGTGTTTTGTGGAAGCTGAGAAGCTGAAGGTCCCCTATCCATCTTCTGGCGACATTATCCTTGTTTCTCCCCCTCTGATTCTCCACCTTTTGGGTTGTTTTGAAAAATAAATTCTCATGCTCTTTAGGCAATAGCCACAGACAACCTTTAAAGGTAATAGGTAAACACCATGGGCTTGCATCTATAGTATATTATAGCTGCCATGTTAATGAACAGCATACTAAAACAACAACAACTAAAACAACAACTCATGAACCATCAGTTTAAAGATAGGATTCCAGAGCTGGGAAATTGGCTCAGTGGTAGAGTCCTTGCCTCCCATGCATGAGGCCTTGGGTTCAATTCCTCAGTACCACATAAACAGAAAAGAAGTAGGAAGTGGCTCTGTGGCTCACTAAGTGATAGGGTGGTAGCCTTGAGCTGAAGAGCTGAGGGATAGTGCCCAAGCCCAGAGTTCAGCCTCCACACCGATCTAAAAAATAAAAAAAAATAATCTAATTTATTCATGAGGGAAAAATATGTAAAGAAAAAAATCTGAAAAAAAAAACACGAACCCCAAACTCTTGAAATCTATTTAACATTTTTCTCCAAATATACTTTTTCCAGCAATATAAAGGCATAGTGCAAGGAAGGAAAGACAGCAATTTGCTTGAAAAATCACTTCTTTAAGAAAAACAGAAAATAGTTCCTAAGAAGTAATTTTACAGATGATGTTTCTGATCTTGCACTCTGTAGATCTGCATGACTTATCAATTATAAGCATAGCCCTTGAGCAGATAAACACCACACAACTGCAGGATGGCTTTGGAGAAAGGATGGAGGGCACTTGAATTTTTTTTCTAGCCATGATCTCTAATTTGCTTATTAGTAGAGAAGGCAGAGGTAAATACAAAAGGGGGCTATTCTGGTCAGGCTATAGCTAATGTGGAGGAGAGAAGGCACATTCATACTTCTCCTGACTTGCTGCCTAATGAGTAGCAATTAATTCATCTTATTGTATTTCCAAATGCCAAAGACTCCATTCACATCAAAGAAAAAAAATTTCAAGGCTTTTTACCATTGTTAATGTACTGCACTATATTCAGTATTTTATAATTGTCAACACAGTTTCCTTTAGTTCTGATGTTGTCCCGGCATCATAAAGGAGTGCTGATGACTGGTAGGTGTGCCTTATGGAAGGCATCTTACGCTACAGAGTAGGGTAATAGGCTAGTTTGGGGCCACAACTAGGTGTTTGGGAGGAGCAGCCCCTGACTTTAATCCCTTTTTCCTGGGTAGTGACAGCAGGAGCAGAAAATTGCTTTCTTCTGAGAGGCCAAAGGAACCTCAGCTGGTAGCTGTCTGGACAGAATAAGCACTAGGCCTGTTGCTTGTCCTGTTTCCTTTCCACACAAAAGTAAGTGCTCAGTAGATGAGAACATTCACAGCACCTCAAGTCAGAGAGTGAATTCTCTGCCTTCAGTAGCACTCTGTGGGGAACTACACAGAGCTTGCCTTGGGCATAAGGGAACCCAGGCATCACGATCAGATTTGTGGTCCTTGGCGAACCACAAAAACATTCTAGCCTATTTATCTTCTTTTATAAAGCAAGGATAAGAACAGCCCTGCTCAGGACTGCTTTCCACACTTGTCAGAGTACCCTCAGTCTTGCTGTCTGATGTACTTCAAACCTGTGAGACCAGTATGACAGACTTATCTACTTGGCATCCAAGCTTCAACATGCTCAGGACATGAAAAGCCATGGTTTTCACCATGTTATTCATAGATTAGCATTACTTTGTAAGGGCACTTTCATCATATTGATTATCAATTACCATATTGAAGGTAATTATTACTGGGATTTTTCTATTCCTCTGTTTCTATTGCCCACAGAAAGAAAATTCAAACGTGAACACAATGGTTCACATGTGTAATCTCAGCTACTCAGGACATTAAGATTGTGGTAGAAGGCCAATTTAGGCAAAGTTAGTGAGAACCCACCTCAATCAATAGCTAGGCATATTGGTACATGCCTGTCTGTCATCCCAGTTATATGGGAAGCATAGATAGAAGGATGCCAATCTGGGCAAAAATTAGGAAACTCTATCCCAAAATAAACTGAAGCAAAATCGGCTGGGAGTATAGTCCAACTGCCAGTATACATCTAAACAAAGAACAAACAAAACAGAATGAGGAGGAGAGAGGGGAAGAAGGAAAAGGGAAGAAGAAGAGGAGGAGGAAAGAAGGAAAAGGAGAAGATCCAAGCCTGGCTCAATTCTCAATAAAAGGTCAATGTTCAGGCTCATACTGTCTGACCTGCATTACTACACTGCTTATATAAGGTCTAATCCTATCACACCTAAGCAAAAACATTTTCTCCATTCTGCGTTTTAACTCAGTTAAACTGAAACTAAAGTAATAAATATATCTTTGGAGAGAAAGGGTACATAATATGAGTAGAAAAAAGAATGTGAGGGCTGGGAAGGTGGCTCAGTGGTAGAGCACTTGCCTTGCATGCATGAGGCCCTGGGTTCGATTCCTCAGCACCACATAAGCAAAAAGAAAAAAGCCGGAAGTGGCGCTGTGGCTCAAGTGGTAGAGCGCTAGCCTTGAGCTGAAGAGCTGAGGGACAGTGCCCAGGCCCAGAGTTCAAGTCCCACGACAGGACCCAAAAACAAACAACAACAACAACAAAAAGAATGTGAAAGCCAGGCACCAGTGGCTCACACCTGTAATCCTAGCTACTCAGGAAGCTGAGATCTGAGGATCATGGTTCAAAGTCAGCCCTGACAGGAAAGGCCATGAGACTCTTATCTACAATAAACCACTCAGAAAACTGGAAGTGGTGTTGTGGCTCAAGTAGTATGCTTGCCTTGAGCTGAAGAACAGCGCCCAGGCCCAGAGTTCAAGCCCCACAACCAACCAAAAAGAAAAAAAAAAAAGAATGTGAAGAGTTTGAGAAATGCCAGGAATGGCATTTCCCAGCCCCTTAATGCAACTAAGAGTCTAGCAGCTTCCACAAACCAAGGAGGCTACTGACCAGGTTCTCTGCCTTGTGCTCTACTAAGGGTCCACTCTTGAGTGGTCATGGGACCACCAGAAGCAACATTGAAAAAGGAAAGGGTCAGGGGTGAAAGGGTTGTCAGTATCCCTGGAGTAGTCTCACTCTTGGACAGCCTCAGTAGTAACCCAAAGTGGGCCCAGAATGATGGATATTAGCAATGCCCCAGGGAAGTTCTTGAACTCAAAAGAATTAAATCAACAATTTTAACTTTAAGCTTTCTGCTTATTGGAAGCAATGGCAGATTGAAAAGAAAGGCCTATACAGAAATCAAATCATGAAGGCCACCTGGGCAAGAATGAAGAAAATGCCCCAAGGGAATACACATAACTTATAAATTAGTCACCAATGACTGGACCCAATCAGAGAAGCTCAGGTCTTTTTCTGCTCTGCTAGGATGAAGCACTATCAGCACGGGCAGGCTTATCTTCATTAATGTCTGGGGCCAGACAGGAACACATCTTTTGCCTAAGACAAACTGCCAACCTTAAGGGAGAATAAGAATTCCTCTTCTAGGTATTATCCTGTGTCTTGTACTCACTCAAACACACTCAAGTGTGAGCAGAATGGCTTGCTCTATCTCCAATATGAAGATGGGGGTAGGAGGTTGGAGGGAACTCTACTCTGCAAAGCTTGGCTGTGGCTTCTGTAAGCCCTTATCCATCAGCAAATAAAGTAATACCTTTCTGATGTTGATGGTGAAAGAAGGCCTCTGGGGAAGTGTCTTGATAAGCTCTCAGGACAACTGAACATGTGGAGAAAGAGACTCAAGAGCCAGAAACACTAAGGAGCTTTGAGTAGGAATGCCTACACAATGTGTGGAGAATTCTGTATTTTTTCAACATGCTGGGAAAATAAATCCTTGGAGCTTAGAAAGAGTAACTGAATTTGAATAATTAATGGTAAGTGAAATCATTCAAAGAAGAAAATAATTTAAGCTAGATCTCAGACCATGCTGCTATCTAAATCAACAAGAGGTGTCAGTAAGGGACTTAACTAGGGGGAAGGAGAGATGGATGACAACAAATGAACCTAGTGGGTGACACTGCTGTAGATGTAGCTGATAACATAAAATTGGAGACAGCTCTAATTTAGCTATTTGTGGAATTTCTAGGTACATGTTATATAGACAAGAAGTCAGCTGCCCTCTGTAATTGCATGGACTCATCTTCTACTTTAAAATAGGAACTGCCGGGCGCCGGTGGCTCACGCCTGTAATCCTAGCTACTCAGGAGGCTGAGATCTGAGAATCGCGGTTCAAAGCTAGCCCAGGCAGGAGAGACCGTGAGACTCCTATCTCCAATAAACCACCAGAAAACCGGAAGTGGCGCTGTAGCTCAAGTGGTAGAGCACTTGCCTTGAGCTGAAGAGCTGAGGGACAGCGCCCAGGCCCAGAGTTCAAGCCTCAAGACTGACAAAAATAAATAAATAAATAAAATAAAATAGGAATTAGCAACAAAGTTGCCGGTCATTAAATCACACCTACCAAGTAAAGAACAGTGAGTCATAAGGATTTTGTCTAAGCAGGAGCCACACCAATGACATTCTCATCACTGAGAAATGACTCCATCGAAGCTAAGGTTTCTTCTGGATTAGCAATAGACACTGTCATATTTCTGGTATATTCAATTTCCAATACCTTGGTGCTCTGACCACCAATCCCCTTGTATTTCCTTCATCATCTTCAGAGGTTCTTGAGTGTTGACCATACCTTGATGTCACCTTCTACTTTCTGTCCTCAGTCACTGTTTCCTTCTATCATGACTCAGTAATTCTTTTCATCTTTTTTTTTTTAAATTTATTGTTGTAGTGCTATGGATCAAACCTAGGGCCTTTTATTTCATATGCTAGGTAAGCGCTTTACCACAGCACTACCACTCCTCTCTCCTTCAACAATATTTTTTTGCCTCAAGCTTCCATCTCTTCCATATGGTCATAGTCCATATCCAAGGTCATCCTAAATTGTCAGCTCAGACTATCTCCTTACACTGCTACAAACTGTAGAGAAAAGTCTCATACCGATGCCAATGCCTATAGCACAAATTCAGGATGACAATGAGCAAACATCACAACATTGAGGCAGAAATAAATTAAGAGCAGTTTCATTGGATTTGATTTTTTTAGGGAAACAAAGAACAAAGATAGACAGTGGGTGAAAATAGGGAAGTTGAGTTAGAGGCAAGAAAGAAGAGTAGAAGCAGTGAGAAAAATCAAGGGTAATGTTTCTTTTCCCTTTAAAAATCTTTTTTTTTTTTTGGGGGGGGGGGAAGCACACATTCCTGGGGCATGAACTCAGGGCCTGGGTACTGTCCCTGTCCCTGAGTTTTTGGGGTTTTTTTGGTCGGTTGTGGGGCTTGAATTCTGTCTGGGCTTGGGCGCTATCCCTCAGCTCTTCAGCTCAAAGTGAGTGCTCTACCACTTGAGCCACAGCGCCACTTCCAGTTTTGTAGTGGTTTATTGGAAATAAGAGTCTTACGGACTTTCCTGCCCAGGCTGGCTTTGAACCACAATCCTCAGATCTCAGCCTCCTGAGTAGCTAGGATTACAGGCCTAAGCCACCAGCGCCCCGCCCTGAGCTTCTTTTGCTCAAGTATAGCACTCTACCACTTAAGATACAGCACCACTTTCATCCTTTTCTGTTTATGTGGTACTGAGGAATCGTACCCAGGGCTTCATGCATGGTAGGCAAGCACTCTACCACTAAGCCACATTCCCAGGCACCTTTAAAAATCTTAAAAAGAATTAGGTCATCACAAAAATACTGACTATGGATAGTTCAAGCATATGTATTTACAATGTTCTTCAAACAACAAAAATCTTTAGTTTTGATTATCATTCCTTTAAAAAAAAAACTCAGCCTTCAATAAGCTAATTCTTTTTTTCAGTTGGTTGCGGGTCTTGAACTCAGGGCCTGGGTGCTGTCCCTGAACTTTATCACTCAAGACTAGTGCTGTACTACTTTGAGACACAGTGCCACTTCTGTTATTCTGGTGATTAATTGGAGATGACAGTCTCATGGCCTTTCCTGACGGGGCTGGCTTTGAACTGTGATCTTCAGATCTCAGCCTCTTGAGTAGCTACAATTACAGGTGTGAGCCACTGGTACTCAACAAATAAACTAATTCTTAAGTGCTGTTATTGAAAAATTCTTGTGTGCATTTTACAGACTTGATAGGGATAGAACTTGCAAAAATACAACTTCTATTTTAAAAAAACAAAAAACAAAAAACACAACAATGCGCAGAGAAGTCTGAGTAAACCAGAGCAAGGAACCACAGACTGGCTGAAGTAAACAGAGGGGCTGTGGGCTCAGAGGCCAGCCCACAGTCCAGGTCCCTGCCACCAGCCTCCTACCTTCTTAGTTATTCTCTAAACCCCAGCTTCAGAGATATTTCCAAATGATACATGTAAAGGACCTCTCTAGTCACTTCTCATTGCATGCCTCAGGATGCCCCAAACACCATATCTCTATGGAAACCCACTGTCTGGCTTATGCTTGGTTCTAATGGTACCTGCTCCAGGAAGATTTCTTCTACATCTCACTCTCATAATTAATCACTCTTTTCCCTGACTGGCCTTTGTACACCCTGGTTTAATTTCTGCTACAGAACCCTAACTAAGGACAATCTACTGGAAAGTTAACAGAAAGGTTTAGTATTCCTGAAGAGCATAGACTGCATAACCAACTCTACATGCTGGACATCTACTAGGCCTTAGAATATACTGGACTCTCAATGAAATGTTAGTAGCATAAATTAAACAATCATTCCTGCGCCTTTAAAGTTCAAATCCAAATGTACATTTTACATATTTACTAGAATAATTTTCTTTATTAAAATTAAAATAAAATTAAAGTCCACACACATGAGGAAATGGGATATGTAATCTAGCCTGTAAACCAGCACCCTGCAAACCTCTGCACATAGAGTTATCAAGAGTGACTTTTCAGCCAGGATGAGTCACCTGTGAATGTGACATGAGGAATGATCACTAGCTCTGTGTGTCTGTTTTCTCCAAAGGTACATAGAGAACAAACTACAGGAGTTTTAAGTGAGACCCACAAGCTGTCCAGTGGGGGCTGGGAACCAATCAGAAAAAAAAGCTGTCATCCCTTCTTTTCCTTCTGCCTGAAGCAGGGTGGGTCCTCAAACTGTGCTCAATGGAAAAGCTAAAAAGACTCTGTTAAGGATGTAAGAAGGTGAGCTTCAATCTGAACAGTTTTTACTCTTTCATATATTGACAATTTTAGTAAGATTCAATGTAAAAAATTATGTTTTTCTTTAAAAGCTGAAAAAATAGTAGCCTAAAGAATTCTATCATACTCTTCCCAGGGAGAAAAGGAAAGGCTTAGAAACAAAGAAGCCACACTTGGCATAGCCCCTGCTCTGGCACCCCATGGGGGAAAAGGTAAATGTAAGCTGTCACAGGTCACCACAGGACTACAGACCTGAGTCTTTATCTTTGACTTCTGAATATGTGGAGATGTAGTGACCAACCTGGCAGAGGCAGAGCAAGGAAAGGCCTTGAGATGGTCAGTTATTTCCATAACCCCAATACATATATCTAAGTAGAGAAAGTACAGTATCTCATATTGTCTTGGATACTTTAAGCTATCCCCATTGTTCACCCAAAAAGCTACTCCTACTGTCTTCTGGGATAATTTCAAGGTTTTGTGTAAGTTTATTTCATTAGTTAGTATGAAAGGTCAAGAAGACCAGGGCTATTGCTTTACTCTGCAATGAACTCAGGGAAGGTACTCATTCCTGCCTCCTCACAAATGTGCTGTTAGATATCAGAGACTAGTAGGACAGCACAAGTGGGAAACTGGGGCCCAACTTTCCTACAGGATCCAGATTCCTGTGCCCATGTCCTGGTGATGACTGCTTAGAAGGGTAAAGATAAATTAAACATGAGGAGAATTGAAGGCAACAAGCTGTGGATATGACTTGTTCTTGGACTGTTTTTGATGTTTTCTGTGGGTTAACAATGCAGCTGGGACTGCATCAATCCCAGGTTACCTATGACCATCACTATGGTGCCAGAGGTTCACATTCTGACTATGGACTCAAAGGTAAAATGTAGGTTATCAGTACAAGGGCTTCTTGATGAGCAACAGATTCTATACAGTATATAGGCATGAAGGCTTCAACTTAAAAATCCATCTCCCATCTCAACTAGATGAACCCCAACCTGAGAGAACAGCACATTAAGGTCTAGAAAGGTCTGAGTTCAAATTCTGACTTTGACTCTTACTAGGTTTAATGACTTTCATCAAGTAAATTATACTCTGAACTATACCTTTCGGAGTTTTGTTCTTCAAAATCAGAATATAGACCCCACTTCATAGTGAGCTTAAATGTGAGCACATGCAGGAGGAAGCTACACATTGGAATAAAACCTCATTTTTCAGAAGCTTACTCTTCAGGGACCTGTCCTTGGGACTAACTCCTCCATGTTTCACTGTGGCTCTTCCCGCTTACACTCCAGCAGAGCCCTATATTTCACATTCCCTCCTACATGGCCAGCTCTAGGATGGAATGTTAGCTGCTTAACTGCCAGCCGTGATAGCACTGTACCCAGAATACTCAATCAATATTATCAGCTCATGGGAAAACAGAGGACTCCATTTTTCCAGGAATAATGTGGTAGGGAAGAAGGAAAGGAATTAACAAGATGGAGGTGGTTCTTGGAGCTTAAATGCTGAACCAGATGCTATCCTACAGTCTCTCTTTCCATCTCCTCCTTGTGCTTGCACCAAAAATGAGCCAGGGTGAAACTTGGGGGGCAAGGGAGGGGAAGAGGGTACAGTTTTCTTTTTTTGTTTTTAAGACACACATAAACATAGCTATGTTTGTCAGAATTCATGCAAATGCGTAATAAAGCAATGAAAGAAAATTCTTAAAATCACTAAGTGATTTTCCTATGTCTCTCATGAGGCTCCTTGAACAACACAGTGTCATCACTTACAGGGCTTTCAGTCTAGGGCCACTTGCCCCAATGGAGTCAACAGAATGCATACAGACAGAACAGGAATAGAACAATTCATAGCATCACAAATGGAAACACAAAATTGCTATCTGTAAACTTCTTTGAACATCATTAATTCATTAGCTCAGAGAAACTAGAAACAGAGTCAGAACTTGAGCAATTACTGGGGTAGTTATATCCACATAGAGAGTACCGCATCTTTGGTTAAAAAGCAGGATGGAGGAAGTTATCTTAGCCTTCCAACTGCTCAGCCAGTGCAGCTCAAAGCCAGCCACCATCAGCCACACGTGCAAGCGAGCCAGCATGCTGCCCACTGCAGAGGGCACACCAAATGCTCCATCCTAGCTAGCACTAGTTCTAGTTCTGTTCCACAGCCAGATTGATTTACATTAAGGAGAAAAAAAAAACAAAAACAACAACAAAAAAGGGACTGGGGGAAGGTCTCAGTACTGTTAAATGACACTGATCTTGTAGGGTGGAACAAAACAAGTTTAATTAATGTATGAGGGAATATAGGTATGTAGGAAAGGCAAAAATTGCAGGTCTAAAACTTAATTTTTACTTTAAACTAAGGCCAACTCTAATCCCTTTGCATTTTTCAAAGATAGCATTACAGAAAAATAAAAGCCATGGGTGCTTGGCTGCAAATTTTACAAAGGGAATAAGTACATGGATTTAACAATTTATCAATGCCTTTATTTTGGCTGTGAAATGTACTTTAAAAGACTGTACAGGGAGGCCCATGTATAAAAAGGTCTATGTGAACTCAAGTATAAATATAAGTGCAAACCAGAGTTTCATTAAGAGCTTTCCCATCCCTAAGTTCTATCATTTTTTGCTAAGGCCACACATCAATTTTCTTTTAGTAAGAGTCAATCACTTTAAAAAAAAAGTAATTATAAGCAATATGGAAGAAATCTGGCTGAAAATACTTTGTGTTAGAAAAGGATAGGAAAATATCACTTTTGATGAAAATACATCAAAAATAAATTTAAAATTTTTCTGAACTTAAAAAAAAAGTAATTTCATGACCATTCTGCAAATGATTCAATTTTCACTTTTTAAAAGAAGGAATTCATCAACTTTGCATCACGTTTGGGTTTTGTTTTTTTTTTTTTAGCTCTGCTAAAAAAAGGGGGGGCTGTTTGGTGGACATTCCAAAGTATTAAAAAAACAAAACATGTCTGTGCTAAAAAGTTATCAAGACTAGCTCTCTGCTGCATTTGCATTGTTATTAGGAATACACACACACATACACACACACTCACACTCACAAGCTCAAACACACAGTTTAATGTGAGGCTAGTACAGAAACAGAGAGATTAGACACAAAGAAATGTAAACAGCTCTCACATGCGAGGAAACTAGGTTACGAGAATCCCAACACCAGGCATTCACCAGTCACCATGGAAAACAGGAAGTGAGATGCATAGCAACCACAAGCCAAAAAGCAGAAAAGCGCATACCTTTAGCTTGGAATGAAAATCACGAGATTTCCTTCTGGCAAGAACCTGAATGTGACTAGACACCTGCAGGGTAGGGGAAGGGAGGAAAACAAAGGAAAAGCCTGTAACCATGGAGATGAAAAGCCCCCTACAACTGGGCAAGCCAGACGTACCTTAATGGCGGCTTGAATTTCTCGAACTTTCTTTCTTGCTAAGACCTGTATATGACTAGACACCTACATTGTTCGGGTTTATGAAGGGAAACAAAACAAAACAAAACAAAAAACAAAACAAAAAAAGGAAATCAAATATAAAATTGCTGCTCCTTAGGAAGGTTGGGGAGGGTGGGGGGGGGAGGTTATTTGCATCTCAACAAAGCTGTGCAGTTAGGAATACACAGTCCCAGCCAGACACCAAGCCCCCAGCACTGCTCTAAGCTTTCAGACTGGGTCATCACTGCAGTGACTTGTTTCAGGACAAAAGTTTGGGTTCGTATCAGTTTTCTGCCCCAGGAGAAATTAATAAAATCAAGGGGCATTGAAAAAAACTAATTTGGGGAAGGGTGAGACAGAGGGAGAAAAGGTTGTTTTCTTTATAAAATTTAAATGGTAGGGGTAAAAATAAATGAAAATATTTATAGCTTCTCAGCATCAGGAAGGAAAATCCCTTTTCCTCAATTTAGAGGAGACAATCCATAAATTAGCACGTTCTGAAAATCAAAAGCTGAAGCTGTTGGTTGTATTCTGATCTCATTAAGAGCTCTGGATTCTGTAGCAAATGTTAAAATAATACTCACATGTAAATTAGATCTCAAAGAGAAATGGAAAAGACCCAGTTAGCACAGCTTTTTTTTCCCCCTTATAAATATTTTTAATCCTTCCACTCTTTTGGGTATTGACTAGATGCCAAATGGATTTGCATATTATTACAAAGCGAAATGTGTGAATACAGCCAGCCAGCCAGCCAGCCTGTTAAAAATCTGGGTTGAAAACCACACGGATTTGCTGAACAGCAAATTCACATTGGAGAGGTATCACCAACTGCTGCCTAAAAACATCCCCAGGATGTGGGGTATAGAAACCTTGCCCAGCCAGCTTCTGAAACACATGATTCCATTGGGTAAACAAATCAATCTGCATTTATTTCAGTGGAACTTTGGTTAAATTTTGAAGAGTTTCCCAAAGAACAGGTCACTCAGTAAATGACCAGAGCTCCCAGGCCAGCAGACAGCCCAGGTCCAGCACCTGCAGCAGTAAGTAGGTAGGTAGGTAGGCAGGTAGATTAGTTCTGCTGGCTCTAAAATGTATACCCTATTGTTTACAATTTCAGCAATTACCTCTTTCTAAACTCTCCAATTTGAAATCACAGGATTTATGATAATATAAAAGATCCTTTGATATTTAAATTTGTCTTTGAATTTCAATTATTCTATTTTCCCCACAGTTTGTCTCTGTACATTTTAAAGTACTGAGCAGGAACTTCTCAATCCTCTTCACCCCTCCATCTGTGGCTCTAACTTTTGTTGTCTGTGATTCTCTGACTTGATGTGGGCCTTGGTCAGGGGGAACATTCCCACAGCAGACAACGTAAGCCTCTGTGCTGGCTGGAGGCCACCCCTTCAGGCTGACTCAGCACCAGGCCAGGCACAGGAAGCATTCCTGGGGGAAGGCCCAGCCCCCAACAACACTCAGAAAACAAAGCCTTCATGGGAGGAGAACCTGTGGCTACTGCTCAGCCTTAAAGTGACCAGATAGTAGCTTGTGGCTGTTGTTGGATAAAGTTTGGGGATCTATTATATTGACACAGAATCTCTCTCTATATATACATTGCCCAGGCTTGTTTTGATATTCTGGGCTCAAACAATCTTGCCTCAGCCTCCCAAATAGCTGGGACTATAGATGCGCACCACCACACCTGGCTGATCTGGTATGATTATCATTTTGAAGGTCCAATGCCATTATCATTCAGAAGGGTCAACTTTTAAATAATGTTTTTCTGTTAACAATTCACCCATCAGGTATTTTCTTTTGCCTTTCTTTTTTTTTACTCTTAAACACTTTTTTCTGGTACCAGACCTTGAACTCAGAGCCTGGCCCCTGTTCAGCTTGCTAGGCTGGTGTTCTACCACTTGAGCCATGCTTTCAGCCTGGCATTTTACTAATTAATTAGAGACAAAGTCTGTTGGCCTTTTCTACCCAGTTGTCTTCAAACAGATCTTTTAAGTCTTAGTCTCCTAGGATTACAGGCGTGAGGTACCTGCACCAGACTAATCACATTAACTTCTTATCAGTTCCATTTGTGAAATGGTTCATACCATAGATCTGGGCTGCTTTACATCTGAAAGAACCAGGGATGGCAAATCCCGGTCAAGAGCAGAGGAGAATTCCTGCTTCTGCTCTGCCCAAAGGTATTTAAGTTATAACAACATTTCAGTCATGGCAGCTATGACAAAAAGCTATAACTTAAGAATCACAGTGCCCAGCATTCACACCACTGGGTATCATATTCAACAGATACTTTAAGGCTGCTAGCATGAGTTCCTCATTGAAAGGATGACTAATTAGTAATCATTTCAGGATGTTTCAGGCACAGAATCTCCAAGTCTCCTGGTTTGTGAATATAGCTGCACCTGCAGCTTTTGTAATATTAGCAGATGAACATTTGGGCCAAAAAAAAAAAAAAGCAGCTTTGAATCACAGCACGGGGCAGTTCAGACACTGTCGTTGGCAGGGAAACTTTCCCATGTGCATAAGAGAACTCAGAGGCCACATGCTCAAGGGTCACTGAAATGATGAACAGTGGAAATGAGCCAATCCAGAACACCTACGACGCTGACTCCTTACAGGAACTGGAACCAGGGCTCCTAGAGCCAAAGCACAGCAGCCAAGGCAGCCCAATGCCTCCTGGGGCCATTCGCTGACATGCACAACTCCCAGGTGGGTTACTGTACCTGCTTTCTGGTCCTCGTCTTCCCTGTCCTGAGTTTGATGTATCTGGCTATTAATTCATTCCTACCTGAAAAGAAAAAAAAAAGTTTACAATTAGGTAGGTTACTTTAAAATGAAAATGGTAATAATAAAAATGCTTCTAAAGCTAGAGATGAAATTCAGAATTAAGAATTTTAAATTTCAGATTTGAGCTTATTCATGGTAGAAAAATAAACAGTACAATTGTTTGAAAAAAGATATTTACAAGGAAAATTCAGAGGAAGAGTGATTTTAAATTTTGTCCAGCCACCGAGGAAAGAAATTTGTCTTTTTAAGTATGCCTTTTTGCTTGCTTGCTTACTTACTAAATGGGTGGCCACTTATAAAAAGCAGTAACTATAAGAAAAGGATGAGCACAAGAAACCCAGTTCTGTTTCAGTCTTGCATTCACTTTTCTTCTCATCCAGGCCTGTGCTTGTAGATATTATGTCCAGATAGTGTCATTATGACCACAAGAGAATAAACTGCTGGAGCCATACAGCCCACTTACAATGGGAGGATGAATAGTATGGAGGCAGAGATGCAAAAAGTGGTTTTAGACCAGGGACTAACGACACAAGACTGTGCTAGTAGGAAGAAACAAAAACAAACAAAAAAAACCCAACCTCCTCTCCAAGCTTTATAATGTCATGGGAAAAAAAATGCTTGAAAGTGAATTTTAAAAAATTCTCCATTCTTACCCTCCCAGGAGATGAGAATGAGAAGTTTCAAACAGGTAACTTTGACAGAGAAGTACTGTAATATAGTAGGAAAATATACCCATAGATGCTAAGTAGGGAGATGTATGAATGTACAAATGAATAAAAATCCAGCTACAAGATAGAGAGAGCCCAACTTGTGACTCTTGACATACTCTACACAGTAAACAGAAAACACCATGTCCGAAGACTGCTTTGAGCTACCTTTACTCAGCTCCATTCTAATGAGAACATTTTGGCCAAAAACATGTCTGAAGTCAATCACTATGACATTGGTTCGTGTGTTTTACCACCCTGAGATTGTCCAGCCAGATTCTACATTTCCTTCAAAGCCTGCATCACCAATGCCACCTCAGGGAGGTCTCTAACCACTCACCTGGATTTGGTGTCCTTGCTCTATGTACAATCCCAAGGCCAAACCACCTGTGCTCCTCCTTCCTAACACATGCTCAAATTGTCAGAACTTCAACATTAGTATGTAATAGTGGTTTGCTGTTGAATTTCCTAGGTACTTTGCACAGCAGAAGAGGGTAAGAACTTAGCACCCAGTTAGGGATCAGAAAGAAAAAAAAAAAAACTGAAGAGAGAACAGTGCCTCAAATGACAGTGGCACATCTCTAGAGATAGCCTACAAGGCTGACAAGGACCAGCATGAGAATACTCATGTGAGCTGGGTGCCAGTGGCTCACATCTGTAATCCTAGCTACTAAGGAGGCCGATATCTGAGGATCACAGTCTGAAGCCAGCCTGGACAGGAAAGTCTGTGAGACTCCTATTCCCAATTAATCACAGAAAAAGCCAGAAGTAGCACTGTGGCTCAAGTGGTAGAGTGCTAGCCTTGAGCAAAAGGAGCCCAGGGATAACGCCCAGGCTCCAAGTTCAAGCACCAGGACTGGCGCACATGCGCATGAATGCACACACACACACACACACACACACCAAAAAAAAACTTATGTGAACCATGGGCCCAGACTCTCCAAGTCTGTCACCAATCACTGTCTACAATGTTACTGTCACCATAGCACTTTCTGTCACCTGCTCATTAGGAATGAGCAGGATGTGTTTACCACCAGAAAACAAAAGAATCATAAGATTCTGGTGCTAGAATCTCTTTGAATCTCTCTTTCCCACCTCTGAAAGTTCTAAGTCCACCATAAACCTGAGCCAGGATTTCTAGAACTAAGGAAGAAGCTCATTATTTCTTGAACATAAAGACCCTACTTGGGGCTTGATGTGACTTTCTTCCTCAGAGCTTCTTCTTAACTTACAAGAGCCAGGTTAGACTCTATGCACATGATTAACTGCCTTTCAGATATTGACAGCACCATGCAGAGCTGGAGTTACACAAAAGCTAAATTTCCCTTTTCTTTTGTTATCTATAACAAACTTTGGAACATTCCCAGACACACCATTGTGACTATCATTTCTCCATTTTCCTTTCAGAGTCTGGCAATAGACCTGGTATATCAGCAGAGTATGTTTGTATGTCAGCAGAGTATGTTTATCTTTTCCTCATCCTAAATGCTTTATTTATTTCAGCTAATATAGCCTAACAGTGTATTAGGGAGGGAGGGAGGGAGGGTTTGTGTGTGTGTGTGTGTGTGTGTGTGTGTCTGTGTCTGTACACACGTAGCACATGCGTGCACGCATGTGTGCTGGTATTGGGGCTTGAACTCAAGGTGTAAGCACCGTCCCTTAGCTTTTTCACTCTACCACTTGAGCCATTGCTCCAGTTCTGGCTTTTTGGTGGTTAACTGGAGATAAAGAGTCTCATGGACTTTTCTTGCCCAGGGTGGCTTTGAACAATGTTCTTCAAATCTCAGCCTCTTGAGCAGCTAGGATTATAGACAAGAGCCACCAACCAGTGCCCAACCACTACAATAATTTTTTTAAGGACAAAAAACAAATCATCACCTTACACCAATTGCCCTGTCCTTGTTCCCAGCTGGGATTTTCAGACCCAAATACAGAACTTCCCATTTATTTCTACTCCATTTCATCCTATTAAATTCAGCCTATCATCTCAGCCTGCCAAACTCTTCTCAGATCCTGAGTCTGTAACTTAAGGCACCCTTTAAGGTACATTTAGAGGAAAGGGATCTTGAAATTCAGTTTTGAGGATTGCTTCTCCAAGCATTCTTTTTCAAACTTTTGAGAACTACCAATATTCTCTCTAGTGTCATCAGGTCTACTTGTTCGTCTCTCAGATGGTTGTACAGATTTTGCAATTTGTCTCAAAGAGTTGCTGACAGCAGAGTCCAGCTAAGAGTGCCTAATTACCAGAAGCCAGACCTAAAAGAGAACGTCTGCAGACGAGCCAAGCATCCTCCATTTCAGGGTTTCACTGTGCACCCTGATCAGAGCTATCTGAGTAGCCAAGATGAAATAAATACAGGGCTTGGTATGACATGTAATTTTATCTGAACCTTATACAAATGGGAAAAAGGAAAAAATCTCCTGTCCCAAACTTACTTATTTTCTGTGAATGCAGATGAAAGAGCTTGAAGATGTGAAGTTTAACCCAAACAACTACTTAAAATTTCTTATGGCATTTGGACAAATAACTAATAAGATCAATATCCAGGATCACTTCATCTGACAGTATACCCTATAGCCCATGCAAATAGAAAGTCTAAAAAGCCTAAAATTCTTCCTAGTACTTCCCCCAGGTATTTGGGAGTGCTAAATTCTGAAAATAAGTCTGTGGTCATCACTTCCTTGAAGGCTTATCCTAATCTCATGCCTTCCTCTCCCCCCCCCCGCTTTAGCCTTATTTTGTGGGTACAGGTCCTGAGCACTGTCCCTGAGCTTTACTGCTCAAGATTAGTACTCTACCCTTTTGAGCCATAGCTTCACTTCCAGCTTTTGGTGGCTAGCAAGAGTCTCATGACCTTTACTTCCCAGGCTGGTTTCAGACTGCAATCCTCAGATCTCAGCCTCCTGAGTAGTTTGGATTACAGGCATGAGCCACCAGCACCCTATTCTTTGCTTGTGTGTGTGCCAGTCCTGGGGCTTAAATTCAGGGATAGGTGCTGTCTCTAAGCTTCTTTTGCTCAAGGATAACACTCTACCACTTGAGCCACAGCTCACAGCTTTTTTTGTGAATAATTAGGTAAAGGTCTTATGATGTTTCTGCCTGGGCTGGCTTCAAACCGTGATCCTCAGATCTCAGCCTCCTGAGTAGCTAGGATTGGAGGCATGAACCACCAGCACTAGGTCCATACCCTATTCAAAAACCCATGTTCTGGGGCTGGGAAGTTGGCTCAGTGGTAGAGCGCTTGCCTTGCATGCCTGAGGCCCTGGGTTCGATTCCTCAGCACCACATAAGCAAAAAGAAAAAAGCCGGAAGTGATGCTGTGGCTCAAGAGGTAGAGTGCTAGCCTTGAGCTGAAGAGCTGAGGGACAGCGCTCAGGCCCAGAGTTCAGGCCCCACGACCGGACCCAAAAAAAAAAAAAAAAACAACAACAAAAAACAAACACCCATGTTCTTTCTTTCAAACCACATATAGGAATAGTGATTATGTAACTCTTTTAAATATTTGAATTGTCTGTTTTATATAACAGAGCCTTCCCATAAACAGAGCCTTCCCGTAAACAACTTTTAGAACCCCAGTAAGTCCTCCTAAAGGCTTTGACACTGCTTACAAACCTAGCAGAGTTTCAACCTTCCTGATTTAAATCAATTACTTCACCATACAATCAAATACACTGTAATCTTTTAAATAAGAAATATCAATGGGGTCAGGGGTATGATCAAGTGATATAGTGGGCTTGCCTAGCAAATACAAGAACCTGAGAGCTATGCCCTGGTGGCTAAAGTCTGTAACCTAGTTAGTAAGAAATCTTAGATCTGAGCATTGCAGTTCAAAGCCAGCCCAGGCAGGAAAGTCCAAGAAACTCATCTCCAATAAACCACTCAAAAAAGGGAGAAGTGGTACTGTGGCTCAAGTGGTTGAGCACTAGTCTTGAGCAAAAGAAGCTCAGGAACAGCACGCAGGCCCAGTGCTGAAAGCCCCAGGACTGGACCAAAACAAACAAACAAACAAACAACCCTGAGTTTGAATCCCTTATGGTATGGCTTTGACTCTATTCTATTTGATTCTATTTGCATTTTCTATATGTAATTCTATGCCTTTGCAATTAAAACATATTTAACCATTGGAGAAGTATAGTATTCCAAACAATTCTGGAATATCTTTTGGCTGCCTGGGGTTGTATATATACTGGAATTATCACCTAGGTTCTGCTTAGAGTCTTGTCTACAACTCTGATAGACCATGCTGATCCCAATTTATATTTCTATAACCCTGCTCTCCAAGTACAGAGATCTCTTGACCAGAAGCTCAGCAACAATAACCAGCACTAATGAAACTGGAAGAGTCTCCACACTACATCATCTTATACAACAAACTACAACCAGAATGCTGGGTACTAAAAATGTCTCTGGCATCTCTTAATTCTTTTTGTGCATTCTTTCACCCTCTCCCTCCACACACTTTTTTATCCCATATACACAAATAAAATGCTTGATCCAATCCTCACATTACAAAATATAATTTTCAACAAGTCTAACTTTAAAACGTATTATTAAAAGAATTTTACAAACACTGTATCCCCCATATATATTCACTATATTATTGTAATTATTATATTAAAGGCTGGCATATTTATTTGAAATGCTTGGACCTGAAAGTGACTTGTACTATGGATTTTTTCAGATATATCTTGGGGATGGAACTTATGTTTAAAAATGAAATTTCTTGGGCCAGGATGTAGCTCAGTGGCAAAGTGCTTGCCTAGCAAGTGCAACGTCCTGAGTTCAATCCCCAGTACCAAAAAAAAAAAAAAAAAAGAAAGAAAGAAAAGACAAAAAAATAGTTAAAATAAAAAATAAATTTTTAAAGCCAGGCGCCAGTGGCTCACACCTGTAATCCTAGCTACTCAGGAGGCTGAGATCTGAGGATCGTGGTTCAAAGCCAGCCGGGGCAGGAAAGACCGTGAGACTCCTATCTCCAATAAACCACTAGAAAACAGGAAGTGGTGCTGTAGCTCAAGTGGGTAGAACAAAAAATTAAAATAAATAAATTAAAATTAAAAAATTTAAAAAATGAAATTTCTGTATATTTCAAATATACTATTTATACTTAGCCTGAAGGTAAAATCATATACTTCTGGGGGTAGAGGGCAGGGAGCATCATGGGGTTTGAACTCAGAGCCTGGGCACTATCCCTGAGCTTTTTCACTCAAGGCTAGTGCCCTGCCACTTTAAGCAACTTCCAGACTTCCAGTTTTCTAGAGATGAGTCTCACAGACTTTCCTGCCAAGGCTGGCTCAGAACCAAGATCTTCACACCTATGATCTTAGCTACACATTAGGCTGAGATATGAGAATCATGGTTCAAAGCCAGCTTAGGTAGGAAAGTCTATGAGCTATTTACCTCAAATTAACCACCAAAAAAGTGAAAAGTGGATCTGTGGCTCAAGTGTTAGAGCACTAGCCTTGAGCAAAAATGCCCAGGGACAGAACCCAGGCCCTGAGTTTAAGCTCCAAGACCAGCACACACATACATATACACAAACACCTTCTGACCCACATTTATCTTCTCTGGACCATAATATATATGTGTTTTATATTATATATATTCATGTAAAAATGCATAGCACATAATGTATGTTTTACATTATATATAATATATAGTCATGTTAAAAAATATAGTACATCTCAAGTCTTAGATATTACTGCTTGCTTCTTTCACATGTAGCAAGTAGTCTTGAGGACCAATGCAGCCTGGCCAATCTAAGTACCACAATGATCTGATTTGGCTTTTCTATTTCTCCTAAATAGTGAGATGGTTGAAGGTGAACCACCACTGGCATTTCCTTCTGAGAACCAATACAGGCAGGGACTATGGCAGAAAAGCACAGAGTTTGCACTGAGCTTCCTTGCCCAGATAGAAGACTGGTAATGTTGTTGTGGGTTGTGTGTGTAATGGGAAGTAGCCTCAAGGTCATGTTTGAGGCACAGCAAATGCAGAGTCTGTGGCTAGAAATTGTAGCCCAGAGACTCTCAGTTTTAACAATGAAAGAGCACTACTTTGTAATTGAATGGAGTCAGAGAGCCACAAAGAAAGAAGCAACAATTGGAATGTTCCTGTTCCCCAGCTGCAGACAGTCCCTGGACAAACACATCCATACAGGGCCTGGGAAAGGGCTGCATCCAGTTTCTCTGCAAAAAAAAAAAAACTGCTGGCTCTCCCCTCACCAGGAAGGGACAATGGGGGTTCCCTACCCCTCCCTCCATGTTAAAGAAAGAGAATTAGAGAGCAAACACAAGCTTCTGATGGCTAGACCAAAGCTGAATCAGATAGTTTGATGCAGCTTTGAGTTTGTCCATATCCTTGGACACAAAGCCAAAACTGACACGTATCAAAGACCATTAGACTACTAGAATGTTCCCTACTAACACCTTGAGTTTTATGCACTCTGTACTAGTGTGAACAATAGCTCTTATGGCCTTTAAAATCATTGCCCATTTCTGCATGTCTGGACTCTGGCCATCTTTCAAACCCCTCATTTCCAATGGACCTGGCCAAGAATTCCAGGCCTCCTTTCTCTAACACCTATGGCCCTTGACAGGACACCAACACATCAGTTGCTGGAATGCAACCTTGTTCAGAGGAAAGAGATTTCCACATCCATAGGATCAAGTCTGACATCAAAAGAGGAGGAAAAAAAGATGGGAAGAACAAAAAAAGAAGCCTTCCACAAGATGATATCACCACAGGTATAGATGCTGAGACCCTCAAAACTTTGTTATCCAATACCAGTGGCAGTACAAAGCAGAGCAGTTTATGGAAAGCTTTTGTAGGTAAGATACTGCAAAATGGTATTAAAATACTTGCTACCCAAAGGAGCCATTTATCAGCTACAGTTAAAAGAAAAATAAAATCTCATAAAAAGCCAATAATCAAAATGCACATGTGGAGAGGACACTACATGAGCCCCAGGAACCAAGTATCTCCAAAATGGGAGAGGATCTACTAAAAGAAAATGCTGAGCCGGGCGCTGGTGGCTCACGCCTGTAATCCTAGATACTCAGGAGGCTGAGATCTGAGGATCACGGTTCAAAGCCAGCCCGGGCAGGAAAGACTGTGAGACTCCTATCTCCAATAAATCACCAGAAAACCGGAAGTGGCACTGTAGCTCAAGTGGTAGAGCGCTCACCTTGAGCTGAAGAGCTGAGGGACAGCGCCCAGGCCCAGAGTTCAAGCCCCAGGACGGACCAAAAAAAAAGAAAATGCTGAATGATGTATCTACCCTCCTGAAGATGTAGGGATGTGACTCTGTGGACTTACAGAAGGAAGCAATAAGCCATCTTTGTTAACTAATATGTGAGGAGTTAATAATTAGCCATTTCTTCCACCATTTAAGCCTTGCAACCTGCCCTTGCAAAAAAATCAACCCAGATGCCCCTCAGTGGAGGAATACATCAAGAAAATGTGGTATATATACAATGGAATTCTATGTTTCTTCCATCAGAAACAATGGCATTGCCGTATTCCTAAGGAAATGGAAAGATTTGGAAAAAAAATTATATTAAGCGATCAGATCTAAAGAAATCATAGGTTGCATGGGTTCCCTCATTTGTAATAATTAGAATGTGTCGATCTAAAAGTAAACTCAATGGATAGTAAAAGACAAAAAAATACATTTGGATATGATAAATTAAAGAGGACTCTTAAGTATTCACACAGGGAGACCAAAGAAGGACATTCTTAGGAGAGGATCACAAGGGCTCAATAGCTATGTGCATATGTTCATATAAAATGATGCTTATTGAAATCAACTCCAAGAAATGGAAACAAGAGGTTTTTAATTTTACTTTTTGCCATTCTTTCCCCTCCGCCACTCCCACATTTTCCCCTTTTGTTGCTATTTTTCATTTCTGTGCCTTTTGCCTTGTACAAGTGTATTTGATTTGGGGAGGGGAAAGAGAAGCACAGAAATGGTGGGACAAAGGGTGAACTAATTCAGCAGTGATATTCACATTATGTTGGAATGAACTATACAACTTGTGGGGGGAAAGGAGTCAGGAAGGAAGGGAGAAAATGGGGTGACACTATTCAAAAAGAAATGTATTCAATACCTGACTAATATAACTGTAACCCCTCCATACTTCACCTTTACAATAAATTAAAAAAAAAAATACTGGGAAGGAAGGTTTAGGAGAGTTGGCCAGTAGCCCATTAGACATAATCCTTACTGTGCATCAATGGAGTGCAGGCAGTGTAATAAAATGCTAGGGGCAACATATGATGCCTCTGGCAGCCATGTTGTGGTAACAGCCATGAGAACAGGATTCAAAGCCCTACTATGTGCTCTTATGTTTCACTGCTCTTATGTTTTAGCTCCCATGTTTCAGTCACAGCATGCTACACAGCTACTGTGCTCTGTGTATCCATAATATTTGCCCCTGTAACCTCCTACCAGACAGGAAATTCCAGGAGCACAGGAGACATGGCTTGAGTTTTGCTCATCATTGTACCTCAGGCCAAGAATACATCAGGTCCTTAGTGAGTACTCCATCAGTGATGGAGCGTATGTCTGAATAAGAGAGATGTAGAATCTATGGGAAAGGAGCCACAGGCTACAGGGGTAAGGAAGGTTCATGCAAAAGGGCATTTGAATCGGTCTCTGAGCACTGCCAACGAGGAAGTTGTAAGGCCAGTGTCTTGGTTAATCCCCAATATAAATCATTGACCAAAACTCGGTGCCAATGTGGAAAATCACCAGGAACGGCCAAGCAGCTGTTCTGGGTTGTCAGGGACTAGTACTGCATGTTCAGAACTAAAGGTTTACAAAAGGATTGATGGCCTTCAAATGAACAGTGGCAATTCCCTGAGATGACATATCTCTGTATTCACCTAGGGGCATAGGAAGGCAGCCCTAAAAGAGAATGTACTGAGGATGGCCTTATTAATGTCTGGTTAGTAAGAATTTCTATCTTGAATCCCTGTAAATTGCCTGGCAATAACTCAAGCCCCAACTTTCTGGGAGATTCTATCAGTCAACCTCCCTGATAACGTTATCAAGTAGCAGCCTCATAAAACACTGTGTTTTCCTTCATCTTACTGGACAGCTGACAATACATTTACAGCAGGTTACCATGCTAAAAATAGACAAGCAAGGGGCTGGGAAGGTGGCTCAGTGGTAGAGTGCTTGCCTTGCATGCCTGAGGCCCTGGGTTCGATTCCTCAGCACCACATAAGCAAAAAGAAAAAAGCCGGAAGTGGCACTGTGGCTCAAGTGGTAGAGTGCTAGCCTTGAGCTGAAGAGCTGAGGGACAGTGCCCAGGCCCAGAGTTCAGGCCTCACGACCGGACCCCCCCCCCAAAAAAAAATAGACAAGCAAGTAAATGTTTAAAGCTACATGTTGAATAGAATACCTCAATGTTGGTTAGAAGTTATTGTTCATGTAATTATTAGAAGAAAAACAAATACGAAGGCTATTTTTGTTTTGTTTTGGTTTTTATTTTTTTGTATGCTGGTCTTG
>NW_012267329.1:589799-637066 GCF_000151885.1 Dipodomys ordii
CAGGGCGCCGAGCTGTGCACTAACCTTTCCCCGGACCCCTTCCATCTTTAGACCCAACAGTGTTATCAGTATCTTGGCATCTCGTGTGCTCAAGATGGATATGGAATTTACTGGAACCTGAACTTGATACTCCCAACTGTGGTACCTAAATAGACTCCTATCCACACAGACTGTTAGGACAGTATTCAGTCCTGACAATTCCTATAACTCATTTTTTTCAGGCCCATATCAGAGTACACTCCCTTCCTACATCAAGAGGTCCCCATAACACGAAAAACTTAAAACTCAAAGACTTCATAGAAGTTCTCCTAAGCATTATTGTACTTTTACACACCTACTACATTTATGCAGTTATCTGTTCTGAAATGATGACTTTGCCTGTCAATTCCTATCATCACTGAAGTCCCAAGTGTAATATTTCCTCCAAGAAGTCTACTTGGAGCCACACAAACGGAGTTAGTTATTTCAACCTTTATGCCCTAAAGTACAGAGTACCACTCCCTTGACTCACCTATTGCTATGATACTCAAGCTACTCCAGTTTCTTACCCTCCTTTAATAGACTGCTTGATTGAAAATATCAATATGATTCTCTCTGACCACAGGTATGGCTTCTTCCTAGTAGGCGTTCAATAAATGTTTTCTTTAAATTTTGTTAAGCCAGGCACCAGTGGCTCACACCTGTAATCCTAGCTGCTCAGGAAGCTGAGATCTGAGGATGGAAATTCAAAGCCAGCACAGGCAGGAAAGTCCATGAGACTCTTCTTTAACCACCAGAAAACTGGAAGTGGCACTGTGGCTCAAGCGGTAGAGTGCTAGCCTTGAGCTGAAGAGCACAGGGATAGCACCCAGGCCCCCCTCCAGCGCGCGCGCGCGCGCGCACACACACACACACACACACACACACCAGCAGCAGCAGCAGCAGCAGCCAGGCACTGGTGATATATAGAGTAAATGGGTTTTTTTTGGTTTTTTTTTTTTGTCGGTCGGGGGGCTTGAACTCTGGGCCTGGGGCCTGTCCCTCAGCTCTTCAGCTCAAGGCGAGTGCTCTACCACTTGAGCTATAGTGCCACTTCCGGTTTTCTGGTGGTTTATTGGAGATAGGAGTCTCACAGTCTCTCCTGCCCGGGCTGGCTTTGAACCGTGATCCTCAGATCTCAGCCTCCTGAGTAGCTAGGATTACAGGCGTGAGCCACCAGCGCCTGGCTGTTTTTTTTTTTTTTTAAATGTATTTTTTGGTGGGTCTTTTCCTTTTTGATATAGGGGATTGAACCCAGGACAATACACTGAGCTTTGCCACTGAGCTATATCTAACCTCAGTAAATGTTTTTAAAAAACTAATGACTAAATGGGATCCCTCTGCTATGTGAAGAAAACAAGAAAAAAAATGAACAGAAAAGAAACTATGAAAGCTCAACAGTGCTGTTGATATCACCTGAATTCTGCCATCCTTACAACTAGTTCTCTGAGAGTGACACAATTTTGCAGACCTCCACTCTGGTCTCTTAAGCTTAGCACAAGTGTGGCTAACACATACTCCGCTCCACAAACAATAACAAGGAGAAAGAAAAAACTAATCTCAGCAATAACCTAGGAAAGTCTCATTAAGGAAAAAAAATTTTTATTAATTATTTCGCCTTAAAGAAGTATGAAATCCAGATATTCCAAGTGGAAAAAACAACAACAACAACACTGATCTTTAATGGTGAGTCTGTAATAGTGGAATAGTGCATCTATTTCTTTAAGTGTGGTATGTATGTGTATGCGCAGTCCTGGGGATGCAACCCAGGGCTTTCTGTATATTACAGAAGCACTCGACTACTTAGTGAGACCCCAGAAGTTCTGGCACCTCAAGGTGCATAGTCCTATATCTATTATGTATCATTTCATTTATGTATGTTTTCATTATTGAATATAAAAGATGTCAATGTATTGCCTCTAATTCCAGTATCATTCAATTTTAATGTTATTTGTCCATGTTATACTGAAAGTATCCTCAACTGTCAAAATGATAGGGCCATCAAAACCTTCTAGGAAACAGAACATATTACCGTGGTATTGTAACATCTAGGACATTATGAAAGCCTACTTGTTGGTACAATGATCTTTGACTTTGAAATAGGCTATTTATTGAATAAAATAGCAGGAATTGAGTTTTTACAAGTGACTAAATATGACCAGGTTTCTTACAGTTTGTAACAAACTACCTTTATATGAATACCTTGGAGCCTTAAACTGCTCAAAAGAATTACCATGTAGAAAGACCTTTACTAAGTGCTTATGAGAACAAAAACATAAAAGAAAGGTAAATTCAACAATAAAATAGATTAAATTGTGCATAGTCCATTTTAGAATTCTCTATTCCCCACCTACAATACAGGGCACGGTCTCAACTGTACTCAAGGCATCCAAGGCCTTCACACATGTGGCCTAAAACCCTCCCCTCTCCCACTGCAAAATGTTTTGCTACTTTATAAAAGAGAATATGTAAGTGATATACACTAGAATAAGGCACTCTTTGCCTTCAAGGAACAAATGGTCTAGAAGGAGAAATGAGGTAAAACATAGGAACTTAGTAAAATACAGTATTTTACAAAAAATAATATTAGAAGGGTGGAAGGAAATATCCTGAAGAATAACGGAAGATAAGAGTCCAGAGATATCTCTGTCTATGATTACCACCCTCTGGTTCATTTGATCCAAGGCCCTGGTGACAACTGGTCTCCCACACAGAATTAGCAATGGCAGTAAGGACCATAGAAGTCAAACTAGGGAGACAGTAATGGCCTGTAAAATGTCCTTCCATTTTAGAAGACCAAGCCATCGCTACTGTCCATTTCAGCAAATTCAAGTCATTGTTATTCTCCTTTAAATTTCTAATTACTAGTAACCATGTTAAGCACATTTGTCCTGTAAAGAACTCAAATTACATGTGTACAGACCACCTTTTCCTTTTTCTTCTGACACTACACAGGTTCTCATATCTACAGGAAAAATCCTTATTCTCTGAATCCTGTTGAGGTGCTGCTCTCTTTGCCTGAAATGACTTGCCCTCACTCATCCTACAATCCTGTCCAAATCTGCTCAATAATTGCTTTTGAGTTGCCAAGATGTGGGTAACTGGTACTCCCTTTGTATGTCAGGAAGCAAGCTCTACCCTTCAGCACAATGATCCCCTTTGCATAGTCTGAGCACCAACTGGTTCTGGAAGTGCTTAACTATGTCTACAGGTGGTTTTAACCATTTTTCTTGAGATAATATGAGCTTTGTGAAGGCAGAGCTTACAGTCTACTCATATTTCACAATCCTTCCAACTTCTGGCACTATATTAAAAATGTGCTACTAGTTGGATATCACTGGCTCATGCCTGTAATCCTAGCTACTCAGGATGTTGAGATTCAAGGATCATGGTTCAAAGCCAGGCAGGCAGGAAAGTCCATGAAATGCTGATCTCTAATTAACCACCAGAAAACTGAAAGTGGAGCTGTGGCTTGAAGTGGTAGAGAGTTAGTGTTGAGCAAAAAAGCTTAGAGACAATGCCCAGGCACTGAGTTCCTTAAGGGCTTGAACTCAAGAATGTGGTTACTTCAATGGTACCACCTCAATGGTGCCACTGCTGATTTTAGCCTCTTTCTTTGGGGAGAAAGGGTTGAAGAAGTAAAAGTGATGACAATGTGTTCTTGAAAAAGTATGCTGAGGAAAAAGGTAAAGAATTCAGCATTGGCAAGAATGGGAGTAAAGGAATATAAAATAGGGCTCCTGTCTTTGAAGAACTCAAGATCTGGACAGACATTCATGGAATGCTGAAATGTCTATGAACTTCCCTTTCCCCAAGCTCACCCATACAGAAGTGGCACTGTCAATCACAACTGAGACAGAGACAACAAAGCCTCTGCCCCCCGTGAAATGAACCTGAAAAACTCAAAAGCCTTTCCTTTTTCATCATTAGTCCGTCAGTACATCCATTGGTTCCCTCCTTTCATCCACTGAAGACAGAGTCTAACTGTTGCTCAGGATGAACTCAGGTACTCAGGTGATCCTCCTGCCTTAACCTCATGAATAACTAGGCATAGGAGTGTATTACCAGTCATGGCCTTCCTGTTTTTAATTCGGATGATCTTTATCAATTTCACATTTAGCAGTCTATCTCAATGTACCACCAACATAGAGGATAACATTCAGCATTTACATAGAAAAAAGAGAATTTTTCAAAAATCTCTTTTTTATAGGTAGTATAGTCAAGAACGAACTGAACAAATGCAAATGAATGCAACCAATTTGGCCATATTCCAAGCATTAACAACATTTTCTAAAAACCAAAGAAATAGCTGGGCACTTGGTAGATTGCACCTGTAACCCTAGCTCTAAGCATCAGAGCCAGACCAGGGAGAAAAATCCAGAGATCGTATCTACAAATAACTAGAAAAAAATATCAGGAAGTGGAGGTGTGGCTCAGGTGATAAAGAACAAGTCCTGAGTGGGAAAAAAATTGAGTACTAGCAAGACCGTGAGTTCAAGCCAGCACCAGCACCAAAATCAAACAAAAGAAAAAAGCCAGAAGGAATATATAGTCAATGTATCTTCCTCTTCAAGCTCAATCATCTGATTTTTTCTTCTTTAAAAGCAGAGCCCAAACTGATTATCCTTATGTATCTCTACTCATGAATATTGCTTTGTAAAGGTATCTCAGAGTAAAATTATCCAGCAAACCCTTGTGTGGATAGAAGGTTCCACAAGTCAACAACCGCTCAAGTAGTTTAAACCAACAAGCAAGATTTACTTGATTTTTTTTCTTCTTTAAAAGCAGAGCCCAAACTGCTTGTCCTTATGTATCTCTAGTCATGAATGTTGCTTTGTAAAGATATCTCAGAGTAAAATTATCCAGCAAACCCTTGTGTGGATAGAAGGTTCCACAAGTCAACAACCGCTTAAGCAGTTTAAACCAACAAGCAAGATGCCCTCTATTTAAATGCTATGAGTGAATCTATTTTAAGCCTTTAAAAATCCTTTGGGCAGGTGTTTAAGCTGTGTACAGACTGCGCCTGTGGAGGATCTGGTGGTGGGGGAGGGTGGGCTCCACTCTCCATGTAGGCAACATTTTGTTCAGACAATCTTCCTGCAGCAGGTCATGTGACAAAGGCCAAATAAACAGCATCTGGGGATTTTCAATTACAGACCTTCGCCCAGCATGCCTGCACTGTAATCTCTACCAGATGAGGCTCAGGCCTCCCTATTTTCAATAATTCACACACTGTGTACACATAACATGACAATAAGGGCATTCATGGCGCAGCCTGATTTGCAGATCAAAGCTAGCAAAGGGCCAGCTGTAAGCATGCTCGGCTGCTGGATGATTCGTGCTTTTCACAGGCTTGGAAAGATGCTCCACGGGACCTGGCAAGCTGGCCTCTTTCCTGTGTGGTATGCTGAGCAAACTCTGAGCATGAATGGGGTGCCTCCAGGGACAGCCAGAGAGGCAACCAATTCCATGTGTACTTCCAAGATGTGGGAAAGCTGCAAACCCCGATATCCTCAACAAGCTGCCTCTCAGCTGGGCAAAATCCATGTAAAAGATCTGAGGGCCAGGTGGTTCCTAAAATCAAGTCTGTTGGAAAAGGGGTAGATGTCTTCTATGTTTAATAAACTATCAGCCAGGTGCTCAAATTTCAAATCCTCTGAGGTTCGTTTCCATCCATAGGAACAGGCAAACCCAAAACACAACTACTTGGAGAAATATTTACATGCATGTCACATAGCTTCAGGTCTAGGAAATGAAAGAAGACACTTGGTTATTGCTACTGAAACTCCTACATGTTAACTCAATTAACTTCTACCCACACTAACATATTTAGCCGCACACACAGTCTTCTAAAATTCACAAGTCCACAATATTCCAAATGCTTCTTGCCCTGCTGTGAGGAAAGTCTCCAGTTTAGGAAGTAGGAATGCAGTTTCCTACTATAAAGATTTCATACCCGTCAGTCAGGGCAGGAACCAGGAGAGCACTGAAATGGTGACTTCCTCAAAGCAAGCACATGCTGCCCACCAGCTGTGAGTTGTGTATCCTTATCCTTTTTTCTCTCTCATTCAGAACCGTTTCCTCTTAATCACAATAATCCCAAAAGTGCTAAAACATATCAATCGGTGGGTAAGCTCTGCCTACAAAGGGCCAGCCGGCTGGCTTTTATGGCCTTGTCCAACAGCAGCTGATACTTCATTCAGTGACAAATCCAATTTAGCAGTTACAAGAGGTTTAGCATCCCTGAAAAAATATTGGGGTTGATCTGGCACTCTGAAGTCAGCAAATGCTCCATGGCCATATTGTTTTAGAGATTTCTCTGCTGTCATATTTGGACATCTATTACCAACTGTCTCCTCCCTACCCCTGACCCCCCACAATCTGACCATTGTGGTGGCAGAGGCAACAATTTAATCTCTGGATTAAAAATACTGGCAATAAATGCATATAGAAACTGAAGAATGTGATTTTACCATCAACCCCAAAAACACACAAAAAAGGGAATAGATGGTGATATATGTCAAATAGGACTGTCTGACAGACTGAAGGGAAAAATGACTTTATGTTTGGACTTAGATCTGTTCTAAATAATGGAAAGAGGTAAGTAAAGGTGAAGATCTTACCCTAGGATTAAAGTTCATTTTATTTAAAATTGTTGCTAATGTAAAGATCCTATAATTAAATCATTCACACTTGTTTTAGAAATCAAAAGTCTATTATTATAGAGGAAAACAAGTTGACAGAAAAATATTGTTTTTTGAATATTTAATATACATTCCTTACAAATAAATATATAAATTCAAGCTGAAAGAATCTCAAAGAAAATAACTATGGTAACTTAACCATAAAAGGAATATACAACTAACAATGTCATTTTTAAAGCACAAGGTAATTTATAAAGTAAGATAAAAAGGAAATGATAATAGGAACATGGGCCAATTATTCCTTTAGTATTAGGCTTTGTAGTCAATAGTTGTTTATTTACCCCAGTAATAATTTAAATGATAACAAAAAAGTAACCACAGAGACACCTGGCTTAAAAAAGAAGAAAAGAAAAGAAAACGTCCATGCCATAAAGGAGATACATGCAATTGTGGCTGGTAAAAAATTAATGATGGAATAGTCCATACATGGAGTTCTTATGGTTCATGTGGTTTTAAAACTTTATTCTTCTCTGTGGATTTTCTAAAGAATAAACTGAAAACTCACACAAAACGAAACAAACTCCCAAAGCCTGAAGACTAAAGAAGACAGCTTCTGTGAGTAACAACCCATTAGATTAATATTTTGTCAATGTCACTTGTCACAGCATTTATAATTTACTCTAAGACTAGTTTAATTAAAATTCAAAAAACCACGACAAAGCTATATTGAATTTCATTCGCAGCATTGTAATTACTTACTTTGTAGCTGACTATAAACAGTATTTTATTACATCCACAAAAATGCATTTGAAAGTTAACAGGAATTCATAGACACTGGAAGAACTAAGAAGCAAGTCCTGTCACTGCTGCTTAGAATAGAGAACTACTTCCTACTTTAAGAGACCTAAAAAAATGAGGACCCAGGGTTCTGTCTCCATTTCTATCACTTACAGCAACAACACAGATTCCACAGAGTCAGATCTATGTGTCTGCCTCTCAAGAGGGACAGAAAGTCTGTCTTGGCTCAAACCCAAAATGAGACAATAGAGGCTGCCAGGCATGATGGATGACTTAAAGGACTTAAAACCACCATTTGCAACCTCCCAGATAAACAATTAGCTGGGAGGAGGGTAGAGGGGAGAAATTGAAAGGGGGCGAGGGGGGGAGGTCCCTGGAAAGAATTTCCAATGCTATTAATCTGCCTAAAAACAAAACTTTTGTTTAGTAAAATTAGACTTACCTTAAAAACATTTGTCTGAGATATTTTCTTAAAGTGTCTGAGTGGAATGAAAAGAGACTTTTTTGTTTTGGGGGGGAAAAAGAAGTTTAGAATTTTAAGTCAGAAAAGGCTTAGAAACCTGTAACTCATAAAGCTAATATCAAAACTTTTTTACTTTTCCATCCTCTCATCCTACATTTTTCCATCCATATAATTCTAAAGGGCAGCATAATTAAAAAAAAAAAAAAACACTTAAGGAACAAGGTATTCAAGCATAGAAAACAGCCTGCAGACACACTTGCCAGATAAAAATCAGCAGTTTTGAAACTGCATATAAGCAATTTCTAAAGCTCATGAAGACCCAAGAGAGAATGCTTGAGAAAGGATGGGGAAATATCTTAGTCAACCTGCATTTCTCCAGAATGATTTACAGGACTGGCTAAGAGTCTCTCCGGAAGTTCACCAAGCCTCCATTAATACAGGAGGCAGCAGTGTGGTTTCCATGGCAACAGAGACACTCACTCTCCAGCAAGCTCAGTGTACAACTGCCAAGGTTTCTTCTCAAATCTCAACTTCCTGGTTGCAGGTGCTGACAAAACTAAACATACTTGTAAGCACAGGGAAATAGTACAGAGATTTTTCCATAAAGGATTCTCAAAATCTTGGTTAGGTCAAAAGTCTAGCTTTTACAAAAGTCTGTGGCTCAATCTTGCTGCAGCAGTTGAGAGAACAATTTTCAAGGGATTTAAGAGCCCTCCTGAGAATGTTCAGTGAGTTAAATATACTTGCTGTAATATTATAATGTGTTATGACAAGCTATTTATCCTTATAATAGGCTCACACGATTAATATTAGTCTGTGTTTTTCTGTGCTCTGTAGGAGAGACTTAAAAGAGTGCTTGGTCACCGAAATTTAATTCCTAAGGAAACTGAACCACATTTCTTTAACATATGTAATCTTACTATTTATACTTCATGAGTCACCATACATTTTAGGAGACCTTTCCAGATTCTCCATATGAACAAGAAAGTTAAGGAAAAGACACACTAGAGCTCTTCAATTAGCAGTCATTAACTTCAGGGAAACTCACTAATCTTTTTGATTAGAGAGGAAATTCCCTTACAATACTACCTATGATACTACAATAAGCCCTAGGTATATTCACATTTCTTCCTGATACTTGTAGTCAATACCAGGAAGCACTAGTGTCCAGAAGGTGTTCCCTCAAGTTTACAAACCAAAGGAAACAGTCAATTTGGTCAACTGGCTAAGAAATGCAAGTAGCTGAAGCCAGGCACCAGAGGCTCACACTTGTAATCCTAGCTACTCGGGAGGCTGAAATCTGTCAGCCCTGGCAGGAAAGTCCCTGAGACTCTGATCTCCAACTAACCACCAGAAAACCAAAAGTGGTACTGTCACTCAAGTGGTAGAGCAGTAGCGTTGAGCTGAAGAGCAGGCCCAGAGTTTAAGCCCCATGACGGAAAGAAAGAAAGAAAGAGAGAGAGAGAGAGAGAGAGAGAGAGAGAGAGAAAGAAAGAAGGGAGGGAGGGAGGGAAGGAAGGAAGGAAAAGAGGCAGGGAGGGAGGGAGGGAGGGAGGGAGGGAGGGAGGGAAGCTGAGATCTGAGAACCATGATTCAAATCCAGCCCAGGAAGAAAAGTTCAAAAGGTTTTTAGCTCCAATTTTCCACCAAAAAGAAGCTAGAATAGGATGCAACTCAAGTAGAGCTACACCTTAAGCAAAGTAAGTTGAGGGACAGTGACCAGGCAGGCTCTGAGCTCAAGCTCCATTATTGACACTAAAAGAGGTGAGGGAGAAGGAAGGGAAAGGGAAGGGGAAGGGGAAGGGGAAGGAGAAAAGGGGGAAGGGGAAGGAGGCAGAAAGGTCAGCCAAATGGGGCACATGAAGGAACCCTGAGTAAGCCGGAGATAATTCTTACCCAACACCAAACCAAGAACAGTACAAACATCCACATTCACCACACGGCCCGAAAAGTGGTGGAAGAGATAAAATGCAGTCTATAAACTGTGGCAGCAAATTACTTCTTATCCAGTACCCATCCCACTACCTCAAAAGCTGTGCTGAGCAGAGATGCTCTAAGGGTAGTGGCTGCTGACATGGAAAAACAGGCAGCATTTCTGTACTCACTGAATCAAATTCTCTTCACACAACAGCAGATGAGAGATACAGGTGGACAAGAGGGCACAGTCCCAGTTGGCTACGTATTCTAAAGGAGTTTCTTCCTTAATTCTGTTTCTTCTTTTCCCCCTTTACACCTCTGAATAATCTAGTTTTAATTCTCTCATGGCTGTCACATAATAATATACCCATGAAATAAAGTAACATCTCACATGTCGTTCTCAAACATGCACTGCCTGTAAGTGTTTTCAGGCTAAAAGCCTTTAGCAGACAGTAACAAATCCCTGACAGCTTGAGCTGATAACTTAAAAAGAGAAAAAAATATTCCATTTCAATTTTCAGATAAGTGTGGCTCAATGACAAACCAGCTGAAGGGCAGGGAGGATAAATTCTCCTCTTTAAGGCCATCAAGTTACTACCAAAAGAGAGTAACCAAATATCTACCAGAACTCTGAAAACAACTAAATATCTAGTTCCACTCCACTCATGAGGTCAATATGCAGAGAGCCACCATTTACCACTGAAAAAGTTGATAACAACTTTCTGTGTCTCATTTTTGAGTTATTTGATGTGAATAGGGTTCCTCCATCCTTGAGAGAAAAAGACTTGCAGAGGGAGAAGCCTGGCATACCTATTAACGTTGACAGTATATCCAACTCATGAAGAACTACAGCCAAAACATGCATTGATTGTAAAGGTGATGTACAGAGGGGTTACAGTTACATAAGTAAGGTAATTAGTACATTTATTATTTTATTATTATTTATTTGTTGGTCATGGGGCCTGAACGCTGGGCCTGGGCCCTGTCCCTCAGCTCTTCAGCTCAAGGCTAGAGCTCTACTATTTGAGCCACAGCACCACTTCTGGCTTTTTTCTGTTTATGTGGTGCTCAGGAATCTAACACAGGGCCTCATGCATGCAAGGCAAGCACTCTACCACTGAGCCACCTTCCAAGCCCCAGTATATTTATTTTTAAACACTGTTATCCCCTCCCTCATTTCCTCCAGGTTACCACTCCCCACTCCCCCCCACCCAAGTTTTAAAGTTCATTTCAAACATAGTGTCTAGTGAGTATCATTGTTGCATTAGTTCATCCTTTGTCCTGTTGTTTCTGTGATTCCTTTTCTCTTCCATGGATCAGACAAATTCAAGACAAAGGGTACAGAAAACTAAAATAGAAAAAAAAATGTTTACAGTTATGTCTTTGTTTTTTTTTCTCCTCTGGTTCATTTCCATACCCTTGGTCTTGTATATAAGTTTATCTGATTTGGAGATGGGAAGGGGAAATCACAGAAACAGTGGGATAAAGGGTGAACCAATATAACAGCAACTAGATACTATGTTGAAAATGAACTTTAAAACTTAGGGAGGAAAGAAGGGGGAAAGTGAGAGAAAAAGGGGAAGGGGGACATCATTGTTTGAAAAGAAATATATTCATTACCTTACTTACGTAACTGTAACCCCTCTGTACATCACCTTTACAATAAAATAAAACTTAAAGGAAAAAAGAAAGGGAATATTCAATCATCTGGGTATTAGGAGAAATCTCAGTACATTGTGAAGGCTGGGCAAATCAAAACGGTCTAACTGGAAGCATGGAGACAGGCAACAAAAGTGGAGCAAGAGTTCTGGCGATTAATCCTGCAGAATGTAAACAAGTGAATGAAGAGGCAGAACTTCAAACATATTTATTATGAAAGAATTCCAACGATGGCTGGTATTTTTAGCTCCAAGATGGTTGCAATAGCTTGGAAACAAAAAATGCTATAGATAAAGCAAGAGATAAGAGCAAGGGAGCCAGTGAGTTTCATCTTGGGTAGGTGAACTTGGGGGAACAAAGGGCTGTCCATGTGAAGTCAGTAGGCAGCTAGTTGTATTGAGGTGGAGATACAGTGTCCAACAGCAGGAGACCTGTACCTAGCTGTCATCAAAACCCTGGGAGTAACAAATAACACCCAAAGATTATAGAAGAAAGAAAAAGACACAAAAGCAGAGGCTAAGAAATAGAAAAGAGAAATGCACTTGATTGAGTAATATCTCAGAAGGCAAGAGTATAGAATTTTTGAAAAAGCTTCAACTCTCCCCCCCCACACACACACATACACACACACTTCTTAATTCTAGTCCTGCTTCTGAGTTTTGCTAAAGAAGTTCATAAGTCTGAAAATTACATCATAATGGGTATCAAAAAAATCACTCTTTTGTCTGTGGGGTCCTCAAGTCTTACAAGTCAGAAGCTCTACCATCAAGTATGGTTGTTCTTGGTCCTTCTCATTTCTTCTTCTTTTTTTATGATTTGAAGCAGTCCTGTTTTTGTTTTTTGATTTTTTTTTTGGTCGGTCATCTGGCTCGAACTCTGGGCTTGGGAGCTGTCCCTGTGCTCTTCAGCTCAAGGTAAGCGCTCTACCGCTTGAGCTACATCGCCACTTCCGATTTTCTAGTGGTTTATTGGAGATAAGAGTCTCACGGACTTTTGTGCCCGGGCTGGCTTTGAACCGCAATCCTTAGATCTCAGCTTCCTGAGTAGCTAGGATTACAGGTGTGAGCCACAGACGCCGGCAGCATTACTGTTTAATCTTCCATTTTCTCCCACTCTCATCCTTATGGTTTCAGAGTGACTTGTTTTGGGGGTGGCATGGGGGCTTGAACTCAAGGTCTCATACTTGCCAAGCAGGCACTCTATCACTTGAGTCAGTCCTCTGTGTCACTTTTTGTTTGGGTTATTTTTCTCTAGCCTGTAATCCTCCTATTTGAGTTTCCAGTGTAGCTGGGATGACAGATAACCACTACTCCTAGCTACTGGTTGAAATGGGATCTTGTTCACTATTTGTTCCCAGTGGCCTGGATTTGTGATGCTCTTATTTCTACCTCCCCAGTAGGATTATATGCATAAGCCACAGAACCCAGCTGAATGGTCTTTCTTAAAGTAGATAAGATTTTCTTAAAGTCTTATATTTAATGCCTCCTTCCTGTCTCTAGGCTTCCCATTATGCAGTACCTTACACCTAGAAAGCCAGCTCTTGTGTGCCTGCAAACCTCTATTCATCTCCTAATACCCAGTTAAAATAAAGCCCTCTCACCACAGGTAGTTAGGGATTCTCTGATGATGGTTTATAACCAACTTCATCATATGTTCTATTGACACTTGCTTCCACAGTCACACTATACCAGTCTCTGATGAATTACTTTACCAAGGGTATTTTCCTATAATTTCTTTTTTTTTTTTTTTTTGGTCGGTCGTGGGGCTTGAACTCTGGGCCTGGGCGCTGTCCTTCAGCTCTTCAGCTCAAGACAAGCGCTCTACCACTTGAGCTACAGCGCCACTTCCGGTTTTCTGGTGGTTTATTGGAGATAGGAGTCTCACAGTCTTTCCTGCCCGGGCTGGCTTTGAACCGCAATCCTCAGATCTCAGCCTCCTGAATAGCTAGGATTACAGGCGTGAGCCACCAGCGCCCGGCTTTTCCTATAATTTCTATATCATCAAGCCTCCAGGACACTGCTAGCATGTAGTTCATGATCAACAATTGTTGACTGAAGGGGTAAGACCAGAAATAGTCACAGTACAATATTTAGCTTCAGCTTAACAGGTCAAAAAGATTTTAAAATTAAGCTGGTATGGAAATATTATTTTGAAAAAAATATTAGGAAATATCCCCATATCTACCATCTTGGCACATGCACGTGCACACACACAAACACACAGTGCTGAAGATTGAACCTAGGATCTGTGCATGGTAGGCAAATACTCTACCATTAAGTTTTACTCTCACTTTCTTTCCCACATATATTAAAAACAATGTTCAGAGTTGCTTTTATGAGCTGTCTGTGTGGTGACATTTTCTGTGAAGAAATTTATAAGCCCATTTCTCCTGACTTCTGTTGATAAACTCTGCAATTCCATTCATGTGGTTTCTCATCTAACCAATTCTCCTAATTACAAAATATTATCACTCTTAAACCAACAATCAAACAATATTTGCAATTGTACTACATGGACTGAGAAGAACTCTCTATAGAGATGTCAAAGAGCCAAGAATATATGGCTCTAGAAGATATTTTATGAATAATTTCATCTAACAATGTAAATTTTACAAATTAGAAGACAAAATCTATGCCTAAGGTCACAACACTATGACTTAGACTTGACTCTGAGGTAGTGTTCCTCTGGGATCCTATCTATAATAAACCTTTGCTTTGTGAAAACCTTTTACTTAAAATACCAAAATTTAAAGCGCCTTTTATCATTAATATTTAGGATATAGATAAAGCATTTAACTTTGCTTTTAATAAGCTTTAAATCCAAAATTCTTAATTAGACAGAGAATCCTAATCTATACATCTTTGGAATTATGTTCCACAATCTACTCTGATCACCATTACATAATCAAAAAAAGAAAGGTTGGTTTTCACAACCTTGACAGCATACGAAGCTAGGGATATTTTTGGAGGCCATGTATCATCTAATCTGGCATCTAACTATCCAGTACAACTCAAGGACAATACATTATCCCAAATATCCTTAACACTAGAAATCTGTTTATCACACATTCCTCCTGAATGTTACACATAAGATAAGTAACGCAGAAACCAGACCTTTTCATCCTTAGGATTCATGGGATTTGTTGTTTTTAAAAAGTAACAATGTTTTCAAAATATGTTCTTCTAAAGAGTGGTCATGAAATATCTTTGCCCTTAAATATATAATAATAAAGCAGAGGCTAACAGAGTTACAAGACTGTTTTGAGTATAAGCCCACTACATCCCCAAGCATAACACACACTATCATTCTGAGCTCCTGCTTTATTCTATGGAGGATCACCTACTAGAAAGGTATTAGCACATATATCCTGTGCACCCTGTAGCCAAGCATTCTCTAAATGGACACTTTCAATGGGGAAGTGGTCTGCTCCTCTATCCATAATTTCAACTTTGAAATTGTGGAATCCTTTCTACAAGATCACTGTGCCTTTCTGGACTCTTTATGAGTTCTAACTCTATCCATAAATATCTCGGAATCATTTAAATCTTACCTGTTAAGAAAAACAGAAGAGCCGGGCGCTGGTGGCTCACGCCTGTAATCCTAGCTACTCAGGAGGCTGAGATCTGAGGATTGCGGTTCAAAGCCAGCCCGGGCAGGAAAGACTGTGAGCTATCTCCAATAAACCACCAGAAAACCGGAAGTGGCGCTGTAGCTCAAGTGGTAGAGCGCTCGCCTTGAGCTGAAGAGCTGAGGGACAGCGCCCAGGCCCAGAGTTCAAGCCCCACGACAAAAAAAAAAAAAAGAAAAGAAAAACAGAAGAGCAAAATTCAAAAGGTATCATGTGATTCTTTGGCTGTCCTAAAAAATCCTTCTATGTACAAAGCTTTATTTCTGTTTCCATTTACACTGAGGCCTTGATAAATCTGCATTTATCTTTGTGATTTCTATACTTCCATATAACTCCTTTAGATTTTTTTCTTTCTAGACTAGAGAAGCCTAACATGCTCATCATTCCAGGAACTAATATAAAGGCACAGGGATCCTTCATCAAGTTACACATACAGAGAATCTTTCATAAAAATTCAATGGTTTGGAAAGGGAAGCGTAGGCAGAGGAACTCCTGGACTAGTTGTGCAAATCTGTCTCACACACTGAACACACTGCCTGTATAGGCTGCACATATAGATGGAGGTGAGGGTGGGTAAGGATGAGAAACCCATATGGAACAGCATGAATACAGTCTGAGAGATGGACATCGGAGACTCCTATCAAGAGAGAAAACAATCTCATTCTGCCTTCTATCCTAAAGTAAAATAAAACTGCATTTCACCTCGCTTTTACATATCTCACATGTCCAAGGACAAGCACCCCTGAAATCTAAAGAACTGACACAATTTAGGACAATAATTTGGTTGTACATACATTGAAGACCTACGAAATGGAAGGTATTTCTAAATCTAGTCACAGTAAACTACCTTCACATTTGATATTGTCCTCTGGACCTTCAAACACAAAGCCTAGAATAACTGTCTCTTCTTTTACCTAACTCTGACTTGTACATTAACTGCCATTTTAGATAGTCCTTTTCTCAAAAATGCCTGTTCTGATAGGACATTGAGGGAGTGAGGGAGATTACTAAATGCAAAGGAAATGGCAAGGGAGGGAGGCACTAGATCCCCAGGGGGTGAACACCCACACAAATCAGTGAGTATTAATAAGTGCTATGGCCTGAATTCCTGTCTTGAAGCCCTAAACCCCAGTGTGGTTCCAATTTAGAGATAAGAAGGCGTTGAACAAAACCATGAGGGTCAAAAGAGGCTACTAGAATACAACTCTAAGGTGTTAGGGCTGCTGTCCTTAAAAGATGTAGAAGAAATGGAATAAATGCTAAGAAAGAAGGCCATGTAATAAGGATCATCTGAAAGCCAAGGGTGACAAGGGCAAGGATAAGTCATACCCAGAACTGGGAGAAAATAAATGCCTGTGCTTTGAGCCACCTTGTCCATGGGGCTCTGGTTTTCAGTCATGGCAGCCCTAACCAACTAATATAACATACCGATAGGTTCCATACAGACTCTTCTTACCTCACTGAAGGCAGCAACTCAACTACCCTGTGGGCCCAAGGGTTGGCTGGCTCAGTGTAGAAGCCAGAGGAAATATACCAAATAGCCTTGAGCATTTGCAAAAATTTAAGAAGTTTGAACACACAGCTCAAAAGTATGATGGGAGTGGCTACTTTTCGAGTTAACAGTTAAGTAGGCAGAGAGAGCAACAAGAAGGAAAATAACTGTTTTGGTTCCTTATAACTTTGTAAACAGATTTTTTGGGGGAAGGGGGTGTGGAGTTGAGTCATGGGTTTGAATTTAGGGCCTGGGTTCTGTCCCTGAGCTTTATTGCTCTAGGCTAGTATTCTCCCACTTTGAGCCACAGCTCCACTTCAGTATTCTGGTGGTTAATTGTAGATCAGAATCTCATGGCCTTTTCTGCTTTGGCTAGCTTTGAACCATGATCCTCAGATCTCAGTCTCCTCTGTAGGTAGGATAACAGGCATGAGCCACCAGTGCCCAGCTAAACAGATTTTTAAATATGTTTGTAGCATAAAGTCCTGGACGTTATAGTTATGTTCAAGATAATTATGGATGGAGAGTACATTAATTAAGTTGTTTGCCTTTAAGCACAAGGATATAGGCAACTATGCCTGGCTTGGGTGAAAGAGTCACTATGGGCTTCACAGCATTAATTAGTTTATGCTTAGTTGCTGAACATTAAAATACTATATACTGAGGGCTGAGTTAGTTATACTAAAGGAAACTGCATTTCCTAATACAAGGCTTTCCAAAAGCTATCTTTGCTAAGAAAAATAGATCTACTTCTTCTTATACCAATCATTCCATACATACAATGGTATGTCCAAGATATGATGCAAGTTTATCAAAACGATGTGTAAGGAAGAAAAGCAAGCCAGGAGTGTGAATATAGGATTGAATTGCTTTTGGTTGCTTGAAATCAGAATCTGAAAAGTGGTGTCAAGATGAATAAATTTTAGAGATCTAATCAGCATTGTGGTGACTATTGTTTTGTTTTGTTTTTTTCTTTTTTGGGGGTCCGGTTGTAGGGCCTGAACTCTGGGCCTGGGCACTGTCCTTCAGCTCTTCAGCTCAAGGCTAGCACTCTACCACCTGAGCCACAGTGCCACTTCCGGCTTTTTTCTTTTTGCTTATGTAGTGCTGAGGAATCAAACCCAGGGCCTTGTGCATGCAAAGCAAGCGCTCTACCACTGAGCCACCTTCTCAGCCCATGACTATTGTTAACAATAGTATTACATACTTGAAATTTGCTTAACATATTTTTTTCCTTTTCTTTTTTCTTTCTCTTTTGGTTCTCTGTCTGTCTGTCTGTCTGTCTGTCTCTCTCTCTCCCTCTGTTGTAGGGCTTGAATTCAAGGCCTGGATGCTATTCCTGAGCTCCTTTTACTCAAAGCTAGTGTTCAACCATTTTCAGCCACGTGCCACTTCCGGCTTTTTTGGTGATTAACTGGAGATAAGAGTCTCATGGACTTTCCTATCCAGGCTGGCTTTGAATCGAGATCCTCAGATCGCAGCCTCCTGAGTAGCTAGGATTGTAAGCATGAGCCATCAGCGCCCAGCCAGGAGTGTAGTTCTTAAGTGCTACTATTCCCACCCTCAAAGAAGCTAGATGCAATGACCTGTAATGGAGGACTTGTAAACTAGTTGGATTGCTGTACCTTGTACAATGTGCACATCTATCCTATTCATCTTACATGTGTAAAAAGCATCTTAACTATATGTAACTTCTTCCTGCCAATGTACCCTAATAAAAGGAAAAGGGGTAGCATACTTAGATTACTCCTGAAAAGGTGATGTGCAGAGTTTGACTTCAACTAGTCTATAAAAACTTGGTAAGTACCTAAGTACAAGACTGGTCCCTAAAAATCTTTCCAACTCATCAGAGCAAGTCCACTCCAGTAACCACCTGAGTTAGAAGGCCCTGCAGGAAAGAAGAAAACATCATCAACTTTGTCCAGATTTTCTTCTACCTTATTCCTTCTGGTTTTGTTTTTTTCCAAATCTTAGTAACCCTCTTCTCCAGACTCTAGATGACCAGCTCAGAAATCTAGTAAGTTCCAAAGACACTAAGGTCTCTTGCTCCAAGTTAAACTCCTACGCTCCCAATATATGGACCTCAATTTGGGGTTAGGAGAAACCACACTAGTTGAACCCATTCACAATATACACTGTAATCCTTTTATTCATCAATACAGAAAGAGTAACATTTTAAAAGAAGATTCTTTTTTCTATTTTTAGAAAACAAACATTTTGGTTCTACTATACAAATACAATGTGACACTATGATGCATGTGCACGTTGTAGAACAATTTTCTATCACCCTTCATACTTGTTTCTTTGTAGTGATCACATCAAACATGTACTCTTTTAGCAATGTTGAAACATATATTAACTACAGTACCATTCTGTGCAACAGATCAGCAGATCTTATTCTTCTTCTCTGACACACTGTGCCCTGTGAGCAAGATCACTTTTCCCTCAAAAGGTATAATGCTTTAAAATTAAATCTCTCTCTCTCTCTTACACACACACACACACACACACACACACACACACACACACACACACCCCAAAAAGAGAAGAAAAAAGAGAAAAAGTAGCAGTATTAAGGCATTCAACACCCATGACCTGCTTCTTAGAACAAAAGCCTCTTCCTCCATTTCTCTATCTTCAAGACTCAGAGAAGCATTATCCTTCTAGGTCAGTCATGACTTAGAAGCCAAAGCTTGCCTAAGCCTAATTCCGCCATGGAAAAATCTTACTTTTCATTTTCCTAAAAACACAAAAATGCTCTGTAAATACAACACACACTGGGGATTAACTATTGGCAACACCAGAATCTATCTCAAACCAGTGCCACTCACACCCTGTCTAGCACCATGCAAGACCTGCTTGCTTTCAATTTAGAAAGGAAAAACCAAAGTATCTTGGGTCCCACCCTCTCTCCAAAGCCCCCAAAGCTACAACAGCAGCTCTGAATCCCAATCTCAGAGACAATGGCAACCTTGTGCAGCCAGAGGCAGGGAAAAATAATTGTGAGGCTTTTTTCTTTACATGCATGGTTTTACTTACTTTTCCTTTTTTGGGGTGGAGGTGCGTGGGGGGGTGAGGGGGTAGGGGTGGGTCGTGGGGTTTGAACCATCCCTATACTTTTTTGCTTGAGGCTAGTGCTTTATCACTTTGAGTCACAGAGCAACTTCCAGTTTTCTGGTGGTTAATTGGAGATAAGAGTCTGCAGTCTTTCCTGCCCAGGCTAGATTTGAACCAGGATCCTCAGATTTCAGCCTCCTAAGTAGCTAGGATTACAGGCATAAACCACCAGCATCCAAGCTTACATTTCTTTTCTGAACCTTCAGAAGGAAGAGTTAAATTTATCTTTGACACCATTTATCAAGTGTATTGTATACCACCCCACACTGTACAACACATTCCCCATACATCTCTCTTCACTATTCCTGCAAAAAGGACTATTATTATTGGCATTTTACAGGTGAGGAGGCTGAACCTAAGACCTGTGTTGAAGCTCAGCCTAAAGCACATCTAACCAACAGCAGAGCTCAGAGCCCAGCCAGCCTGTCAGACTGTACTGCCTATAAAAGACTGTGTCAGATTGTTCCCAAGTTCAAAGTATCCGTAGATATCTGTTGGCAACCACCAGCAAGCCCTCATGACATATGACTTTAAAAAAAAAAAAAGGATGAGCAGAGAAAATCAGAAGTCAGAAAATCTATTCTAATTCATGCCCCACCTCTCCTCTTCAAATGAAAACTGAGTAATTTATTTTCCACACCTCAAATAGTTTGTTTTATACCAAACTATAATTATCCCTCAGGGCTGGTGGCCAGCCACTTAAACTAGCTATGATACATATTGTATGACGACATCTAATTTGATCCAAGTCACCGTTTTTAGATTCAAACTTTAAATTCTGCTCTCCCCCACCCCCTCCCCTGTTGGTTGTGGGGCTTGAACTCTGGGCCTGGGTGTTGTCATTCAGCTCTTCAGCTGAAGGCTAGCACTCTACAACTTGAGTGACAACACCACTTCTGGTTTTCTGGTGGTTAACTGGAGATAAAAGTCTCACAGACTTTCCTGCCTGGGCCAGCTCTGAACTGTAAACCTTAGATCTCAGCCTCCTAAGTAGCTAGGATTACAGGTGTGAGCCATTGGCTCCCAGCTTAATTTCTCATTTCTTAAACTCTTAACTTTTGCAATTCAATTCAATAAACATTTATTAAGACCTTAAATGATTAGTTTCAAGCTTTTCCCCAAGGCAAGCTCAGGGTCTACATGAGAAAACAGGCAACCTCACATGCAAACACAAGGAGGGACAGTCAATTGATATGAAAGATTCAGAGGAGGCACCCCTTCAAAGATGAGTGAGAAGTTCTTAAATGGCTAATGGGAGAAAAAAAATCTACCAAATACCATACACACGCACAAAGAACAAATTGAAATTATCACTTGAAAATAGCCAGTAACTATCTGTAACTAAATAGGTAAGGGAAATAAGCATCAGAGGCCATTAATTTATGAGAATATGTATCAATGAGTTTTATCCTGTAGGAAAAAAGAAGCCCAAAATATTTTTGTTTCCAGTAGTACAGTAATGGGAATAAATCTAAATTTTCAGAAAGCTGAGAAAGCTTACCCAAACATTCTGGCTTTCTCTAAAGAAGAAACAAAACATATTACCAAATTTTCAGATTTTAGATGCTTATTTTGTTGTTGTTGTTGCTGCTGTTGTTCCTATAGGAAAATATCCAAAAGAGCTGTATGAAATTCTCAATCTTCCTTATCTTAGTTCAGGCACAGAAGCATCCTGCTCTGCACAAATGCGACACCAAAGCATTTCAGCACAGACAGGCCATGGAGGCAGCAGACCCCTCCCCGCATTTCAACACACCTCCACAAGCTGGAATGTAATGTTCATAATGAATATGATCTGAATTCCCCACAAATCGTTTGTTGTTCAACTCATTGATAAAGTCTTGATTAAAAATACAGACATTTTGTCATCCTTACTACATTTACCTCATCTCCAAACTCTCCTAACTGGGGAAAAGCTAATGCTGTCTCTTCTGTCTGGTCAATTATTGCATGGACACAAGGGACCAATTAATGCCATCCATAAAAGCCTGAATCATTCTGTCAATTAACAAGAACTAACTATGTCATCAGATATATTACTGGTGAGCAAGTCTATTTGGTTGCAATATGTCTTGAAGGAGAGCAGTATCAAATGAATCACAATTGACTTGGACAACTGCTAGCATAATTTCGGAAGATGAAAAGACAGATGTGGTAGTTATTAGTGGTCCCCTGAGGAATTACAGCCAAGCAATTGTAATGTGCTAAGACTGCACTAGCAGGTGCCTGCAGTACAAATCAGACAGAGGGTTAAATCAATATTTTCAATTTCTTAGGATCAATCTAGTGTTTGAACGAGATAGAAACTTGTTAGCAATTGGCAGGATGTGTAAATGAAAAGTCAAACTTCTTATTATTTGTTAAAAAGGAATGAGTGTACTGCATCATGCCCTTGGCACAAAGTAATGCTTTCATGATCTAGTAGCTGGGGCATTCACCGAGAATCAAGCGGTTCTTAAATTTTAATAGAGTGCAAAAGGTTAGCTTTATAAAGGTTGAACATTCAAGATCTTTAAAAAATGATTGAAGTGTCAATAGGAAAGTTTTGAGCTGTGACAACAGTATAGTTATTAATGATTAGTGCAAGAAGCAGAAGGAAATCTTAAACTCAATGGAAATGGTGGGGAGGAAAGGGGATAAATCCTACCAAGAACTTATAGATTAAGCACAGCCTTGGGAACATTACTACTTTTTTGTTTCACTAAGAAACAGTTGGGCCTTGAGAGCAATGTACCAAAATTTTGACTTTTTCTTCTACTTTCTACACTATATTCTTAACCTTTGTTGAAGATCTGCATTAAAAAACTATCTCTAACAACAGTCTATCTCATTTTCAGTTAGTTTGCTTGTTTTGCATTTAGTGATACACAATCCTTCACAAGATCAAAAAATTAAGATCCAGCACATTTAACAAGATTTTGGAATTATAAATAAGCATCATGATCAGCAAAATCATGGGGTATATATACTGAGCACATGTGCGCACATACACACATGCTTGCACAGAGTGTAGTCCAAAGGAAGGAGTTGAAGAGATTCTACATAATCCTAAGATGTGCAGCTCACTCCATCGCTCTGGGATCAGTTACTACCCACTGCTAAAACTGGGGCAGGTGTCCTTCCACTCACATCTGTTGAAAGGTTATAAACTCCTGTCTGGCATCCATCTTACATCCTATTTTTAAACCAAGTGGCATATTTCAATAAGTAAATTTGTAAGGAAGCATTATGAATCTAAAAACCATTGTATTTTAATGCAAAATTGAGACTTATTTTCCTTTTGCTTAAAAAAAAAACACTTTCCAGAACCTGCAAGAAGAAGAAGGGAAAAAAAAAACTAATTCAAACAAGAATTTTTTGACTATATGAAAACAAAATTTCTGAGACACAGAGATAATGAGGCAGAACATCCGCCCTCAAGGAGTTTGAGGGGAATATGTACCAATTAATGATAAACAAGGCAGATCTAAGATTGGCTTGGGGCACTGGGGGAATTCAGGGAAAGAAGAAAGCCCTCAGCTGGGGAAGGGGTGGGTGAGGCACAGAGTGCAGAAAAGAATTCATGGAAGACATACTTGAAATAAGCTCTGAAGGAAGATGAGGTTTAACCATGACTGTGAGAGGCAAGAAGAAGAGACAAGGAGGGTTTCTGGAGAAGAGACCACAGAGTGGTTGATTGAGAGACAAAAAAGGAAGAAGGGGAAATTTCAGGCAGAGAAGTTTCTCTGCCTGAGAGACCTGATGGTCAGCATACTGGAAGATGGGGGAGAAGGAATGTTTCCTGCCACATTAGGCCCTGAGACAGACAAGAGGGAAGGAGGTAGAAAAGCCTGTTTAGAACAGCCTGGGGAAACCTGCCACACTCTGGCCATATCTGCTGCTTGTCTTTTCCTTTTGAGCTAGACATAAAATATTTGTGTGGATATATATACCACAATTATAAATACAAGCAATACAAAATTAGTAACCTATAATTTATAGAGGACTAATGTATACATAGAAATATATGTATCATACACACTCTAAACAGATTTCTTTTTAAAGGATGGTTGTTAACTCCACACAGCAGCAAGCATCTAAGAACAACGGGATTGGGCTATGGTGTATAGGAAGGCTGCCTTGCCCCAGAGAGATGAGGCCTGAGATTATCAGTCCTTGCCTAGGATGCACAATGGACTGCCAAGTTCTGGTTTAAGTCTCCTATGGTCCAGACTGAAGTAAAGGGTTGTGACATCAGTCCTAAAGCTTGGCAGCAAATTGTCCAGGATGGAAGCAACCAAGCTAACTAACAGGGGGCTATCCCATTTCCTGCCAAGATGGATACAATATAAATCAAGAAATTAAAAAAAAAAAGAGCAATGCTGACTGACCCAGGGGTTTCTAATTTAAAACAGTAACAATGGGCAAGGATGTCTTCACATTCACAGCACCTATTAAGAAACACTCGGGGAATCAATGGAAGAACCCCCAGCATGTTGGAATTACAAAGAAATGACATGAGATGACCTCCATCAAACTCATCCAGATCTTCCCAGTTCCAGGCCCCTAGCTCATTCCTGCCTCGTCCATCCACTAGGATGTTCCACAACCAGCCTTGTTAGAACTGGGCAGGGCAAGCTGCCCTCCAACCTTACTGCAGTGAGGACCCACAACTTTTCAGTCCCTAGGATGCTTTCATTCTGTGTGTGTGTACACACGCACAAGCATACATGAGCACCAGTATTGGGACTTGAACTCAGGGCCTAGGTTCTGTCCCTGAGCTTTTGTGTTCAAGGTTAATAGTCTACCACTTGAGCCACAGCTCCACTTCCAGTTTTTCTGGTAGCTAATTGGAGGCAAGAGTTTTAGGGACTTTCTTGCTGGGACTGGCTCTGAACTGCAATCCTTACATCTCAGCCTCCTAGGTAGCTAGAATGACAGATATAAGCTACCAGTGCTTGGCTACTTTCATTATTTAGTCCTTGTCACCCTCGACCACCTTATTACACTCTAGACTCTCATCACATTTCACAAGGCTAAGCTGTTTCCCAATGGCGTGTGGGGGGAGGGGGAAAGAGGCTTATATAAATCTCTCTATGTACCAAGCCACCCTCAATGTCTCTACAGCAAAATCATCTCATTAAACAACTGATCTTCTCAGTTAGAAATGACTTCTTTATAGATTGCTAGATACTCTTTACCCTGCCCAACACATCAATTAAAAGTCCTTAAATGTCATTAGGGTGTCTGTTATTAAAGAAGGTCTCATCAGTGACATGAGGCCAACATTCACTTTATTCCTATCCTGAAAACCATGACTAAGTAAGACAGAGATACAGTCTGTAGAATATAGCAAGTATATATAATTGTGGCTCTGACAGTTAGTACACAGCAAGAACCTAGCAAAAGCACATCACATGTTTATGCTTCCTCAACACCCAGGTTAACAAAAGAGCTCAATAAATGCATGGATAAAGAAAGACAACTATTCGGCCTCAGTATGCACATAATTAATCATTGTTCAAAAATAGCAAGGAGAAACTCAAAATCATTTCCTTTGGTTTAGATTTTATTTTTAAACACAAAATTAGAATAAGTAATGTCCAATGCTTTAGTCATAGCTGGCCTAACTGCTGGGAGAAATCCAGCTATTCCCCGGGGCTTATGCACTATCCCCAGGGCAGAGCTGAATGGGTTAGGTAAAGAGTCTTTGGTAGAGTGATCTTCAAGGAGTGTTCACACAGGGGAGAGATATCAAGCAGGTAGGTAACATATTATTATTCTCTCAACTGTTCATTCTGAATGACTACCTGGGACCATTATGGGGGGATCTGAAAAGTCAATTGAATACCTGAGCGAATCTATGGGTCTACTAGGTTAAAATACACCAAATACAAATTCTGCCAGCTGCACTTCTTCAGGTATCCCCTCTAACATCAATGCTCCTACTTGGCCACAATACTGATAGATACCATCAGTAATAATAAAGTGATGCCTTAAAAAGGTTATGGGACAAAAGTTACAGAAAAATAGATGGAAAAACTGTAGTGCAATATTGTGAGGTGGGTAGAAGAGGAGTGAGGAAGGGAAAAGAGAAAAGCTATACCTTTAAGAAATTCAACACTCAAACACAAGCTTTTGAAACTAAAGTTCAGCAAAGAGGAGCCAATAAAAGTGCTGTAATTTGAAACCATCCCACACAGCACAGAAAGAAAGGAGACCAAAAGTGCCCAGTTTGCAGGACAAGAAGCTAATTGACTTGACTGTCTGCTGCATAAGCTATAAAATAAGTACATAAAGAACAATCTGAACATACAGCACCATCAGTTACACAAAAAGGCTTGAATGTCCCAGGCCACATTGCAACTCCAACAATCAGGGTGATTGTTCAAGAGGGCTGCTCAAGGAAAGAATGAATAATTAGTGTCCTTGTGAATCAAGTTTCTACCAGGAAGGGGTCTCCATCCCTCAGAAGTGGCACAGTGGTACCTTTGGCCCTGTAGAGTCAAGCTGGTTTTTTAAATATTTTTTTTAATCTTCATTGACAGTCATGATGCACATAAATACAGTTTTCAACCATAAGCCAACAACCTGTTGCACTGTGGCCTTCTCTCCTTCACTAGAACCCAATGTCATTTTTTCTCTCACTTATTATTTCATTGGCTAAAGTTACAATAATCTTTGTCAAAAAGGGAGGGGAAGTGACACTGGCATCCTTCTGAGCTAAAGAGACAACTAATATCAAGTCTCAAAGTTTGTCCAGATGATTTGAAGAAAAAGGAGAAATATCTTTAGTCCTGTCATCATCCAAATTCTCTTACTCATTATGAAAATATATATATATATATATATATATTTATATTTGTCATGCAAATGTGAAAATAAGAGAGCAGAAGGCAAGGACTCTCACAGGAGAAACTTCTTGAACTGGACTAGTCTGATCCCTACAACAAAAGGCCCAAATGACCTAGTGCCAGTATTATCTGAGTTCAAACCTCTGCTTTCCCTCAAGAACTTTATCATTTTAAGCAAGTCACTAGTTTACATGGGCCTCACATTTTTCTCACATTTTTTCCTAGTGTTGTTGAGAGAACAAAATGAGATCATGCCTGGGAACTTCATTTAGCTTCATGTGACTATCGAGCTTTACTATGTGAAAACCTGGAAATTGCCATGAAAGCTTAGTTCTGCATAGCACCAGAAAGGTGCCTAGAAGAGAGAACTGGATGGTACAGTTCTTGACTGGAAAGAACTAGTTAAGATTCTGAAGATGTAAGTTCAGGGCTAAAACAAAAGCAGGCAGGACTGGCCAGAGATAGCAAGTCTAAATGTTTTTCCCTGGCTTCATTAATTCTTCTGCACTCAAGAAAACCCACTGGGTTCTATCCAGAAGACTACAGCTCTAAAAACAATAACAGTAACAGAACTGGTGAGTGGCACCTCACCAAATCCTAGAGGGATGATCAGAGACACAGAGTTGAGTTGAGAGGAATTCCCTCTTGCCCTTTAGTTACTCTATGAACTCAAACCATAGGGAGTACAGTAGCCCCAGAGGAAATCATGTCTGGAGTTACCCCCCCAAAAAAAAAACAAAAACACATTACTTCCAACCTTTCAGTTAAACTATATCTTTTAAACACACACACACACACACACACACACACACACACACAGCAGCAGCAGCAGCAGCAGCAGCAGCAGCAGCAGCAGCAGCAGCAGGGCACTGGTGGCTCACACCTATAATCCTAGCTACTCAGCCTGGGCAGCAAAGTCCCTGAGACTCTTATCTCAAAAAAAAAAAAAAACCACCAGAAAACCGAAAAGAGCTTAGGGCAGCACCCAGACCCAGAGTTAGTTCAAGCCCCGTGACCAATACGGGAGGGGGCGTGGGGAGGAAGGTGCCCCGGGGGCAGGACACAGGAGACACATCAGCATGCAATGCATAGGAAAACCCAGGTAAGGAAACTTCAAGGTCTGAGCCCTAAATCCAGCTTGACAATCAAATTCTAATAGTATTTATTAATAATGGGTTTCTATATGCCAGGCACAATGTTGAACTTTTAAACACGTTTTCATTTGATGCATAAAGCAATTCTAAAGGAAAAGTAATTTCGCAGATGAGGTAAAGAACTTGATGACATTAAATTACTAGCCCAAGTTTCTGCACAGCTTGCAAGAGGTGAACCATGATCTGAATTCAATCACATTGATTTCAAGTCCCATGCTAACTACTATCACACCATGGTCTATCCCCATTTCCTATTCTGCTGTTCTTTTCTTGACAACTATTCATTCACACAATTTTCTTTGCAGAAGAACCAAAAACACTATGGGATCCCCTACTCTCGAGGCCCATTAAATCCCCAATTGATGGGGAAAAACTGTATTCAATGTACAAACCCAACATAACTTTCAGGTTCTCCTCAAAGTATGTATTTTCTCTAGAAAGGACTGACTGGTGGGTTAGAAGATATGGCAGAGATCTAGACTAGCCCACATAGTTTTGAAATTTTGAATATTTTTTTTAAAAATCAACTGTACTAAAAAGAGAAAAAATACATTCAATAGGTGAAAACCACTAAATTAACAGTTGTTTTTGTTTTATTTTTTCACTAAAGAAAATCTTCAGTGTTAGCAAGTTTTGCACAATGTACTGTGTAGCAAGCTGTATTCTGGGTTCCTATCTAAAAACTCTGGCAACTCCAGGTCATGAGTATGTTTCACTATCTCTTCCATGAGATTTAATTTAAGCTTTTTCACTTAGGTCTTTGATCTATTGAGTAATACACTGTATATGATATGAAGTAAGATTCTAAAATTATCTTTTTTTTTTTTTGGTCGGTCGTGGGGCTTGAACTCTGGGCCTGGGCGCTGTCCCTCAGCTCTTCAGCTCAAGGTGAGCGCCCCACCACTTGAGCTACAGCGCCACTCCCGGTTTTCTGGTGGTTTATTGGAGACAGGAGTCTCATGGTCTTTCCTGCCTGGGCTGGCTTTGAACCGCAATCCTCAGATCTCAGCCTCCTGAGTAGCTAGGATTACAGGCGTGAGCCACCAGTGCCTGGCTAAGATTCTAAAATTGTCTTATTTGTATGTTGATATCCAATTATCTTGGCACCATTTATTGAAGACTACTAACTTGGACTGAATTACTTTTGAACTCCTTCGGGACCTTTGCAGGAAAATCAATAAACAATAATGTAATAGTTTATATTTAGGCTCTCAATTATCTTCCATTGTCTATCCTTACATTAAATACAGCTAAATACTTTAGCTTTATACTAAGTTTCAGAACTAACATGTATTAGTACTTTAACTTTTTTTTTTTTGGTCGGTCATGGGGCTTGAACTCTGGGCCTGGGCGCTGTCCCTCAGCTCTTCAGCTCAAGGCGAGCGCTCTACCACTTGAGCTACAGCGCCACTTCCTCTAAAGATTACTTTATTCATCCATCCTCTGAGATGCTCCCTGTCAGGAAATGACTGTCAAATTCCTTTTTAAAAAAATGCTGGCAATTTTCTAAGAATCACAATGAACCTATAAATCAATTGGGGGAAAATTAACAATATTGACTCTTGTAATCCATGAAGATGGGCTATCTCTCCATTTATTTCAATTTTTAATTCTACTCAGTAGTGTTTTAATATTTTGCAGTTTTAAATGTACAAATCTTGCTCTTATTTTGTGAAATTTCTAAGAATCTTATTCTTTGATGCTTTTGTGATTTCCAGATAATGCTACTATATAAAAGCAATGGTGACTTTTATATATTAACCTTATATCCTATACGCTTTTCAAAATAATAGGTGTGTGTGTGTCTGTCTGTCTGTCTGTCTGTCTGTCTGTGTGTCTGTGTCTGTGTGTGTCTGTGTGCCCATGGTCGTTCCTCGGTATTTTCTAACACATGCTCAACTTCTACTAAGGCAGTTTTTATTTCTTGCTTTACAATCTGGATGATCTTTACTTTTGAAACTACAGTATAACTCTGAATAAATATGACAAGAGTGGACAACCCAATCTGCACTCCAAGATCTTAACAGGAAACCATACATCTAACCAAGTAAATATCTTACTTAAAGTCTTCATAAAACAGAATTGATAGATATGTTCTTATATTGATAACCTATCAGATACACAAATTAACATATGCAAAAACTTTTTTAAAAAGACAACCACATTTCATTTTAAGAAGAAACAAAAATATGACATTAGGTAAAAAAATATAAAGTTACTAACAACTATACATACACACATGTGTATGTGTGTATATTAATCAAAAGCAGCACTATCTCACGGAATGATTACTTGGTGTAGAAAAGACAACCAAAGAGAGGACAAGCCAGGGCAGCCATCATCTCAAGAAGTTGCCCTCCCTGTGGGCTCTTGAACAGCTCCAGGCTATCCTGATCTCCCCAACAATCTCTATCCTTCACTCACCCAAGTACCTACATCTGGAAGGAGTTGGTAAGAAGGGGGCTTTAGCTTTATCCTTCTCAAAGCCTCTTCCCATCACATGTACCAGCTGGGAGTGAACTAGCAAAACAAGGAACCTCCAGTGGGAGTCCTTTCTCAGCAATTTCCCCACAACAGTCTCTTAACAAAGCAGCCAGACTTCTTTTTTAAAACTTGGTTTCTAGATGGAAATAATCAGGCTGCATCCAGGCATCAAGCTCAGTTTGAAAGAACACACTGGTTCCAAAGACTTGTTTTTTCTAAAGATGGAAGTTTTTATGGCCCAGAAAGAAGAATTGACAGCTGGTTGTTATTGGAGGGTCTAACACAGCAGCCCAGTAACTGCACAATCTACAGACAATAGCTGAATTATCTACTGTGTATATAACCTACAGTGCACACTCACAATTAGTGTCATGTGTTCTATTTACAGTGCAATAAGCCTGCATAGGGAAGGATGGATGAACAAACTAGATATTACAAGGAATGAATTCATAAAAACAAAAGTGAGGAGACCATCAAGTGATTTAAGATGAAGTTGATAGCTAAACAGAATCAGAACTCATACCTCTAATTGTATAGACATTTTTCAGTCTCAGAGAAGTGGTGAGAATAAATATTCCTTTGGGGGGAATAGGTGGCCCTCCATCTGCTCAAAGGAAAACTGAGAAGAGGTAGGTGCCTCCTGAGAGCCATTTTGCTACTTCCATTCATAGATTTACCACAATTTGTGGACTAACGTAACTTATTTCCAGTTCCCAGCATTCCCAATGACTATTGCCCCTACCTCCATGGATTCCATGCCTAGGGCCCAAGGAAATGTACCTTCTACCTGTCTTTAGAAAGCTTCTGTCATGCATAGCCTCGTACCTCTTACTATCCAGCTTAGTTCTATTAGAATGGTGTAGAGGAAGACATTATCTATGTCAAGGAAGCACTTGCTCTCTCTTCACTTTTGTAGGACCCACTGGAGAAAGTATCTCTGGATGGAAAAGTATGGAGGCTAGGGTTTCTTCAAAGATCTCCACCTCTGCACAGCAGGGAAGCCTCTGGCCTGTCATAGATGACTTCCAAATGCTTTCTGGAGGGAGCAGGCACTTCTACAATTATCTTAGTGAAGCATTGGAACAGCCTTGCAAATTAAGCTTTGCCAATGGAGTGGGAACATTTTATAGGCAAGGAAAGCACAAAGCTCAAGAAATCAAGTAACCTGCCCAAGATTACACAACCAGCAAGTGCTCACTACTGTGGTTTACCATTTAGAAAAGGCCCAACAGTGATACTTAAAAATACTACCAGGTCTTTATCATTAAATGCCACCTAAAAAAAATCAGACACATAGTCTGATTAGCGAAGTGAAAGAGAATCAGGATAGCTGCCCTCTTTCTTCACTGTTAGTATTGAAGTCCTATTGGAGAAAATAAGAAATCTAGCACATATTTAAAAAAATGTAGCCAATCACCTACTAAGAATATTGTCTTAAAATATAAAAACTACAAATTAAACTGGAGCTAGGTTCTGAGTTGCTTTTTTAGTTCACTTGTCTGCACAACATGTAATCAGCACATGCTCTGAAGATTACCCCAATAAACTGTGAAAAGAGAACAGTCATTAGATAAAATCATGAGATAATTGTGTGGGTCTCAGGGTTGGGAGTTACTAATATAGATGTTAATTTTGTCAGTGCAGCCACACTGACAACAGAATGAGGGCGCTCCAGAAACTGAAGTCAATTCCTATAGAAGGGCTTCATCCAGCATGGCTCTGTGAGGCACATAATAAGGATCAGGGGGTGTTCAGGTCTCTGCTTAGCTCATGAGGACACCACCGAGGTCCAGGCCCTGGAAAAAGCATTGCCCCTCTCAGCTACACTCCTTCTACCAATTAAGTCTCCATGGCAAAGTCTCCATCTTGTGCTGGTCTAAGAAGGAGAAGCTTGGAATGGATAATCAGAGCCAAACAATGGCAGCAGTGACAGAATACACATACCACACATCTATCTCCCACAAAGCTGTTTCCTGGCAATGGAAAGTTATAGCATGCACATTATGGTTCCTTCAAAACAGTTATTTGGATAATTGTGTCTGCACCTGAAGAGGAAAGAGATAATCCGTATTTTATTTGACAGAGGACCAGCATACACCACTCCATTCTCTACAGCTGAGGTACAATAGTTAAAGAGACAAAGGAGAAGTATAAAGAAAGGGGGGAAAGAAAACGGGCAAGTGAAAGTTTAAGGAAGAGAGAGGCAGACAAATGATATGGTTACACAAGTATGCCCATTGAAATGCCTCAAGTTCATATACTTAATATCTGGCTATGGGTTCCACTCAGGTTGACCAATAGTTTAAAAGATTATGAAAACTGATCTGTTTCTTTTCATTTTCCCCCAAAACTTTGAGTATCTATAATGTAACTAAGCAAACAGAAGCCAAAAGACAAATAGCCATGATCTTCCTGAAGAGCCATAGTTCAGGGTTCCAAAATTCAGCACAAAAGAGGGTGTGTGTGTGTGTGTGTGTGTGTGTGTGTGTGTGCGCGCGCGCGCACGCATGTGCCTGCACGTGTGCACATGTGTGCACACACACATGTACACATGCACACTGGAAATAAAAACAAGCATAAAAAAGAAAAACATTTGCATCCAGGTCAAGTCAAATCATTGTGACTTGTAGTCTATCCACAATATAGAAAGGCATAGCCTCTCGTGTTCCAGAAAAATACTGGCCCCAAGAACATAACAATAATCAGTCTCCACAAAGCTCAATATGTAACTTGGGCATTGCTCAGAAGGTAACCACTCACCATTAGGTCCCTAGAACACTAAGAATAGCATTGCAGCTGGACTCTTAATCCTGAGATCAAACTCTGAGTTCAATTTCCTTGTCTTAGATTCTTCTCTTCTTGAGCTTTTGCTCAAGGTTAACGCTCTACCACTTGAGCCACAACACCACTTCTGGCTTTTTCTGCTTATGTGGTGCTGAGGAATCGAACCCAGGGCCTCATGCACGCAAGGCAAGCACTCTACCACTGAGCCACCTTCCCAGCCCCATAGAATGACTTTTCTATGTTGCCAAATGAATGGGAACCCACGTATTTGGGTTTACTAAAAGAAAAAAACCTAAAAATCAGATTGCCTAGGTTCAAATTCCAGCCTTCCCACTTAGCAGTTCTGAGACTTAACATCTGTGCCCCTAAATTGCTCCAATCTATTAAATGGGAATATAACAGTACCTATCTCCTAGGATAATTTAGAGAATTAAAATGAATTTATCTATATAAAGTAATTATAGAGCCAGGCGCTGGTGGCTCAAAACTGTTATCTTAGCTACTCAGGAGGCTGAGATCTGAGAATCGCTGGGCAGGAAAAGTCTGTGAGACTCTTATCTCAAAAAAACCACCTGAAAACCAGAAATGGCACTGTGGCTAAAGTGGCAGAGCACATCACCTTGTGCTGAAGAGCTCAGTCAGGGACAGCGCCCAGGCCCAGAGTTTAAGCCCCATGACCAACCAAAAAAAAACGAAATTACAAAACAAAAACCACGTAATTATAATGACAGATGAAGTTTATTCATGGGACTCCAGGAAGCCCCTCAGATATCAAAATCTGTAGATGATCAAGTCTCATATAAAATCACATTATTCTTAATATAGTCTATCCCTATCCTCCTCTGCACTTCAAATCATCAAATCATCTCTGAATTACTTATATATAGGTACATATAATAATAGAAGTACATACTATTAATTCATGCAAATGGATGAATTATACTATGTTGTTTTCAGAGTAATGATAAAGGAAATAAAATCTGGATATATGGAGCACAGACATGATTTTTATTTCTCTGAGTATTTTCTACCTGCAAATGGTCACACAAGGATAGGCAACTGCAAACTACTTCCTTAATGTAAAAACATGAAGACATCAGGATTCTCAGAGGAGTACTTGCTTACATTTTATTGGCTCTCCTTTAATCCTTTATAGTTATCTAACTTCTTGGATGAAAACCCTAGGTGCAAAGACACAGACCACCTTGATGTACACTACTCAACCAGTATGTTGACTCCCAGCAATCAGCCTGATACTGGAACCTCCGCTTCCTGATGCATAAGTCTAACTCCCCAGCTCCTGCAAGACTTCCCATGTTGTTTACCAACTTCAGATCTTTAGTGACAGTTCTGACACACATCAGGAAAGTAACGGCATCAGGTGATTACTCCTGCATAACTACAACTCCAACTGACACAGCCAAATAGAATGCAAAGAGCTAGCCATGATGATCTGAGTCACAGCCTCCAAGTCTACCCAGAGGCTGTGTGCCTACTGTAAGACAACTACTCAGCACCTCCCAGAGGCCTCATAAGAAACTAGATTTCTAACTACCCCAAAGCCATGTAGGTTGGGTTCTAATTTCCCATAAACATGTTGTGGGGACATCCAAAGAAGGCCTGAATGAGTGCTGACAGAGTTTAAGCCCACATTATGAGGCATTACTCTCTTGCAGGAAGATTCAGCTTTAACAACATCCAGAGACTTTCAATGTATCAATTTATGTGATCCAATAAGGTAATTTTTATGATTTAGTCTCAGAAGCGTTTTGGAACTCCACCAGGATCACAGGACAAGAAAGTGATAGGGCTGAGGATAAAATTTTAAATATTGGTTACCTCATTTCACAAAACAAATGCCAAATCACTGACCTGGAGGAATCAAATGCATCACTACAGGTATTTCTTGTCAATGACTTGTCATGTCAGGCCCTCAAAACAAGATGAGCTAAAAGAATATAGTTTTGGATGACAGTAAGAATAGTGAATAAATGGAAGGGTAGGCACTATGTTTTCTGAAGGTCTGGCCAGCCAGGTTAAGAGCATACAGGCTTCCAGAGAAGCCAAGACAGAGCAGACAGAAAGGAACAGATCAATCAGAACTATCACCACTCCCTCACCTCCAAGCCCTTCCTCTGCCACAAGCCTCCATCTCCATGGAGTCAGGCTGAGTAGGGTTTACATAATATTCACACTTACTCTGTCATCTTGAAACTTGACTTTTAAGTTAATTCATATGCACGAAGAGAACAATAAATTATGGTAATCATGAACATAGTTTAACTGGGGAAAACAGCCATCACAATCCCACAGCCCAAACAAACCAAGGGTCTTCATTTGTCTGGATTCTGTTCTGGTCCTTACCCCCTGAAACAGAAGCCACAATCCTGGAACAGAGAGTACTTTATATCCTATGTTTTTCATATAATTTCATTTCCTCTCTCAACCCAAGCATGTCTAATAACCCTGGCAAGTTGCTACTCTAAAGCCTTCTTTTAGGGTGTTTCAATTTCATCACTAATGAAGACAACTGATTTCAAACAGGCTCAGTGCCTTGTCTGACTTGTAAGTCTCTGAGATCATGGTTTGGGTGAGAAGGAGAATGCTTTAGAGTGGGAAAAGATGAAGAAGGGGAAAACAATGTGCCTTTCTCCTCAGGAGACAAAGTGCAATAGATTAGAGCTATGGATAGTTCCATGGGTGAATTGGCTGGGAGTGACACACAGCCATGGGGTCGTGAGGATGAGGCCACTCTCTACTCCCTCAGAAGAGCAGTATCCCATGTACTAAAGAAAATTTCTGTAGGAAGAGCCCAGAACATATTACATAGGGTAAGACTATGTCTTATACCCTATATGTACTTCATCGCTTAAGACCTGTGCCATGTAGCTCTGAACTAGGAGCTCATAATCCATGGCATAGGGCACATTGCATCTTCATGACCCACTATTCTTGCTTTCCTTGCTGCATAGCTCTCTGAGCTCCAACCACCAAGACTCTGCCCCTTCTCCCAGCCACTGGTCTCTCAGTTCCTTTACCTCCTGAAGCTGCCCTCAAGGAACGCAGCAAAGGCTGTGCGTATAGGTTTTATCTTCTGAAAAACAATAAACAATTTCATGGTATATAAAATGACATATTCTTAGCCCACTAGGTCAAATGATATAAAACTAGACCAACATATTGCAAAGATACACTTTTTAAGCTTTTTAATACACACCCACAAATAACACATAAGACATTAATACACAGTTCAAATAAAAAGAGTATAAAGAAAAAAAAACCTCAGGTAATTGTTTTCTTCCTGGTCAATCGTGGGGCTTGAACTCTGGACCTGGGTGCTGTCCCTGAGCTCTTCAGCTCAAGGCAAGCACTCTACCACTTGAACCACAGTGCCACTTCTGGTTTTCTGGTGGTTAACTGGAGTCTCATGGATTTTCCTGCCCTGGCTGGCTTTGAACCATGATCTTCAGATCTCAGCCTCCTGAGTAGCTAGGATTACAGGTGTGAGCCATCAGCTACCAGCTCAGGTAATTTTTTTAAATGATGCCTTGTGTAAGAGAACCTGCAATAAAAGTTACAATTAAAAAAACCACCCAGTTCCTTGCACAGAAGTATGACACTTAAATATAAACCTTTCAAATAGCTTGTCATATGCATGGTTCTCAGTGCCCCGTTGTCAGTATTGTAGCCAATGCACATTATAGATTGTCCAGAACAATCCCAGTTCCAAAGGTTCTCTGCTTGCCATAAACCAACAAAAATATCCCCCAATTCCTATAGATTTCCCAGGCTTCCTGTTAACCAGAAAGCAGTAACAAAAACTTGAACATTCAAGGAGCCCTAACTTGAGGTGCAAAATACATCCAGTGCTGCTCTATGTTCTGTAGTTATTTGTAGTTATCTTGCAAAATCAGTCACTTCATATTGGCTCCAATCAGTAAAGGACTAGGCTGACTCACATAGTTTTCCTCATTCCCACCACTAAGCATGATAAAGACTACAAGTATTTCCGGTGCAATTATAAATTGCATCTGCACACCCCAGCTTGTGAGTGCCTCTGGACAATTTCACACTACTCTGATTCAATGTCTCCCTGTTGCTCTCTAAGCTTGAAAAACCCATTGATATTGAATCGCCTTTGACAGAGAAGGCAATTATGAGAACTCCATGTGAGGGAAGAGGGGAGGGCTCTCAAGGAAGGCACACACAGAAAGAAGGGCAACTCCACAGAGCAGGACTTAACCCTCTCCAACACAATAGGCTTGCACTCCCCCCTCTACCCCCAAGAAGCTAGATGTCCTGACTGCATCATGGGTCTCATCTCCAAATATACACAGCCCCAATAAGACCCCCAAAGCCTTACCTCCTCTGCTTTAATCTCTGAGTTTAATGAGATCTAACCACATGAGAAGCAATCAAACTACATCCACATCTTTTCTGTTTGTTTTTTGTCAGTCATGGGGGGCTGAGCTCAGGCCCTGGACGCTGTTCCTCAGCTCTTCAGCTCAAGGGTAGCACTCTACCACTTGAGCCACACACCACTTCCAGCTTTTTCTTTTTCTTTTTTGGTCTGTTGTGGGGCTTGAACTCTGGGCCTGGGCACTGTCCCTGAGCTCTTCAGCTCAAGGCTAGTGTTCTACCACTTGAGCCACAGCACCACTTTCAGCTTTTTTCAGTTTATGTGATGCTGAGGAATCAAACCCAGGGCCTCATCTATGTGAGGCAAACACTCTACCACTAAGCCACCTTCCCAGCCCCCGACATCCACTTTTTATCAAAACATTAACAGTAGTTCCAAAGATGTTAATGACCCCAAATTTAATAGAGGCAGAATGCAAAGCTTAGAAAAGGGTATAGGTGAAGATACATTCTCAGCACACCAACTGGATTAACACTAAGCGTGCAATTTTGTTATAACGAGAGTTTGGGACAAAGGTTAAAAATAAAAGGTGTTTAATGGTTACTGGAGGCAACCACCCACATATATGAAAAGTAATGAGAGCATGTCTCCTAATTTCCTATAGGTTGCCTGCCAAATTCCTTCCTCCTTCATAAGAAGACAGAATCTGCAGTGTTTTCTTTGCCATACAGATATGCCCATGTCATTATAAACAAACGCCGCTTTCTTCGCAGCTAATAACCACAATGTGTGGGTAAGAAACCTCTCCAGTATAAATCCGCGGGGACAAGGCTGCATTGTGGGCATTAAATAATTATAACAATCTGACATGAGTCAGAGGATTGTTTCTCAATGGCACTGCTGCACTTCCAAGTCTAAAGTCAACCCCAAACTCTCTTTCCTGGCACTGTGTCCATGTACTAGGCTATTGGGGAACAATTCTCATTCTTTATAGTTCAGTCCCATTGCAAGAAGCTGGCAATGTGGGCACTCATGAAATATTAACATGATACATTGATTTTTTTATAAGTGTGGCCAACAGTGGATCAATTATATTACTATGAAAAGCTTTTCATAATTCATTTGGGGGCATCAAGATCTCATTTCTGAACAGCACATAGATGATGGAGTCAACAGTTTTGAAGAGGTGGCACTCTCAGGGACAGAATATATTAAACATAATAGGGTTAACAATCCACAAAAGAAGGAAAATGTTTACATCTGACAAAATGATTAAAACAGGATATAATAGGTCAACATGTTGAGAATTAAGTCTATGCCAATTTCTTCCCATAAGCAAAAACAGAGAAATCTCACAGGCTGGTAACTTAATTCCCCTTCTGGTCAACCACTATTTATCCATACTTACTTAAAAAGCAAAACCTACTAATTTTTACATAGTAGGTGAAATTATTTCAAGGTATCTCATCTGTAAAGTTCCTTTATTCCAGGAACAGTTTTTTATAAACCCTGATTTTGAAGATGAGATATCAAAATTAGAATTTAGAATTTAACTTAGTCCTATCTAAGAAGTGCCTCCCAGGTGCAAGGAGCACCAGTCTGAGTTTTTGCTCATCCAGCAGCAAGTGAACATGAGACACACTTCTTTTTAATGGGGAACCCTCACATATGTTTTAGAAAAACATGTCATCAGATGTGGGGCGGGGGATGGAGAATTACACTATTCCAAGCCGTCAGTCCTCTGACCCTAACACCCTTGTATCCAGAAGGTCGTGGAAAATAGAATAGGACAACAATATGTTCTCTACTTTCTTGTCTTAAAACTGTGTCTAGCTATTCTCCACTAAACTATGGGCATCTCAAGAGCATGACTTGGACCTTTTTCATCTTGAGATCTCTTTTGCTGCTCTGGAGATCTATACAGATGCACTAAATGAACAGCCACAGAATGTGCATACTCCCTATTGCTCTGGAAGTCTTGTATATAGAAACTTAACTCTTACTACTGGTCCACAGAAACACCAGGAGTTAAAAATATCACCCAAGAGGATACCTTCCTGATCACCAGGATTAGGAGGCAAGCATGGAAATGCTCCCAATAAGTAGATAAATGCTTTCAGTTACTTTAGGCTTCGAAGCCACTAGAATATTCATCAACAAAGGACCAAGGAGAGCTAAGTCTTTGGACTATTCCTGAGATATCCTAGAAAACAGACATGCAGAAGAAAAAGGGGATCCCAGGACAAAGGATAGAATTGCTGACTCAAGTATCTTGAAAATCAGAGCATGTATAAGACAATTATTATTCATAAAATGCATTTCCCAAACCCCACTTGTCAGACAGCCTAGTGGGAAAATGCAGTCACACAGACACTAGGAAGAAAGTGTGGTGGCAGGGTGGGCAGTTTGCCTTCCATGAGCCCCAGGTGGAACATGTTGCAATGATAGTGGGTTAATTTAAAAGTACCCAAGTGCAAGCATGGTTCAAAGGGATGGAAGCTCATGAGACACCTGGCATCAGCCCCTCAATAACTATCCAACAGAGAAAAGAAGGTCAGGTAAAACCCTCAATCTTCTGAAAAACTCAAAGGACTTCAGTCAGGAGCCACTCAAAATGCAGAGTGCTGAAACAAGTCATTTAAAAGGATAGTGTTTATGATCTTGCTGCTTTCAAATGTGACAAGAAAGAATTCAATGTTAAGATTAGCAACAATTTCTATTTGTTGGTGTAGCTTACTGCCTGCCCACTTCTACATCCCAGTGCTAAAAACAGTAAATACCTTATTGGGTCCTACTTTATGTCTTTTCATAAGCAAGACACACATACATATTACACAAATACTCAAACTTCTACTCCCTATTGCTTCAGTCTCTATTACAATTTAATCCAGACATCAGCCAACTGTTTGACTTACATGCTTACATTGATCTGAATTTTTCACTTGGAACTAGTTACCAGGACTTGACAGCCTGTGCGCAGCATTAAGGGGGAAGGAGGAGGAGAATCAATGTATATATAGTCACATATGTGCATTTTACATTGTTAGACGTAGGTACATTATATTTCTAGGGCCTCTTTCCTCCTACAGGTTCCTCCAGTTAATATTTATATTTTCTAAGTTATTTTAAATATCATATGGTTAAATAGGACTAGAAGAATTTTTTTCTTCTTTTCTAAGGACAGAGGATCTCTCTATATACTGTAGCCTGATTTCGCCCTTTGAGTACTAGGATTATAGGTGAAAAGTTCTGTACCTGACTATGGACTGAAAAAAGAAAAAGTGTGTCATTACTGAGGCTTGAATTCAGGGCATCATATACTCTTGCTTGCTTTCTTGCTCATGACTGGCACTACCATTTGCCATGCTTATTGCCTGGCATTTTCCTGGTTAACTGGAGATAGAATCTCCCAGACTTTTCTCCCCACACTGGCTTTGAACTTAAATTGTAAACTGATAAACTTTGAAGAACAAAACCCACTTGCCTGAGGGAATCTTCTACAAATGAGGGCAGCAGCCCCTCTATCACAGAGGGAAGAAAAAAAAGGCAAAAAGGTTACCTAGCAATGGCCACTCTAGAAAACAGAAACACAGCTTCCCTTTAAAATTCATCTTCTCTGAGATTTGGGGAAAGGGGATCTGGAACCATAGACTGAAACTTCCCCCTTATCTATAAACAAAAGCAGCTTTGATGTTGACCAGCTTGCCTGCATCTCTCCCTTTCAATTGTAGTTTATCAGCAGCAACATCTCCATTAAGCACTTAGTCAGCAACCATTAGGGGGCCCAGTTCTGCACTGGGTGCCTCTTCTGAGAGAAATCAAAGAAAAAAAGCACATGCCTTGCCCAAATGTGCATAAACCCATGGTGCTTTGGGACAATAGGAGGATAGATGGCTAGGCTTGAGTTCAACATTCCTGGCTCTGTCACTTGCTACTATGTGTAGAGTTCCCTAGCTGTGTTTTAACCTCTCCACCCTTCCTGCAGAGAGGGATTAAATCTGAGTAGAGATTTTCCAGAACTATTTTATGTTGAATATCATTGCTTTGGCTTCTGAATCTGGTCTTCCCTGCTATGACACTGGGGTAAGACCCTACATCCATGACTGGCTTCCTGAAGCCAAAGGTACCTTCCTGGCTCTGTCACACAGCTTCTTTCCATCCCAATTCTTAGACTAAGCCACCAGGGGCTTGAGGCTCAAAGATTTCAGTAGACTTGTACTCTCTCTCTCACTGACTCCTACAACCTTCTAAGGCTCCCAGTGGCTACATACACAAACATTTTAAAGGAAACCAATTCAGTCTTCAAGAAGCAGAGCACAGCCCCCCTGCCATGACCCAGAAAACCATCCATTGAAGACAAAAACTCCAATGAATTCCTACAGTACCCAGGTGACCTCTGAGGCCTCTCAATGGTTAAAGTGTGGTCTTCAGTCTCATCCATACATCCTCCTTCCAGAGAGCAAACAATGACCTACACTGTCAACAAGGCCACTTTCCTCTCCCACATGTCAGCGCTGGTGACCAGCGGGGGGGGGGGGGGGGGGGGGGGGGGGGGGGGGGGAGGAGGCAGGCAGCAGCAGGCAGGGGGTAAAGTGAAATGAGAAACAGCTCCCAGAAAAGCTTGTTTGTTCGTGACCAAGAGTAAAGAACCTGGGGCTGGGAAGGTGGCTCTGGGGTAGAACGCTTGCCTTGCACACATGAGGCCCTGGGTTCGATTCCTCAGCACCACATAAGCAGAAAAAGCCTTAAGTGGCACCGTGGCTCAAGTGGTAGAGTGCTAGCCTTGAGCTCAAGAGCTGAGGGACAGCACCCAGGCCTAGAGTTCAGGCCCCACAACTGGCAAATAAATAAATAAATAACCTGGTGACAGTGCCAACCTTGTAGCACTTGTATAGGGCAAAAGCCTGTTGGTCAGCATCTCCCCCCCTAGGTCTATGGAAGCTCACACCAGCTGGACCCCACCTTTGGTGGTGATTACATGCCTCAGCTAACTCCAACCTGAACCTGGGGACTACCCAGATGAATTTGAAGAAACACCAACCCTGTAGCACCCGTATAAGGCCAAAGGATGGTAGTCACCATCTCCTACCATGTCCAGGAAAGCCTACACCAGCAGGACCCCACCATTGGTAGTGGTATCTGATTCAGCAAGCTGAACCTGGGGATCTCCCAGATGAATTTGGAGCTCAGCATATGACCCTCCAGCACCATTATACCCAGGAAAGGAAAGAAGGCTGACACATGCCTAACACCTACAATAAGCCATGTCTATAGTGCACATCACCCCTGAATCTGCACCTGGTCCTGGACACATGGTGCATATAAGGTTGAGAAAAGTAAAGTCATCCACACAGTCACACACAGCTCTTATAGGAGCCCCTCATTTCTGGAAATGAAAAGCACAGTTCTTAGCTTTAATGGTGCACTGCTTATCAAAAGCACAAAAGCACCACTGGGAGAAAAAAAAAACTCCTCCTGCTCTGTTCTCTAAATCACACACACACACACACACACACACACACACACACACACACACACACACACTTATTTTCTCTAGCCCAAACTTGGGATCCACTATCCCTGTGGCCACTGGAAAGGCAGAAAGCACACGCACACGCACACGCACACACACACACACACACACACAGTTATTTTCTCTAGCCCAGACTTGGGATCCACCATCCCTGTGGCCACTGGAAAGGCAGAAAGCACCCCATGGTGAGTCCATCACCTTTACAGCTGTGCTCTCCCTCATATCCCCCTAAAGCTCCTTTAAAGGCAGCTCTCTCAGTGGTTGATCAAAAGACATCCAATAATTGCAAAAGGAAAACAAATTCCCAGCAGCTTTCCCTAGCTTTCTCCAATCCTAACTCCCAAAATGCCAGCCTGGTAGAAGGTACTTCAAAGACTGGCAGAGAGCCCCACCTGACCCGGCCTCTGCAACCCCACCACTCTCTGGACAGTTGGCCCTAGATGCCAGCTTTGCCAGTTCTTCCTAGGCCACATCTACACTACTGATAATAGTTCCCAGTAGCATCTGACACCAGCTATTCTAACTATAAATACTTACCCTGCTCAGACTAATCAGGGGCTCTGACTCACCAGGTCACTCACTAACCACAGATGCTTTTATATTACAGGCACTAGCCATACTAGTCCTTTATTCCCAGTCGGCTTCCTTTTTCCCTTCAAAAAGGCATGGTTCAGGGCTGGGAAGGTGGCTCAGTGGTAGTGTTTGCCTTGCAGGCATGAGGCCCTGGGTTCGATTCCTCAGCACCACATAAGCAGAAAAGGCTGGAAGTGGTGCTGTAGCTCAAGTGGTAGGGCACAAGCCTTGAGCTGAAGAGTTAAAGGGCAGCACCCAGGCCCAGAGTTCAGTTCAGGCCCCAAGACCAGCAAAAAAAAAAAAAAAAAAGTCATGGTTCTACTAAGTTCTTGCTGCATTCAGAATCTCTTGAGTATAGAGATGACCAGCAACAGAAGCCCATGAGGTAGGATTCTCCTGCTCAGTGTTTCCAAACCCAGGAGAAAAGCTAGCCTCCACTTTCTAGAAAAAAAAAATGACTTTCTATTCCTTAAATGAGAGGTGTGGCCAAAATTAGCATCTCCTAGAGTAGCTTTCCCTTGACCAAATTTTATGGATTCCACCTTAGAAGACTATATATTTGGATGAGGACAGTGCCATTTGGAATCCTGCTTAAAGATTTTTGTTTCTTTAAAAAAAAAAAATGTACCATGGGGCTGGGAAGGTGGTTCAGTGGTACAGCGCTTGTCTTGCATGCATGAGGCCCTGGGTTCAATTCCTCAGCACCACATAAGCAAAAAGAAAAAAGCTGGAAGTGGCGCTGTGGCTCAAGTGGTAGAGCACTAGCCTTGAGCTAAAGAGCTGAGGGACAGTGCCCAGGCCCAGAGTTCAGGCCCCACAACTGGACCCAAAAAATAAAAAACAAACAAAAAAAAGTTGTACCAATATGAATCAGTTTCTCTACTTTCCCCTATATTTGCCCCAGATCTGCGATCCATACCAGGCTACAAACTTCTACAGTATAAGGACAGACATGTCTGTCATTTCCATCTCAAAATGATCAGCAGATATCAAAAGTGTTCTTTCAATTGTCACTTCTCTGAAATTCAAATGACAACACCAGGTAGGGATTAGTTGTACATGCTATGATGGGCTCTTGCAATTAACCACTGAGATCTTCATTGACAACTATCCACAAGTACCTACCCCCAGAACCCCTTACTGAGTAAGTAGTGGCAAGAGGGTCATCTCCCTTACAATCCCTGTAAACTCAGGAAGCAATTTTCTCAGTCTACAACCACAAGAAGCCGCCACAAGTTCAAAAGTCCATGTGCATCATAAAGACAGTATTTCTGAGCACAATCTAGACCCTGTGGTTAGCACTGGCTGCTAAAACTAATGTGTGAGAGAGACTATCCAACATAGGTAGTGTCAGTATTGGTAATCAAACAGGGCCTTTGACAGGCTCTTTTCAGCAGAAAGGCAAGAGTGTTGCAAAACAAAACAAGCAGACACAACTTCTTGCTGGTTACTAACCCAGTTTGAAAGGAATTACACCACATCCCAAAATTCCCTCAGATACAGGGAGAGGAAGAGAGGGAAGGAAAAGGAAGGAAAGGGAAAGAAGAAAGGAGAAAGGAGAAAGAAAAAAGAGGGGAAAACAGAGGGGGGAGGAGGATAACTAAGGCCCTACATCTCCATCCTGGGACCAAACTTCATAGAAAGAACATCCCACCAGGGATGTGGAACTCCCATGGTGATATCATGTGCCATTGCTTGTCATCATGAAGAGCCTAGTGCTGCCCAGAAAGCCAAATGCTGGTTGTCTTTTACCAATCACACACGAAGCTCACATGTTGCAGGTCACCAGAATCCCTGAGTCTACAAAGACACCCAGAAGGCTGAGAAAAACATGCCTCAGTTGGGCTAAGACAAAAGTGGTAAGAATCTCCTGCAGACAAGGGTCCTGAGACTCTCTTAGCATCTCTACCCCCTTGCAGAAAACTATCTGGACACACACATACAATACAAACAATACACACACACACACACACACACACACACACACACACACAACCTTGAAGCTAATGCTCCAACATCCATATAGTTATACCCCAAAGCCCAAGCTCCTGAACTCCTAAAAATACTCTCATTTGTTACTGCTAGGAAAAAGATTCCATGATCCGCTCCTCATCCTACCTCCCCCATCTCCCCTTCACCATCTCCACTGTGGTAACATGTCTATAAACATACATAATGGCTCAGAGTGTTCAAGGTAAAGCCCTATTCCTCAAGGTATACTTGAACCAGGGGTTTTTGTTAACCTCACCTGCATACAAGTCTACACTGACCTCACAGGTGCTTGGCCAGTATCCAGTGGTGAAGCCCAGTAAGTTGGATTTTGGCAGCCTTCCTTTAGGCTCAATTGGTGCTGCTGTCATTTTATACGCACCACAAAGAGGGGTTGTATTATGAAAGTAAGAAACACTGGGCCAGGGTTGGGGGTGTAGTTCAATGGAAGAGTGCTTGCCTAGCCTATGCTTGATCCCCATCCCAGAAAGGGGAGAAAAAGGGAAAAATGAATTTCTTGGTTGAAGCCCCATGTCTAAAGATGCCAGGAATGGAGGTGGTTTAGGGAATTGTGGCTAGAACAAGAAATACATTCTTTGAAGGTATGGCTAAGTGAGGGCAAGACATCAACCACATTGGTGACATTCCTCTGGTTAGAATGTCTTAAATAGACACAAGGCTAGGTTCAGAGACCAGGGTTAGTGATGGGTGGAACACAGCATACACCCTAACCTTTTGCTGTCAATGTGGAGGGCAGGGATTTGAATATTCTACACCCAATGTCCTACAAGGGTTCTACCATCATTGTGTGAAGGGGATGATGAAGAGTTCACTAGGAGAAAGACCTTAGAAACTGAAGGTAAGAGTCCTAAGGAGCCACAGTATCTGTCACTGAGGGTCCACTGCTCTCTTTCTCCAAAACTGGCTCTTCTGCATCCTCAAGTCTTGACTGGCTCATGTGTCTAAGTAGGGAAGGTTAATTCTAGTAGTATTCCTATTCATTAAGAATGGAACCCTGGTTTCACTGTATTTGATTTCGGTGCCTGCATTTTGTATATACATTTTTCTAATTTGGGGAGGGGAAGGGAAATAACAAAATGCTGAAATAAGGACATACGTTGACCCATTTTAACAATGAGATGTACAAGACACTATGTCGAAAATGATCTTTTAACTTGGGTGGGGGAGGAGTTGGGGAGAGAAGGAATGGTAGGGGAAAAACAAAAGAGGAGGTAACAATGCTTGATAGGAAATGTATTCATTACTGTACTCATGTAACCCCTCTGTACAGTATTTTTATAGAAAAGATAAAAATAAAAAGAATATCTACATTAAAATAATAAAATAATTTGGAGATAAAAAATAGAAACCACAACTTGTGGATGGAGACAGGAGGGAGGGACTGGGAGAGAATGAGGATACAGAAGACACTGTACAAAAGTAAATGTACTCATTACCTGACTCATGTAATTGTAATCCCTCTGTACATCACCTCTACAATAACAATAAAGTAAATTAATTTTTAAAAAAGAACAGAAGCCAGTATTTATGTCACACTCAGTAAGGACATTTTTTTATTTCTATTTTGGAATAGACCTTATTCTCTTACTAATGTGGGCTCAAATTTTGAGTTTCTAGTTCAAATTCACTGAATTGCCAGGTTATAGCAATCCCTTCCTCTACTTTAGCTAGCATGACTGTTATTCTTCCAATAGCCCAGCCTTTTACCACTGCTGCTACATCCTTGCAACTAGCTACCACAGGAGGGAGATCTATTCTTCTCCCTAGATGGCAACCCAGAGGGTTTTGTTTGTTTGTGGG
>NW_012267329.1:637116-641574 GCF_000151885.1 Dipodomys ordii
GGGGGGGGGGGGAGGCGGGGGAACGGAATGGGCTTGAACTCAGGCCCTGGGTGCTTTCCCTAAGGCTTCTTGCTCAAGGCAAATGAACTACCACTTTAAGCCACAGTGCCACTTCTGGTTTCCTGGTGATTAATCAGAGGGTACAACTTTGCTGCCCAGGCTGGTTTTGAACCATGATCCTCAGATCTCAGCCTCCTAAGTAGCTACAATTACAGGAATGAGCCACCAGTGCCAGATTAAGAGGGGTAACTCTTAAAAGCAAGAACAAGACATATAGCTGACAACTTTAGAGTGAACTTGTGGATCTGCATGAGGTCAGAACTAGTTACAGTTGTGCTTCTTTGGAAGATTCTGAGACTCATGCTATTTTAAAGAGAGGCTTGGCAGCTGCTGGACCGCCATCAACTAAGGGAGGATCAGCTAGTCTCTCCATAGTCCCATGTTAGATGCTCATAGCACCTCTATGTGATGGACACTACTGCTTCCCTTCTAAGCAAGATTTCTAAACTACTAGAAAACAACTAGATTAAGGTTTCTGGGCTGCCAGAAACAATCCAGGAAATAGCTACTCTTAAAAGGTAGCACCACTGCATCATGGTAGTACATCTACATCCCAACTGGAAAAGGCCCTAGAGTCACACTGAGAATTTGAGAAAGGACCTGGCCACCAGTGGTTCACGCCTGTAATCCTAGCTACTAAGGAGGCTGAGATCTGAGGATCATGGTTCAAAGACAGCCCAAGCAGGAAAGTTTGTGAGACTCATCTCTAAACACCTGCCAGAAAGCTGGAAGTGGCTCTGTGGCTCAGCATTAGAGGTGAGGGACAGCGCCAAGGCCCAGAGTTCAAGCCCATGACAAAAGCAGCAGCAGCAGCAAAAGAAGTCTTGTTGTTGTTGTTGTTGTTATTACTTGAGAAAAGACCTTGGTGCTTAGTTTACTGTTCCATTCCATTACCAGTCTCAAGTTTACTGCAGGCCCTATTTTATAAGCCTGATATGATCTGTAATTTCCCTGCCTCTATACAGTTGATTATTCTGAAGGACTATTCAAACATAAATCACTAAAAATCACAATAGTCTCATGTTACAAAAATGTCATTTTTCTTTTTATCTTTTCCCCATATTTTCTGAGGCTAGGTAGTGTTCCTTTAGAAAAAAAAAACCAACAAACTTCCTAGTTTTTACTTTTTCTTCATACATTTTATACTCAAAAAAATGAGAAAAGCGTATGTTTCAAAAATCACCTTGTAAGTAAAAAATTATACTTGGGCTTGCAGCCACATGGAACTCTTTGCAGGTGTGTGATGATGATAACCCACTAATACAGAAGGCAGGAATAGCAATGAAGCCACAAGGACCCAGTGCAGCCTTCAGCACCCATCTAGGACTGGTCTCTGAACAAACATATTCCCTTAACAGGTAAGCTCCAGGAGAAGGCAACCAACCATCCACAGTGGAAATTTACTGGTAGCACTTTGCTATTTGAATAGTTTCTCATAGAGTTCCTTTACCATAAAATGATACCGTTATATAAGCCTTTTGGCCTCCCTTAACAAGTGAGCGAATAGTGACTAACTTTTCCTCTTATTGGAAGTCTAAGGCCTCCACCTATACTTTAAACTGCAGACGCTATTACTCAACCCATTGTATAGATGGAATACTGAAGACACTTGGAGATGGGTTAAATAACTTCTTCAAAGTCATACAGGTGGCAAACAGTAGCAGATCCAGGAGCAAAAACCAGGACTGTGATTTCAAAACAAATCTTCCCCACTAAGCCATTACACTATCCTGCCTTGTACCACATGGTATACACAAAGACTTTTGAAGACAGCCTGTAGAGAATGCGTTTCCCCTAAGACTGTATTTCGAACTCACAGAAAAAGAACTACAGTATAACCAATTGCAAAGAAGCCACTAAAGGTTGACCTTTTGTAATTTCCTGGAACAACAACTGGCACAAAAGTCATCTTACCTTGATCAACTCACTAATGCAAACAAACACTGATGCTTCCAAATGCCTTTGTAAAAATCAAGTGCTTTCACATTTGAGGATTTTATGCAAATTAGTATAACATTTCTGACTGTGCTGTTATGCTCAATATTTTCACATCATTAAAAAAACTTCAAAGCAATTTGCTTCCTCCAGAAAATTGTATTTATATTTGATTGTTATTGTAACACATGTATTACGAGTTAATTTTTTCTTCTCCAAAACAGCCTTGGGATTTTGCCTATGGGAGCCAACCTACCAATTCATTTGATTGCTCAGCACAACCTATAATTCTTATGGGCAATTTCACAGTTTCAGAGATTTTTATATAGTCATGTCCTCATCCCTACATTCTAACAAATATGAGAGAATTCAAAGCTGACCTGATGAAGAGCACCACTTTTCTTTTTTTAAACTGAACTCTCAAGATTGTGATGTTTTCACTTTCAAGGTTAAATGGCAAAAGTTATTTAGGCAAATACAACTACTGGGCTACAACTACAGTTTCAAAAGCCAAGTATAAGTTGGTCATATTTTTACCCATATTTGGTACTGAACTTAGACCTGGGCCAAAAGGATCAGTACTTCAGAGAGCCTAATCTGATGTTCTTTTAGCCATATTACTCCTCTGAAGGTATAGAGTATAGAGTAGAAGAATCAAGGTCCTCTGTCACTTTCCCCTTTACATTTTATTTAGACCAAGCACTCATTAGTCTAGAATGTCCAGCCCAAGAACTCCATTCCATGTACAAGGCTTATATAGGCCACTTCCCTGAGACAGTTCTCTAAACGGCAGGTAACCTCACTGGGTATAAGAATGGCCTGGTGGAAGTTGTTTGGGAGTGGGGCACCTAGAGGAGAAGAGGAGTGCTTGTTTGTATGGTCCATATGTACGTTATAATACGTAGACAGGGGTGGGAAAAGAAAATAATAGGCCTCTATTTTTTTTGGGGGGGGGAGGAGATCATGAGGTTTTAACTCAGGGTGTGGGCACTCTCCCTGAGCTGTTTTGCTCAAGGCTAGACCTCAACCAGTTTGAGCCACAGCTCCACTTCTGGTTTTCTGGAAATTGGAAATTAACCTTCATCCTTAGATCTTAGTCTCCTGAGTAGCTAGAATTACAGGTGTGAGCCACCAACATCTGGCTAATAGGCCTCTAAATTTCAATCCAAGTTCTATGTTATTAGAAATGCGTATCTGTAAAGCAGATGCTTAGAAAATGTTATGTAATAATTTACTAACCGAGTTGGGCACCAGTGGTTCATGCCTGTAATCCTAGTTACTCAGGAGGCTAAGATCTGAGGATTGCAGTTCAAAGCCAGACCAGGCAGCAAAGTCTGTGAGACTCTTATCTCCAATTAAATAGCAGAAAAACAAGCAAACAAACAAAAAGTAAGTGGCACTCTAGCTCAAAGTGGTAGAACACTAGCCTGGAGCCCTGAGTTCAATTCCCATGACTGACCCAAAAAAAATTACTAGCTTGAATTATGACTTTTAAATATTTTAACATATAGGGGCTGGGAAGGAGGCTCAGTGGAGTGCTTGCCTTGCATGCCTGAGGCCCTGGGTTTGATTCCTCAGCACCACATAAGCAAAACAGAAAAAAGCCGGAAGTGGCGCTGTGGCTCAAGTGGTAGAGCACTAGCCTTGAGCTGAAGAGCTGAGGGACAGTGCCCAGGCCCCACAACCGGACCCCCCCCCCAAAAAAAAAAACTCAAGTGAAAAAAATTAAAACCTCATACAATCACTAAATCAACCCAAAAAAGTAACTAATAGAACCATAAAACTAACTTTATTTAAATAGGTCAATTGTTTGGAAGTACAAGGTGTATCAATCAATGCTTCCAGTTTCTGTGGTTATTAATCTTTATCTAAGCACATTGCACATGATTTTATAGACAATCTCAATTTCTAAAGTTCTATGTATGGCATGACTATCTAGGGCAAAAAGATCACTTTTAAGTTTAACATATGTATTGCATTCCTTCAAATTTATAACATTTTGAGGATCAAGCATTTAACAAAGAACTCAATATGGGTAGACCTAAGACTCTAACTTTAATGAGTCTACATCAGAAGCAATGTTTTTAAAAACTGTAATGTTATTCTATGATGCCTAGGAGAAGTTACACAATCTCCACCTGTAATTCAAATTAGACTACCACAATATTTAAATATGATAGATCAGTTTTAGAAATTTGATCTGAGCTGTGATTCTGAAAAAAAAAAAAAAAAAAGGATTTCCTTTAATATAAACTGACCGCCTCAGCCAGGCACCTATGGCTTACGCCTATAATCCTAGCTACTTAGGAGGCTGAGATCAGAGGATCATAGTTCAAAGCCAGCCAGGGCAGGAAATTCCATGAGACTTTTATCTCCAATTAACCACCAGAAAACCAGTAGTGGTGCTGTGGCTCAAGTGATAGAGCACTCACCTTGAGCTGAAGAGCTCAGGGACAGCACCCA
>NW_012267329.1:642519-645837 GCF_000151885.1 Dipodomys ordii
CCAGTATGCTCTGCTGTGGTCCATGTCCATTCTCTACATAGACTGGGATAAAATTCAGAGGTGCAAAGTGAGGTATATAGGTTCACTGTGACCCCATGGTCAATAAAAACCACACTGAATTACTGAGTGTTTATGCCTTATACTAGGACATTTGACCCTCTAAACGCCTAAACTACCTTCATTCTTAGATGAACCACTCGTTCCAGCATGGGCTGGGTTTCCTTAATTGTTGCTTTTTTTGTTTTGCTTCTTTTGTCGGTTGTGGGGCCTGAACTCTGGGCCTGGGCACTGTTCCTCAGCTCTTCAGCTGAAGACTAGCATTCTACCACTTGAGCCACAGCGCCACTTCCTGCATTTTTCTTTTTCTTTTTTTTTTGCAGCTGCCCACTTCCTGCTTTTTTCTGCATATGTAGTGTTGAGGAATCGAACCCAGGGCCTCATGTATGCAAGGTAAGCACTCTACCACTGAGCTACCTTCCCAGCCCCTCCATTAATTATTTTTTGAATTCTGATTCTGAGTTAGTTCCATATAAAGCAGATGTGCTCTCTCCAGGTTTCATGTTTTCTCACTCAGGACACCATGCAAACGTCAGTCAGGTCAGAAGACAGTACCATAAAGTCACCCCATCAAGAAAAGATCTCCACTTATCACCTGTTCTCACCCTTAGATCTTAAACTAGTTGAGTTCAGATCATAATTCTTGCAGCCTGAACATCAAACATATCTATTTTTATATACCTCTACTTTCAATCTTGAGATGATCAAACCATATCATAATAGCTGGACTATGGTTATCTTAGACAAAGCTTTAAGCAATCTAGTTATGTACATAATGCATAATAAGAAAGAACCTGATTAAAGAATTGCCTCGCCAAAGCCCTCCAGCATACTATAGTATGTAATAACCATCTTCAAAAGCCCACAAATCATGGTGCTGCTTGACTTTGGGATAAGAACTTGTGCCTTGTAAACCAAGAGATTTGGATTGGAATTCTGTAACCTGGGGAAGCAATACCTTCCCTGAACCCTGGTTTCCACTGACAACAGGACCCAGCATGTCATGGTGGCTCTAAGGAGCTCAGGAGACCCCATCCTGTAAAAGACAGTTCAGTGTCTGAGCTGTGGCAGGCACTCAGGAAATGAGTGCCTTCCAACCTCCCATCCTCTCTTTGCGGATGTAAGATAAAGCTCCTAAAAGTCACAGCCTAGTGGGCCACACACTCAGCACTCAATCAACAAGCTATGAAAATTATTATTATCATTGTGGTATGGCTTATGGAAAATCCATGGTTCCTATTTTATCAACAAGCTACCTGAAGTTGTTTGATTCTCTTACACAATCAATTTAAACCATGTAAGCCACAGGTAGGAAAGAGAAGCCCTTCCACATCAGGACTGAAAACGAAGATGCTCTGACTAATTTGCACACAGACCTTCAGAAATGCCAGGACCCTCGGGGAAATGAAATTTCCTCGAATATACAGCAGCTGAGAACACCTGGGGTTTCAGGATGACTAATAATGGAAATGTACTATAAACAGGGAATACTAAAGAGCTAAGCTTCTCTGGAAAAGGGGGAAACATCCTCACAATTCAAGGCCAGGGGAGAGTATGCCAGTTTTCTAACAAATAGAGAAATACAGGTGAAAATGTAAGGCATGTACAACTTATGTTTCTAAATAATTGGGAGCCCAGGACTGTCCTGATTGAGAGAAGGCTCCTCAGCTGCTGGCTACCATGGTGTTTTTTCTATCTTGACAATTCACTTCCCCAACAGGCACAGCGCCAACTCAAATGAGACTCAGAGCGGTGAAAAGCCCTTCAGGTAAACAGTGTGATAAGCTAAACTGAAAAACTAGACAATGTTTTTGGACTATGAGGTAGTTGCTATGGAGACAGTTGCTAATTAACTGCTTTCAACCAGGAGAACAAAGGGCTCAGGGCAGGCAGGCCTCGGTATCTCCGCATGAGCAATGCAGTAAGCTTGCGCAACTGCAGGTCGTTCATATCTGGAATACCTGAGACCTGGATGTGTCTGCTACATGCCTGGAGAAATGACAAAAGTATATTTTCTTCATCATGACCCAGATTAACAACACCTGGCCACCAGGACTTCTCAGGAAAGCAAGCGGCACCGGGAGGACAAAGGTTCAAAGGCACCAACTTACCACTTTACTCCATAGCATTTTCACCCCTTGCTTAACAATACTGAAATACTGTGAGAAACATTTCCTTGTGGTACTGACCTCAAACCCAGAGCCTTGCACATGGCTAAGCATATACTCTATCCCCCAAGCCAAAAACATAAAGACACCTTATTTTTTGGTGTTTTACTACAGATTTGAATTCATGTTTAGCTTTTTCACTTGAGCCCCATCTCCATACTTCCATTCCACCAGCACTTCTCTGATTAATTGCAGATAAGACTTTCTTGGATGTGTGCTGCCCAACAAGCTTACTTTGAACCATGATCTTCAGATCTCAGCCTCCTAAGTAGCTAGGATTACAGGTATAAGCTACCAGTGCTGGCTGATACATTTTACTTTAAAAAAAAATTCAAATTCATGTAAAACAGTGACTAGATAGTTCACTAGCAACAAAAACCCATCATCATTAATCTAAGCCTCACACATGTTATACACAAATAAATAATTACAAAAACTTCAATTGCAACCTAACAGCATTGATGGATTTTTCTCCCCTATTATCAATGCATGCTGACCTGACCTGACTCTAATGTAGTTTCTTCTCTGGAGGTTAAACTAGTACTCAGAGGCTGGAGTGCTCTGTTCTGAAGGGTTGACCTCCGAGCTACAGCCAGTTAAAAACCAAAGCTCCAATCTGAGGATCACAGTTCAAAGCCAGCCTGAGCAGGAAAGTCCTCAAGACTCTTTTCTCCAACTAATCACTAGAAAACCAGAAGTGGTACAGTAGCTCAAAGTGGTAATGCACTAGCCTTGAGCTGAAGATGTCAGGGACAGGGCTCAGACTCAGAGTTCAAGCTCCACGACCGACAAAAAAAAAAAAAAAAAGCTCCATATCATTTCCCCAGTATTTCAACTGGAGCTGGAATGCTCAACAGGGATAATCAGGCCCACCTCTCAGGACCAGCAGGTCTTGTGAGGATTCTTCCTATTCCACAAGACCCCATCAATACCTGTTTCAGCCCTCAGTCTAATTTCAGGTTACACTAAACATAAACACATTAAGTAAATGTTAAGTTCAACCAAGCTACTGTGTGGTAAGTTGCCTCCCAGAGCACATAAAATGGTTTGTGTGTGTGTGTGTGTGTGTGTGTGTGTGTGTGTGTGTGTGTGT
>NW_012267329.1:645967-652146 GCF_000151885.1 Dipodomys ordii
TATATAACACCTACAGTAAAGTCCAATGACCTTGTGATATTGTTTACAGCCACTTAGGAGCATCTAGGAGCTTACTCTGGGAGCAAACATGCTTGGGCTCCATTTTCTGCATAGTTATAGCTAGATGACACTGGCCCCCCTAATGTGAAAACCCCAGATGCAAAGTAAGATGCTAATATCTATTTCAGAACATTATTGAGTAATTCCGTGAATTCAAGTGTTTACTACTGTCTCTAGCCTATAGAAGTACTCAAGAGATCATAACAATTAATTAAAGCTTCCATTTATTGACTACTTTTTTTTTAATGGAGTAAAATTGCCAGAGGTCCTAGCTCCTATTTCTGCAAATCATCTCCGGAAGAGGAAAGGGAATTTTTAGTCTGAGTTGTGACCCTTTCCATGCTATGGAGGACCCTTGTCTCTCCATAATAGCACATCAATGACAATCACTGTGTAGAACACAAGGGACTTTTGATACAGTGCCAAGTGTAGAGGCTAGTTTTCAGATCCAAGCCCAGTTATTGGTATAAACTCAGTTCTTTCTTGTGAAACCAAGGAGTTAAATTCTTGCTTTGCTGATGGCAAATTTTTTAATAAGGCTTTCAGCCCAAGCCCCTCCCTGCCTGGGTTAAATTTCATCAGCCATTGCCCAGGGGCATCTCATCTCCTCTCATTTTTCTTCTTTTCCCCCTGCTCTTTCTAGGCTATACTTATAGCAATCCTCATCCACATCTATCCAGCCTCACATACAGAAGAATCTATTGACCACCAAGTTTCTGCCAAATACAGTGACAATGCTAATGCTGAGAACACAAAGATGTAACTGACCCCATTCACAGGGGGCTCTAAACAAGCAAAGAAAAGCACATGGTGTGGAGGCAGAGATGATGCCAAGGGAGACAAGGTGCCCTATCACAGTATTCCCTTTTTCTGTTTTCTGTCAACTTGCACCATCATATTCCTTACTGTCTCCCTGTCTGTATAAACTAAATAAAGGACAGAGGGCGGGGATCAAAGATGGATGGAGGGAGGCTGACCACTGGTGGGAACTTAGGAGTACTCCCAACTGACAACCAGATTTGTAGCCTGATCTACTGCCTCCTGCCACCAAATCAGCTTCCTGGGCCTAGGTACAGTAAGCACACCAGGAATAATACCAGGATTCCATCAGTCTTTCCCACTGGCATGAGAACCACCCCAGAGCAGCTTTATTAATTTGCTTTTCTATCTAGATTGCCCATGGAGGTAACATAGCTGCTTAATACAAGGTTGCTAAATTCACATAAACTAAGATTCAAAGCCTTTGAGTCATTTATTCACAAAGTAAAACTAGATGGGAACCCAGAGCTCTGGCTCATTTATTGTTCAATGCTGGCTGACTGCAGATCTTTCCTAGAGGAGCCTGTGTACCTGGGAAAGGGAAAGAGATTATCTTCAGATATGGTACATTTACCTGACAGATGGCTCTCCAGCTGCCAATCTCTCCCTAAAGCCTTCTCTCACCCAAACTGGTAAGCCTATGCAGGTAAAACTGATAATCTACTTCTGGAAACTCTACTTAATTATCACAATTACATGTAGATTCTCCTAGGATTTCTGAATCTAAACATCCCTGGGGGAGGGGGGGGAGAACCTGGAAAATAACTTTGTCTTCACAGAAAATGGGAAGAAATATCTTATGACATCTAATAATCGCCCCTCTCTCAGAAAGACTACATTCTTAAGCCCCTGACCTTCACCTCCAAGATACATATGTGCAGAAAAGAAGCATCATTTTTATCTAAATTAGGGGGAAAAAAAAACTTCTTAAAAAGAGGCTGAAGGACGTTACAAGCTACATGCTTCTTAATGGTGCTAGAAGAGAAAAAGATTAAGAAGGCTAGGGTTCAAATTCCAGAGTATTAATCACACTCAGGACACTGTCTCTTAATCTCTATAAGCCACTTAATTTCTTAAATGAAAATAAGTTGTTGGACTAAGGAGCTAATATCTGAAAAAGCAATTGTAAATTATAAAGTACTATAGGAGTTATTTTGTTAAAATGCACGTGTGCACATGTGTCTACATGTACAGATAGAAATCCACATGTTGCCAACCTTTGAGGGAAGTAAGAATACAAACAGGACCCAAAAAAGAACCAGAAGCGAGGCATGGTAGTGCATGCCTATAGTCCCAACAATGCAGAGTGCAGAGTTAAAGACCAGCATGGGCTTTATACATGGTGTTGAGAACTTGTCTCAAAAACAAAAGGGGAGAAGAGAGAGAGAAGAGGGGTGAAAGAGGGACAGAAGGGGAGAGGAGAGAGGAAAAGTGGGAAGATAGGCAGAAAGAAGGGAGGGAGGATCCAGAATGATTTATGAGGACAAGAGCCACAAAAGTGGATGTCTTAATTCAAAACAACAAGCATTTAATCATCTGAGTAATTATTAAAGATAAAAATAAGATATTCTTTAGACTTTAATTGCCTTGAATTTGACATGTGATTTCTGCCCAGATTTCCTTTAAAATGAAATATTAAAAATTTACCCATTTCTTAGTGCTACTGTAAAATTTAAATAAGTAATATTTATAAAGGACTGATATCAATCTCTAGCACATATCTAACTTAATAGATAGTGGATAGAGTGGCAAGTAAACATACAAATAAAAAGAAAATGAATGATTGTCTCTGACTTTTCTATACAAGTTCTACATTTTTGGGGGGAGGGAAGGAGGGAAGTACTGGGAATTGAACTCAGGATATGGCACTTGAGAGATTAGCACTCTACCCAGTTCTTCTTTGATCAGATTTTAACCCCATCAGGGTCCCACAGATGAAGGAAGCCTACTAGGATATAAATGACAGCTGAGTGCAGGACAGGCAGTAAGTGGTCCAATCTTTAATTTTTCTACTCTTACATAAGACTAGCAAGTAAAATGCCAACTTTATGTTGTTGTTTGGATATTTTTAGGTGAAGGGTTAGGGAAGGAGAAAGAATATTATCATTCATTGAACCTCCATCAGGACTGCTTCCTTCATCAATGGAATGATCTCACAGTGCAACATCCAATCACCACATCCAATATTAATCACCACCTCCACAGAAATTCATAGTCCTTTTACGGACACACAGCACTCAGTATTTTACCTTCTATGCACCAAAGAAGGAGAAACCAGCACTGCTTTTGAACCAAACTCAACTGTAAATTCACTGTATTTCTTCCCTTTGTAATCATAAGTGAGAAATAAGCTTTTGGTAAGTATACCATAAAGCCTTTTAATTTACATGTTTAAGTTAATATAGCCACCTCAGTTTCTAATAGCCTTTATGCATTTATTTGACCAAAAGTACTAACTCCCTACAGTGTACAGACCAGTACCTTGCATGGGGATACTAGTGGTAGGGAATAGAAATCAAATCCTACCCATTGAAGAAGACAGTTTAATCCCAATTTTGATGCCTGACTTTAGGGAGCTGGGAAGCCAGAACACTGGCATTCTCATATGTCAAAAAACAATATAACTGAGGCTGGGAATGTGGCCTAGTGGAAGAGTGCTTACCTAGCATGCATGAAACCCTGAATTTGATTCCTCAGTACCACATAAACAGAAACAGCTGGAAGTGGCACTGTGGTTCAAGTGGTAGAGTGCTAGCCTTGAGCAAATGAAGCTAGGGACAGTGCCTACGCCCTAAGTTCAAGCCCTAGGACTGGCAAAAAACAAACCAAAAAAAAAAAAATCAATATAAGTGAAATCACAACAGACTTGGTGAAAGGTATGTACAAGATAATTTATCAAGTCAGAAGGGAATCAAGGCAGAATTGAGTAGCCAGGAAAGCTCCAGTGGAAGTGGAACTGGACTAGGTCTCCAAACACAGGGAAACATGACAGACAAGAGGAGGTCTATCTAGAGGATGAGTATGTATTACCTCTAAACAGCAGTCAGAAAGTTCACGTGAAGGCCATTTCCAATCAAAATTTAGGCACAGGCTGGGTGCCGCTACTCAGGAGGCCAAGATCTAAGGATCGCAATTCAAAGCTAGTCCGGGCAGGAAACTCTGTAAACTCTTATCTCCAATAAGCCACCAGAAAACTGGAAGTGGCACTGTGGCTCAAGTGGTTGAGTGCTAGCCTTGAGCTGAAGAGCTAAGGGACAGCACCCAGGCCCAGATTTCAAGCCCCACGACTGACCAAAAAAAAAAAAAAGTAGGTACAGGCAGTAAGCATGGTAAGAGCTGAAATAAGAGTGTCTGGAGCAGAGGATACCAGGACAAGAGGGAAATGAAAGTGAGAGTATCCGTAGAGTATACATTTTTATACAAAGGACTATCCACCCATCTATTCAGTGAAAAGTGTGATTTTAAATTCTATTGCCATTTTCCAGGTATTAGGCAATGGAGATTTTGGAGTGGTAGAAATCATAAGAAATGAACAGATAAGATATCCCAGGGTTGGGAATATGGCATAGAGGTAGAGTGCCATGAAGCCCAATTTCTCAGTACCACATAAAAAGAAAAGGCTGGAAGTGACACTGTGTCTCAAGTGGTAGAGTACTAGCCTTGAGCAAAAGAAGCTCAGGGACAGGGCCCAGGCCCTGAGTTTAAGCCCCAGGACTGACCAAAAAAAAAAAAAAAATCCAAAGAAAAATGGAAGAATCAAGGATTTATCACATATTCCACAGAGTGAACAGAGTAGGGCTGATTAGGAAGTTCCAAGGACAAGGGGCAAAGAAAAGTAGTAGATGAGACACACCACAGAAAACAACTGACCTGGGGCTCCATTTTTAATAAATGGAATTCTTGGCCAAAGGACATCTACCTGGTAGATGGAACTTCTTTGCATGGACATGATGATATTAAAGTTAGTAGAATGAATCCTTACAATAAGGAAAAGGACAATAAAACCTTAAGATAAACCTATTAGTAGGATCAGAAAAGGAAGAAAAGTCAGTTAAAAAGGTAAAAATAAGTGGCAAAATGGTGCACAAAATGTTGGGAATTTAGAATTTTTTTAAAAAAAGATACTAGAATTGCTAACAATTAGAGCACCAACCACCTCTGAAAGCTCCAGTCCAGAGCTGAATCAATAGCAGACCAAAACCCTTGCCCACACTATGATTTTCCAAAGATCAGCTCAAAGAAAGACCAATGGAGGGAATAGCAGAGCAAGATGGTCTGAGCATAATCAACTTCCTTCTTCTTTGGTGAAAATGGTAATCTGTCATCTTCCAGATAACAGTTCTTCCCCTCACAAAAGTAAAACGTGTATGTCATACACCTCTAGGTGTTAAGGGCTGCTCACACTTTACTCTCAAAACATCCAGCAAGTCCTCCATATTTAATGACATATCCAGAACAGATAAATGATCTGACATGCAGTCTTCTGGCCTACTTCTTCCTCCTTAAAACCTGAAGTACCAACACTCCTCTACAAATGACATATTTCACTGGCAAACACTCTTTTTTCTTTTCCATTTAATTCAACAAATACTAACTACTGGATATGTGCTATCTCCATTTCAAAGTCTTAAATTAGGACACTACCTCATTAGTATCAAAAGGTAAAATCAGAAGAGAAATGCAGTGTTCTCTAATAGTCTACTTTCTCTTAAGTAAATTCCCCTGTGCTATTGTTGTAGTACAAAGACAAGACTACACACAGGCAGAATTCTCAACCTTAGTATTGAAGAGTTTGAATGCCCCTTCAGAAATGAATACTTCTGTCCCTCCCCCAGTGGCTCTCAGCTTGCAGTGTGAATCATAGTAACTTAAATGGATTTTAAGAAATACAGACTTACTACTACCACCAGCAGCACCTCCCACACCCCACTTTGGGGTGAGACTATTGCTAATTTCAGGCTGTTTATTAAGCTTCAGAAAAATCCAGTATTCAACTGGGTTGCAGAAGCAATGCATGAGTCAGATGCTTCATTTTGAAGACCATGTTAAAATAAAAGCAAGTTCTTCTAACATCTCCTAAGAAAGCAGTATTTGCTTCTCTAAATTGGAGGTGGAGGGGGGAGAAAATCAGTCATGGGGCTGGCCTAATTTTATTTTATTTTCTTTCTTTTTTGTTTTTTGGTCAGTCATGGGGCTTGAACTCTGGGTGCTGACCCTGAGCTTTTTTGCTCAAGACTAGTGCTCTACCACTTTGAGCCACAGAACCACTTTTAGTTTTCTGGTGCTTAAATTATAAGAGT
>NW_012267329.1:652366-663293 GCF_000151885.1 Dipodomys ordii
ACTTGAGCCACAGAGCCACTTCCAGCTTTTTTCTTTTTGCTTATGTGGTGCTGAGGAATCGAACCCAGGGCCTCATGCATGCAAGGCAAGAGCTCTACCACTGAGCCACCTTCCCAGCTCCTAGATAATGTTTCTTTAGCCACATCTTAAACAACAGTTGACTCTGAAAGTAATGCTTAGGAAGACAGTATCTATGGTTGAAATTTTTCAGATAGCTGTAATAACTTCTTTAATAAAACTTGGACTGGGTGCTGGTGGCTTATGCTTGTAATCCTAGCTACTCAGGAGGCTGAGAACTGAGGATCACGGTTCAAAGCCAGCTGGGGCAGTAAAGTCTGTGAGACTCTTATCTCCAATTAACCATCAGAAAATTGGAAATGGCATTGTGGCTCAAAGTGGTAGAGTGCCAGCCTTGAGCAAAATTACTGCTCAAATTACTGAAAATTATACAAATTACTGAACCTCTTTTAACCTGTACAAGTGAAGTTCACTTGTGCTTCCTAAAAAGTCCAAACCTTTAGCATTTCAGAATCTGACCTTATTTGGAAATGTCACTGCAGATGTAATTAATCAAGGTCATACTAGAGTATACTGGACCCTAATCTAATGATTGCAGACCTCATACAAAAATGCAGAGACACACTCAAGACAGCGTATGACAACAGAGGCAAATATGAGAGTACCATAGTTTCAAGACAAGGAAAGCCACGGTTTGGGGACAGGGCTAGAAGAAAAGGCAAGAAATAGTTGCTCCCCTACTGCATAGAGAGAACTTGGCCCCACCTGTACCTAGATCTTGGAATTAGAATCTTCAGAACTGTGAGAAAATAGATGCCTGTTGTTTCAAATCACCCAGTCTGTAGTACTTTGCTGTGGTGCCCTAAAAAACTGGGGCAGGCAGTTTTGTCGGGCTGAAACATAAACAGGCTTACTTGGAAGAAAGGACATCAAAGACAAAAGCATAAAGAATTCAACCTATATTCTTATGTATAGCCCATAGTACTAGTCTACTGGACATATTTTACTATGCTTCCTTCACTTTTCTTTCGTGTTACTCTTGTAGAATCTTTAGATCCATTCTTCCATGCCCACCCCGCAATGTTTGAAAGGGTCCCTCAGTTGCCTTGAGAGAAAATGCCTCAGAGCAGAGGCACTATTTATCTACCAAACAGAGTATGATGGAAATCTCCCTTTAAAATATTTACTTTCATCCTACTTCTGGACTCACCAAATAGTGTCCCTGTGTACCTGAAAGAGTAGCCCAAGGTCTGTCTCCCTGCAGACAGACCTCCCTCCAGAGTCATTAGTAAGTACTCATCCAGCCTTAGTTCAGGAAGGAAGATAGAATACAGGTCCAGATTACTTTGTGCCTTTGTTATGTTTGTTATTACTAGATTTTTTAAACTTCTGCAATCACAGGCTATGGTTCATTTCAAAACTTTGTTTTAACTTACTTTGCATATAATAAACATTTCATCTGTGTTCTACAAATAAAGATAGTTCCCTCTGTTTTGCTTTGTTTTTCTTCAACCATCTGTATTCAGTCACCTATGACATCAGCATTTCCCCTATTCCCTCACAGTTTTCTTACAGAAAGAGCTTGTATCTCAAATGCAAAATAAAAACACAAAAACACACAAAATTTGACTAGAGAACTGGATTAGACCTAAGTCTCAATCAAGAGGATACCCACATCTAAGACATCCTGCCCCATATCAACCTATAGCCTAACACTAGCTGAAGTCAGGAAAAGCCAACAGATCAGGTATTTTAGTCATAAGAAATTTCTGTGGAGGACCTTCCCACCCCTGAAACTGACAAGGCCCTTATCAGTGCCTTCTAGAGATACCCTAGTCCTGCCAGAATCTTCCCTGGACCAGGAAGTAATCTTCAAAAGCCTCCAGTGCAGACAGGGATTCACATTTATGTCAAGAAGGTGTCCGTGCATGCTGATTACAAAGAATGTGATAAACCAAAGCCTAGGAGGTATGAGATAACTTTGGATAAAGATTTCTACAAATCTGTATACTTAAGATTGTTCGTAAGACTATTCTTAAAAGTTGCAAAATGAGGGAGGCCAAAAGTTTTGTTATTTTGTAGATCATAAAACCAATAGAAAACAGGTGCCCCTAGAACATCTCTTATAGAGTATCTCATCCCTGGTCAAAGAGACAAAGCAGAGCATTCAGAAGCTGCCTGTGAGAACCACGAACCATGTTCCTATGAAGGTGTGCATGCTGACTCTGTGTAGGCATATGCTTTCACCTATCTTGGGTGGATACCTAGAAGGAGAGTTATTCTGTTTAACACTCTAAGGAACTATCAAAGGAACTTATGTTTTCCAAAGGGGATGTACCACTTAACCATTCCCATGGCTGATGTGAGGACTCCAGTGTCTCCCACCCTCACTCACAGTTTCACTTTCCCTTTCTGCCTACAAGTCCTCCTAGCATTCGTGAACAGGTGTCTCACTGTGATTTTAATATGCATTTTCCTAATGGCTAATGTGGTTGAGTGTCTTTCCATGTACCTTTTATCTACTGATATATCTTCTTTGGAAAGATGTTTGTTTAGATCCACTGGCAAAATTGGTGATGGTTTGAATCAATAAATGAGGATAGGCTAATTTTTAGACTTGATTTGATAGTTTCTTTCATATTGGAGATACTGAAGGGTACCGTCATCTGAGTCCTCTTTACCACACTGTTTAACGGAATTAAATGAATAATTTTCTCTTCAGTATAACACAGGAATGACAGCACCATTTAATCTACTGTTCACCTATGCCCTTGCCAGGGGCAAGGAATATGAAGAAGAAAACATGTTAACACCCTCAAAAACTTCTATTAACAACCTGAAGCTGGATGTTAGAGCCCACATCTTAGGGTCTATGTTGAAGTGTCACAGTCATCTCGGGGTGGGAGAGAAAGAAACCTCTGGCTCTCTGAGGGGATGGCCCCCTGTGGGTGGAGCTGCAGGAACTATAGGGCAGCAGGGTCCATGAGACAGACAAGGATCAGCAACTACCCATGGAGAGTCCTGAGCTGGTGTCTCTGGCTTCATTGCTGGCCTTTCACATTACCCATTACCTCCTCAGATCCCTGCAGCGATAATGAGTTAAAACCTGTAGCACACACACAATCTGGTTAGGCGGGAAGCTGTCACCAACGAGTGGCAGATTTAAATAGCAGAGCAGAGGCTCAAGCAGCCCTGGCCTGACACAGGCTTTTTAGAGCAGCTGGAGGCCACAGCATGCCACCATGACAGTCTGTTCCTTGAGCCTGCTGGACAAGGCCCAGGCTGTGGGGCAGTGTCTGTGCACCAGCTGAGCCCTGAACAGGCCGAACTCAGAGCACTGCCTACACCGGCCCAGCTGAGCCCAGACACACATAGCTCAGCCAGACTAGGGATTCCACATGCTGTGTGCTCCACACTGGTGAAGACAGGCCCAGGAGCCTCTCAGCTTGCATCTGTTGATGTTAATTATCAACCTGGCTGAACAGCCATCTGGAGGGAGATTGTTGGATGGAAAGACATATTCACTACGCTCAAACTCCCTAGTTCTCAAACTCCCACTGATTCTGCACCATATTCTGTCCTGTCTGCTGCTTCTCTCAAAGCACTCAAAAGATGCTGGCAATATACCCAAAACTTAAGTTTGTGTACCCCTGAATATATTAGGAAACATATATGGAATAGATTCAGCCAGAAAATAACAAAAGCAGTGTTGATAAGAATGGTACTGGCCACCATGTACCTTACTCCATGGTCTAAGGAACCAATGTAACACCTCATTTAACTGGCACAACCAGATTCCCGTTCTGACTCTTAACATGAACTGTACTTATCATAATCAGCAACTTCAACTATATTAAAACACTTTAAAGTGAATTTTACTTAAGAAAATAATTAAAATCACTGGTCTACAATAGGTTTAAACTATTACAAACCAGGCTGGGAAGTTGGCTCAGTGGTAGAGTGCTTGCCTCGCATGCATGAGGCCCTGGGTTCGATTCCTCAGCACCAGATAAGCAGAAAAAAGCCAGAAGTGGTGCTGTGGCTCAAGTGGTAGCTGAAGAGCTGAGGGATAGCACCAGGCCCAGAGTTCAGTCCCCAAGACCAACAAAAAGAAAAAGAAAACTATTACAAACTACCTTCATGTGTGTGTATGCAAGCATACACATATCATTCATCAGTACTGAAGCTTAAACACAGGGCCTCACATTCTTGCTTAACTTTTTCACTCAAAGCTGACACTCTACTACATGAGCCACATCTCCAATTCTGCCTTTATGGTAGTGAGTTGGAGCTAAGTCTCTCAAGGAGTTTTTTTGCCTGAACTGGCTCTGGACCCTGATCCTCAGATCTCAGCCTTCTGAGTAGGATTACAAGTGAGAATCACCAACACCAGGCTCTATCCTCCTTTTCAACTACACAATATATGTCCCTGGTTTTTACCACACACTAAACTTTAGTTTAGTGCACCATGCATGAGGAGCATGTAACAGGCCCTCAGAAAAGTGTTCAGCTCTCACTCTAAGTGTTAAATACGTTTTCAGATACACTACTACAACTTTAGGGAAACTTTAGCACATTTTCCCACTGGAAATGTGTGTATTATTTGGGAAAAGGTTTAATTTTTGTACCTCTTCAAATACATTTTTAAACTAGTTACTAGCAAAGTTTATTTACCAACAGACCATCTAAGCCAACATGCTTGTCAAGAATATTTAGAAAATATTTGCTATTCCTGTCAGAAGTTTCTCTCATCATAGACACTGTCTGACATTTAAAATAATTGTCATTACTTAAAAGCCAAGCTTTTATAGACAGTATTTTTTACCAAAAGGTCTACTTATTTTATGACAAATGCATACAATACCTAGTCTTGAAATAATTGTCTCTGTTTGGCTTCTTTTCTTTTTTTTATTGTCAAGGTGATGTACAGAGGATTACAGTTGCATAAGGTAATAAGCACATTTCTTGTCAAACTTGCTGCCCCTTCCCTCATTTTTCTCCTACTTTCCCTCCCCACCACCCTTCCCAAGTTGTATAGATCATTTCCAACATATTATTTTGTGTATATCGTTGTTGCATTGGTTCCCCCCTCGTCCTTTGTCTCACCATTTTGTTGTTCCCCTTCCCTTCCCTAATTCAAATGTATATACAATACCAGAGTACCAAAAGAAAATTCAGTGATAACAGGAGATATACTCTACCATAGGGGGTGAAAATACAAAAGAAACAAAAAAAATCACATAGTTCATTAAAACACAACACTTTTTAAACTCCTTCAACACCAGGTAAAGTGAAGAAAGTTCCATACCTATCTAGCCAGCTCTGGATTCTCCTTGTTTCCAGATTAGAAAAGCAGCTTTCAAGCTCATCAACACCCAAACAATTTAAATTTAAAAATTAGTCCATCAAGAGCAACTTTCTTCTATACCAACCCCAAACTGATGTATTTTGACAAAATTATGACTTCAGGGGACTCTAGAAGCACCAGATGTGTGGTGCCCCAATCACCACTGTTTCTAAAACTTAACAGGGAACATTAAACGAGTGTCCACAGAACCAAGGACATACATGTAAGTTGGCAAAAATGCAACATGTCCCTTTCCTTCTTTAGTAGGGACATTTGACATCAATAGAGAAAAGAGAATTAGCAAAAAGCAAAGATCTTCAAAGTGCTGCTATGTAAAGTAACAATGGACTTTTGTTCACAAAGGCATATAGATCTTGGAGCCTACTACCCACACTGAGGATGGGGTAGGAGAAGATCTTTCTTACCCACAAGCCAGTGACTCTTTAAAGACCTAGCCCTAACTTACCTCCAACTAAGGCCTCCCTTGCTCAAGCTCAACTATCTACCAGTCAAACATTTGATGTGATATTATACCCTGAACTGGAATACTCTTCCTCCAGCTATCTGCTCAGCTTGTCCCAACTCTTTTTTTTTTTCTTTAGCACATCCACTAACATTTCTAGTATACTGTTATACCCACTAGAATTCAGTTCAGGAATCTCACATGGTATTTCTCACAGCTATGTACATAGTGCATAATCTGCTGTCCTTTGAACTCAATAAATGTCAAATGAATTGAAAAGAAAGGGGGACTGTGCATGATTTCACTGCCTTCATGCCTCTACCAGGTGCCAGCAGTCTTGGGCTTCCCTCACACTTGTGTGTTTCTAAGCTCCAAGATTACATTAGAGCCTTATCTACTCTCTGAGTAGGATGTATCTCATGATTTGTGTTACCAGCAGGCCACCTGTGCTACATCCAAGAGAAAACAACATCATATGCTTAGAATAAAAACAAGCTCTTTAATTATTATACACCTACACTAGTTTCTGAATACCAAAGTTCTTGATCCAAGTTCTGAGTAGGCATGGGCTTGCAGATCTGTGTTCACCCTGGTTTTGCCCAGGTTTCCATATCATGGGCCTCCAATGTAGAATAGTGTGAGATTTCTCTCTATGGACCAAGCTCCAAAAGACCAGATCTGTAAGTTCCTGGTACCTAAAGTCATGTGAATCATGGGACCTGGGGAGATAAAGTTGAGCCAAAAGGGGAGGCACAGAGAAAAGACAGACAAGTTTATTTCTATTTTCCTAGTGTTATTATTACTAAACTACCTCATTTATTTTCCAAAGTGTCCTAGTTTGGACATTAAATGATCATACTAGGCACAGGCAAAATTGCAAATGACCTCTGTACCCTAGAGCCCAGCATCTGTGCAATAGAAGGGGACAGCCATGGAAGAGCAGCTGTGACTGAGCTGGTTAGCTTGCCTCTAGAACTGGAAGCAGGAAAAGGGCATCTCTGGGAAGCAGCTTCCAGTCTGAAAGCCGAGGAGGTTGGGCTACTCTCCAGAGCTATGAGCAGCTGCAATAGTGGTTGTCCTATGCTCCCTCCCAGCCCACAGAGAACATGTAGATCCACACGTCCTCAGAGCTTCCAGGCCCAGGCCACCATGAGACCCAGCCCTGGTCCAGACACATCCTCACATTAGGGTGTTAAATGACTGATAGACTAGTCTTTGATCTGACACACAGAGAGAGGACAGGCCCTACTGGTCTGACAGTTCACATCTACAATCTCTGGATTTTCCCCACCTTCTATTCAACCCTTGGGTTGATCCCAGGAGAGCAAGTTGAAGATTTTGAAACAGAGACCACCCTCCCTGGCTCCCTTCACCCTGGCATGTACCCCAGTATAGATTGCAAGGCTACATGCCTGCCTACACTGCCCAGCTGTAAGCAGCTTCAGTGAGCAGGGTAGCAGAAGCTATCCAATGCCAACACAACAAGGGAGTTCAGTATAATTCCCAGGGAAGCAAAGAGGAAGCCCAAGACTGTTGGTACCTGGTAGGGATATGAAGGCAGTGAAATCATGTACATTCCCTTTTCTTTTCAATTCTGTTAGCATTTATTGAGTGCAAAGAACAGACTAGCTTTGGCTTAAGGGAAAGAAAGAATCTAGGTTCTAGCCTTTGCATATAGGCTAGGAAGCCCCAGAGTAGACCATGGCAAGGCATTCAGCAACTTCTACAAGCTACAAAAGCATCCATGACTTCAACAGCACACTGTCAGGAGAGAAACCTAAATGCTGGAGCATGCTTAGTACCTTAACATAAGTTCAGGCTCTCCTAATCCCACATGCAACATGCAAGAGGTGCACACATGCTCTAAGTAATGACCTCACTGTGCTTCCAATGGGCTCTGCTCACACAACCTTTGTCCACAACAAAGGTAAGGTCTCCACTACAAACTATGATCATATTGTCCAAATTGTTCTCAAGTGCACAATTCTAGACTACCAAGTACCTGTAGACTACCTTCTCCCCATGAAGAGCTCCAAAGCAAGGCAAACTCTGTCAAGTCAAACACTTTCTCCAAGCTTACCCCTTAAAACTGCTCTCCCATGTTGTATACTGGTCTATAAATGGCACTGCCATCCATGCAAATGGAATTACCTTCATCTTTTCCCTTGCCATCAAATCCTACCCAGACCCCTGGTCTCTAAGATACATAATCTAAATTTGTCTTATCTGATGTACTGATCTAAATATCCTTCCTCATCCTATCCTATCTGTCTTGGCTCAAGCCCAGGAGTATTGCAGTGACAGCCTCCTTATGGTACAAAGTCTTCAAGTGTTATTCTCTGAAATAGTAGTGAGATATCATAAAAACACAGGCTCTCAGCATCCTTCCTGTGTATGTTATATACACAGAGAAGTTGAGAACATCTAATCTTTGGTATTCACACACATATCTCAGCACTTAGTTCCCCCCATAGTTTCCCAGCACATAACCGTTGGCTCTATCCATCCTTCCAGATATTTCACACCCTAGCTCTACTAGCTTGTTTAGAATTCCTAAAAACATGTCTGTTTTCATAACTCTCCCTCTACCATCGACCTTATTCCCCCTCTTATCCTATTCTAAGAGGCAATTCAGCTGAGTGGTTAAAACAAGAAGCAAACTGGTTCAGTTGGTCTGATGGACACAGGACTTTTTAAAATCTGATTCCAAATATGAACGCTTGGGTGTCGGTATGCGGTCTAAGCATCTGAGAAGCTCACCAGCATTTTCCCAATATAAAATGGGAAACTCTTTCTGTAGATATATCTCTGGAAGAAACACTGAAATGTATCATTGACAAATTCATGATGGCATAGGTTTTCCAAGTTCTAATGCAAGAACCAGTGGTAACTAGCATGGAGCATCTAGGGTGCTGACTTCATGCTTCTAAAGCAATGACTTCCAGAGTATGTGGGCTGGGCTCTCCCCACCTCTTCTTAAGGGGTTCAAACACTCAAATCCAAAGATATCCTATTACTAATGGCAAAGCTGTTTAGCCTTGACTGAACTGACTACAGGAAGCACACTTTCCCCAGATACTGTCTAGAAAAATAACATAGCCTTTGCTATAAAAATAAATATAGCCTTTGCTATAATTACTATGCTTTAAAAATAGATACATACACACACACACACACACACACACACACACACACACACAGACAGACAGACAGACACACACACACACACACGCACGCACGCACGCACGCACGCACACACGCACTTCCAGACCAGGCACAAAAACCCTGGCCTTTATTACACTAAAGATGCTAACTATTTTGTAGGTAACAAAGTTGAAATTTGCTGAATTGTGCCTACTATATGCCAGGCATTTGCAGCATGACTTCATTAGTCTTGGCATGGTTTTCCAAAATCAGCATTCAGCTTCTAGCCTAGTATTGCCACAGTTAGGGAGTCACCTTCTCTTCTCGCCTGGTATCTGAATTAACTGGTATGTTTACCTACATTCTCAGTATCTTCTTATCATCCCATGTTTACTACAGTAATAGCATCTCTACAGCTACAGAAAGAGACTTATTATTGTAATAATGGCTAATGTTTACAGACTACTTTCAATGTGCCAGTCGTGACACATCATGGAGGATTGCTAGCTGAGGCCAGACCAGGCAAAAAGTGCAAGATCCTACTAGGAAAATGGCTAGAGCAGTATAGCGCCTGCCTAATGAACACAAGACCCAAATTTTGAAGCCCCAGGATTACAAAATAAAATAAAATGTACAACTCAATAATCTGTAGTAAATGTAGAGTCATGCATGCACTCAGTCAGTTTAAAATCTATCAGTCACTCTAGAATAAATTTCAGACCCAATAATATTTATTTTCTCTTAAATTCTCTAGTCTCAGTAAATACCTTTACTTCCTTATACTATAAACTGGCCTATTCTAAACCATACAATATGTGTCTTTTGGACTATCATCTTTCACTTAGCATAATGGTTTTAAAACATTCATACAGTGACAAATATTAGTATTTTAATCCTTTCTATTGCCAAATAATAGCTTATGGTATAGGAAAGACCACACTTATTTACTCATTCATCAGTTGTTGTATATTTGTTTCTACTTTGGGGCCATTAAGAATCTTAATGAATACTCGTGTACAAGCTTTTTTTTTTTTTTTAAGTTGGTCATGGGGTTTGAACTCTGGGCCTGGACACTGTCCCTCAGCTCTTCAGCTCAAAGTGTGCACTCTACGACTTGAGCCACAGCACCATTTCCAGTTTTCAGGTGGTTAACTGGAGATAAGAGTCTCACGGTATTTCCTACCCAGGCTGGCTTTAAACCACAATCCTCAGATCTTAGCCTCCTGACTAGGTGTAAGCCACTGGCACCTGGCTTTCAAGTACAAGCTTTTATATAAACATTTTCATTTCTCTTGTTATATTCCTACAATTGCTAAGAGTGCAGAATCTATTGAAGAACTACCAGGCCATTTCCAGATTGATTTACCATTTTATATTCCCACCAGCAATATATAAGCATCCTCCCCAACACTTACTATTATCTGGGTTTTCTATTACAACCGTCTATTAGAAGATGATTTCAATTTGCACTTCCCTGGTGACCAGCTATATTGAGCATCTTTGCATGTGCTTTTGACCATCTATGTATTCTCTTTGGAGTAATATCCATGAAGATGTTTTGTCTATTAACTGATTATTTAACTTTTTATTAGAGTAGTTATACCTGTCATCCCAGCCATTTGGAAAATATAAATAAGAAAAATCCAAGTCCAAACTTGGATATTATTCAAGAAATAATTAAATGGTTGGGGTGTAGCTCTAGTGATAAGTGATTGTCTTGAAAACACAAGGACTAAGCTCAAATCCCAAGACAACACATACACACATACAAAAAGGGTAGTAAATCCAGGAGCCGGTGGCTCACACCTGTAATCCTAGTTACTGAGGAGGCTGTGATCTGAGGATCAAAGCCAGCCTGGGCAGGAAAGTCTGTGAAATTCTTTTCTCCAATAAACCACCAGAAAACTGGGAATGGCGCTGTGGCTCAAGTGGTAGAGCGCTCGCCTTGAGCTGAA
>NW_012267329.1:664659-686662 GCF_000151885.1 Dipodomys ordii
AACATGTTCAACAATAAATGTACTTATTACCTTACTTAGATAACTGTAACCCCTCTGCACATTCCCTTTACAATTAAATTAAATTAAAACAAAAAAGAAAAGAAAATACAAAAATACATCTTAGTACAAAGACCACAGTAATGCTGAAACATGAAATCCAATACCTCACATCTGGCATCTCATTCTCTTGCATACCTTCTTTCACAATCAAATATGTTAAGGGCTGTGGCTATTTTATAAGTATAAATACCTTTATCAGGACATTAATGTGCATCCAGCCTCTCTCAATAAAAGCAGTCGTAAACAACAATCTCATCTAAGCTGTCATGGAAGCTACCATGTTTATAACAGAAACATTCATCTACATGACAGTTCCTAAAGCCTATCTCCACATAATGGTGAGAAAGTCACCAAGCTTGAAGCAGGCCCAGGGAAATGGGTAGGTAAAAGTGAGTTACTGGAACCTTTGTAAACAGCTGGAATAATACAGTTTATTAACACATGTTAAATATTACTGGAAGATACAAAGTTTAGGATGATCAATTACATTCCTCCCAAACCACTCTCTTTCAAGGAACCCTAAAAGTTCCTGTGGGACTGGGAATGTAGTTCAATGATGGAGCACTTGGACTAGCATGTGCAAAGCCCTGAGTTTAGTCCCAAGCACCAGGAGAAAAGGGGAAAGTACTCTGACTTTTTTGTCCTATAGAATAATTTCAGCTTGGCGCTGGGAAGGTGGCTTAGTGGTAGAGTGCTTGCGTAGCATGCATGAAACCCTGGTTTCAATTCCTCAGCATCACATACACAGAAAAGGCCGGAAGTGGTGCTGTGGCTCAAGTGGTAGAGTGCTAACCTTGAAGGGAGGGGAGGGGAGGGGAAGGGGAGAGGGGAGGGGAGAGGCGGGAGGATTTCAGATAATGACCAATCTAGTTGACTATGAGAAAAAGCTGCATAACTATAAAGAATTTTTCTTAATAAACTCAATGTCTTGACAGCAGGTCCCACTGTCTCACCCTTGAGAATGGAGAGAGAGGAAGATACTGGTACCAAAAATGTCTTTAAAGCTGGTTTTTACATGGGGCCTTTAAAACAAATCTGATGTTCAAGTGGTAGAGCACCAATCTTGAGCAAAGCAGCCAATCAAGAGTGGAAGGCTAAATTCAAGCCCCAGCACCAGTCCAGCGCACGCATACTCACCCACACACATGCACACACAGGCACACAGAGCAAATCTGACTTTATTATTTACCAGGAACTGAAGCCCTGAGGAAAGGAAAGGTAGGTCTGCAAGGTAGGCATAACAGAAATATGGAGTAAACAAAACACATCTATAGCATTAAGTGAGAATTTGTTTCATCCTGTAAAGCCCCAGAATGTTTTCATACTCTAAACCCACCTACTTCTGCACAAAGGCAGCACAAGTAGATCACTTGCAAGGAATCTGTTACAAAGAATAACATGTTATCAGAAAAATGACTGGCATTTTTAAAATAGAGCTCCTCCATCCTGCTCTCCGCATACCCCCAGGCTCCAGAAATAAACAACCTCCACTCTGAAGTCCAAGTTGAAGGATAAACACTGGCCAGGTTGAGATTCAGCTCCTGTTAGCTGTTTGTGCTAGGTCTATGGATATTTGAGCAATGGATGTGATCATGTTTTTCTTTTTCTCCAGCACCATTTTATCCTAAGGCATGAAGTAAGAATAATGTGAACATTAGTCAGGACTGCTGATTGACAGACCCAAGTGGCCAAGCACCTGTTGAACTCCAAAGACCATGTCTTAAAACCTATAATAAGAACACTGTTCTGCCCCTCCACCTCAGCAGTTCACCCTAACCACCTGTCCCTCAAGCTTACCCCAGACACCCAAGTGAACAGGAGAGCTGTTCTCTGTCTGAACTGTGCCCTCCTTCCCTGTGACCCTGCTAAGGCTCCCTGACTCAATTCTGGAGACATTGTACCCTAGCTGTGCCAGGCACTCTGGTTTGCTTTCTACATCTTGCTGTTCTCCACATTTTTCTTTAATGAGTATTTCTTAACTCAGAGAAAAAAAAAAAACTTTAATATAATTATCTCTTTTCCTCTGATTCCAAAAATAACCTATGTTCATTATTTTAAAAAATACCCTATTAATACAGAATCCTGTAATAGAAGTAAGTCTCTAATAATCCCATCTCCCTGCAACAACTCATTGGTATATTGTAAATGTTTCCAGAGTGTTTTCTATGATCCTACCCACACAACACATTTATATATTTACAATCTGCCAAGTTAATGTTCTCAGAGATAACACCTTTACTCATAGATCAATGGAGCACAATTATCATAACAATAATTTATACTTTTAAATGGGCCACTTTAAATCCTTACTATCAGTAGAATGGGAAACAAATATCAATACCATAGTAATAATTGGAGATGCACTCCCATGTGAGCTCCACAGCCACCAGAGAAGAACTAAGGCTCTTTAGTAAGCAGTCATCAGGAAAAGAATAGACACACATCAGAATCCAAGATTATGTTGCTAGAAACAAGTCTGTTCCCTCCCTCTTCCTGTTTGATGCTACAGAAAACTAGGCTACCATTGGTCCCTTCCCTCTGCTCAGAATCTCCTCACCACTCCCAAACTCCACCTTCAGCTTTGGCAGAAACCCTAACAAAGGAGGGTGCAGTTCCATTCGTTAACCAAACACCCTTCTAAATTAATCCAGAATGTTTAATCCTGAATGATGGCTCCAACATTTCATTCCTACTTTTCTAACAGGTCTTAAACAGGCTCTACCACCCAAAAATACTATTTTTAAACTTCAGTTCAAAGCCTTTTCCCATATATAAATGCATTTTCCCTCAACATTACTCAGAGGATGAATACATTTATTCACTTGCCCCATTGGACTGATGATAAGAGTGTTTATGGCTGGCCAATGATAGTTACAAACAAGTGTAATGCGGGTCCAGTCAATGAGGTGGGAAAGAGTCAGGTAATAACATTTCTTACAACCCCAAAGTTCCTTCTATCCTACCATTGTACCATCTGCTAATTAATAAATATTTTTTTTCATTTCTATCAACTTCTTTCCATTTATATCTATGGAATCATTTTCTTCTCAAAGAATTCCTCCAGGGGCTGGGAAGGTAGCTCAGTGGTAGAGTGCATGCCTTGCAAGCATGAGGCTCTGGGTTCGATTCCTCAGCACCACATAAACAGAAAAAGCCGGAAGTGGCGCTGTGGCTCCAGTGGTAGAGCACTAGCCTTGAGCTGAAGAGCTGAGGGACAGCACCCAGACCCAAAGTTCAGGTCCCATGACTGGCAAAAAATAAAGAAAGAAAGAAAGAATTCCTACAGTATCCTGGGTAACTATGATACTTTATTTAAAACTTCACACTTTACTACTGTGAATTTTAATATCAAAGTGATCATGTACCTTAATATGAATGAGCCTCACAATGCTTTAGCCCCTTGTTTCTAATAGCCATCACTCTCAGTCATGTCAGGTTTTTTTGTGATAACATAGCAACATTTGTGACAACACCTTGAAACTCATCACATGAAATCTCGCCATCTCTTATGTCAGAGGCTGTGTACCCTGTGTGACCAATCACACTTCCTACCACCTCTCCTATATTCAGAGTGGCATGTCCATGGCTCAGCCTTTCAGCTCCAACTTGTCCTTATCCCCATCTAGATGTATGTAACCACATATCACCAGCTCCCAAGCCTTAACATTCTCAAACAATGGTTAAAAACTTATTAATACTTCTGAAAATAAAGGCATCACTTAATCTTGCTAGTGGGATACCTAATGGGCTCCCTCAGAATAATACCCTAGTCTTTATACAAAATTTAATTCTAAATTAAATTACCAACTGACTGTAATGAAAATCATAAAACTTTTAGAACAAAACAGAGAGAAAGTTTTCGGCTGGAGGGCTAGGCAATGAGTTCTCAGACTTGATGCCAAAAACATGATCATAAAAGGGAAAGCTAATAAACTGGACTGTAGCAAAAATTAAGACTTTTGGCTCTGCTAAAAGTTTTACTCTGTTAAAGAGAATAAAAAATAAGCTAGAGATATGGAGAAAATAGGGGCTAGGAAGGTGGCTCAGTGGTAGAGCGCTTGCCTTGCATGCATGAGGCCCTGGGTTCGATTCTCCAGCACCACATAAACAAAAAGGAAAAAAAAGTCAGAAGTAGCACTGTGGCTCAAGTGGTAGAGCGCTAGCCTTGAGCTGAAGAGCTGAGGGACAGGGCCCAGGCCCAGAGTTCAGGCCCCACAACCGGACCCCCCCAAAAAAAAAGAAAAGAAGAAGAAAAGAAAAGGAGAAAATATTTGCAAACTACATACCTAACAAAACACTTGTATCTAGAACAAAGAATCCCCACGTCTCAATGATAAAACAGAACTGGGTACTCTAATTACAAAATGAGACAACAGTCATGAACTAACATTTCCCTTAAGAGGAAGTATGGATGGCAAATAACCACATGAAAAGATGTCCAACTAATTCAATAAGTAAAATAATGAGATCAATATATACCTATTATAAATGACTGAAATAACCATGTGAACACCAAATGCTAGTGAAGCTGCAGAGAAACTAGACTGAAGGTGAGAACATAACATGATATCACCACTTGGAAAATAGCTGAGCAATTTTCCCTCTGAGCATTTCTCCCACAGAAAGGAAAATTTAAATTAACACAAAAGCCCACATATGGATATTCATAGCAGAGTTGAAATGGCAATAAATTAATCAGCTCAGTTTCATACAAGTGAAAGATTACGCAAGCTATAATACACACATATGTGGGACACTACTCAACAATAAAAAGGGACAAACTTTGTTGTATGCATCATTTGCTCTCATTTACTCATCTCTTTCATTCAAAGCTAGCAATCCACTTGAGCCACACCTCCGCTTCCTCTTGGCAAATTCTTTTGCTAACCTCACCTATGTAGATCCAACTACCCCATCTGTACTAAGCCTGATCTACTTTTCAAAGGCCCAAAGCCCATCTCAGTCCAATGCCTTAATATTCATCTGAAGAAAGCAATCATCAAGTCCACTATCCTCTTAACCCTTCTTCATCCATTATGGATAAGAAGCAAAAGGGGCTCCACTCTCTGTAAATTCTCTTCGCTTTTGTTCTATCAAGAATTTTTTCAACTCACAAATCCTAACTAACTCCAACTAACTGAATGCTTGAGAATTCTCTATCTTAAAACAAGTCTAGTCCTAACTTGTGCTCTTCAAAATACCATGACTCCATCTATGAATGTCTCTCTCTCTCCCTCACTCCCTCTATTCTTTCCTTTCTTTCTCAAACTCCTCAATGCTTCTGTTGATATTGATCGTGCTTGGGAATCACCGACTCCATCAGTTTCTCTGAAAAAAAAAATTACTCTCCCCTCAGCTATGAACATTTCATTTACAATCTCCATCAGTTTTGTCCTTAAGGGGAAAAAAATGTGTGTGTGAGCAACACAGGCTGTAACCACCATTCTCTAAGCTTCAGACATTTCTCCCCTGAACTATCCCTTCATCTTCAACCTGCCTGAGATCCAGGTATGACTTGTACAGGCCATGCCCATCCAGACAGGCACCCAGCACAAGCACATGACAAAATTCAAATCCTGGTTCCTGTCCTCTCAAAAACCTGCTTCTCCTGTCTCTAGTGCCCATCTCATTGCATAGTCCACCAACTCCCCACCATCCAGGAGTGGTACCCTGAAGTCAAACTCCTCCCTCTCTTTCACAAATGACATCCAGGAGGCCAGTTCTGTTGGTTATATCTCTGAAACTGCCTTCTGCCAGCTCCACCAGCTCGGTCAGCACCCCTGTGTAGGATCGTGCTTGCCCAATAGGCTACAGTAAGAACCATACACTTCATCATCACGCCTGCAGAGGTGGCTTCATAACACACTGGGTGAGTCATGTCACATCCGCTAAAACAGTGCCGTGCCTTCCTTCTACTCTCAAATCAATGAACACCAGACACCCCAGCATGGCACATATGCCCTCCATGCTACAGGGCCAGCCCACATTTCCAAACTCTTGTTACACTGGCGCGAGGATATACCCTTACTTCCAAGCATTTCAGAGCTATGTCCTCTCTGTGCCTCCCCACATGCAGCCTCTCCTTCCATCCTTACTTTCTCCCCACCAGAAAAGTCTGAACCTGGGCTCAAAACCACCTAAGGTTATGTGCAAGAGTCCTGAAACTACACTACATTTTTCTTCTGCAAATTCTGAAAGAAGTCTATAATCCAAAGGAAGTTATAAAACCATTACGTGGTCTTTTTCCCAAAGTTCAAAGTTAGATCACATAAGTGTCTTATCTCTGATTCTGATTTATTCATCCATTCAGAAATATACACAGATGAATTCCCTAATAATGAACACTCCCAGTTTGGGTTGCTCTACTACAACTGTGTATATCCCTATTACAACATGAACTTACTTCCTTCCACATCATTATTCTAATTAGTTGTATTGTATGGCATGACTCTGAATGTCAGCTCTAGAACTTATTTACTATATGATCTTGAGCAAGTAGCTTGACATTGTTAGGCCTCACTTTCCTCAGCTATAAAATGGGGGTAGGACAGTACCTGTATCATTAGGTTGTTGGAGGGATAAACAAGAAAACATAGTCCAAAGCAATGAGTGTGTATCAGACTCATGGTAACCACTCAAATATATCGTCCATTTCAATTATTTCCTATCTGTTGTCCCCACAGACAAGGGGTCTGCACACTGCAGGACCTCACAGAATAATTTATGAATCCATAGCTACTTCATAGCTACTAAAAAGTATAAGTTGATAATGACAGGCATTCTTTTCTTTTTTTCCTCCCTTGCAACTCATACTTGAGCCATCCTTAATTGGTTATTTTTTCACCCACATTGCACAAGGCCTCACACCTTGTATATAAACCTTTGCATACCTCCCCTTCCCTCCACACACACACACACACACACACACACACACACACACAAAGCTTTCTAATCAAAATGCTGCTGACACTATTTCAAAATACCCCATTACTAATCTGTTCTAATAATTGTAGAGTTAACCCTTGCCTTCCTTTTGTTCCTATTTGGAGTAAAAATCCTTTCCACTTCGTCAACCCAAATTGCAAAATCCAAGGGCTCTTCTTTCTTAATTTAAAAGACAACAAAATAAACACTTTCCTCTTTGCCTTTCGGTCTAGCCAGTTCCTCTCACAACAGACATCCACCCAGCTCAAAGACTATACCACCTGCCTTTCTTCACTTTAACTGAGAATCCATGTCATACCTGCACATAATCAACATTACTGACACCATCTGAGTCCCAGGCCCAGCAACAGAAGATAGACAGGTTTCCGCATCTAGCCTCTTCTAGGAGTAAAGCTCTGTGTACTTCACATAGCTAACTAACCAACTTGAAACAACAGGTCAGAAGTTGAAGATGACACATGATATAAAACTGGAGAAACTTCCCAAAGCTTGAAAAACTTTACAGAGCCCAGATTCTAAGTTATTTCCATACCAGGGCCTCTAAAGAGTCCACAGCCATTGCTATTCACCAGATACTAAAAAAGGTGCTAAGGAGACTAAGATAGACAGATGGTCCTGTATAATCTCAAACAGTTCTCAGGGTCAGCAGGAGCCTGGCAATCCACTGACTGGCATACATTCATGTTTGCTTCTGTGCACTCTCATTATGACGCCCACTAGTCAGTTTACCCCCAGCATCTTGTGATACTGTGAAGCAAGCAAAGGGGCAATTCCAAGGCCTACATCTTGGCTGGCAAGGACACAGGTCAGCAAATGTGGACAGCTAGGTCAGAGACACCTTCCACATCACCTTCTCTAGTTAAGTCTCTAGGACTAACCAGTAAGCCTAACCTTTTATTTATTTATTTGGGCCCTGAACTCTGGGCCTGGGTGCTGTCCTTCAGCTCTTCAGCTCAAGGCTAGCGCCCTACCACTTGAGCCACAGCGCCACTTCCGGCTTTTTTTCTTTTTGCTTATGTGGTGCTAAGGAAATCGAACCCAGGGCCTCAGGCATGCAAGACAAGCGCTCTACCACTGAGCCACCTTCCCAGCTCCAAGCCTAACTTTTAATAAGAAATAACTTCTTCCTGGAGCTGGCCTAAGCAAAGACCCAAAAGGTATCTGCTCACACAAGGAGAATATCACTATAATTGTCTAGCAATTCCTGGGCCTATTTTGCTCATAGGGTCCTAAGGCACTAGACCCTTCCAAGTATCTTCCTGGCTACCACTGGGGCCAGCCTTGTGATCTGCATCCTCTCTGCCATGTTATTTGAGATGTTCTCTTCCTTCCAGCCTCAGGCCAGGTGTCCTGGACTTTGATAGCCAAGAACAGGCTTCAAAAGACTAAGTGGAAGGTGATCATCTTCAAAGAGCCTCAGCCTTCCCAGAAATCTTTGGCACATAGCCCTGACCTCAGGTCAGTTTCTTGCAAATGAACTTGTAACAGCTCCATGAGGGCAGGGACTGTGTCAGTCTGGTTCATAGTATCCCTGACGAATCCTAAGCAATGAACTGGAATACAGCTGGTGCTCAATGATGATTTGTCAAAATGATGCCCAATGGCCTGTATCAAAGAAAGAACAAAAAATCCAGTGGGAAGACCCCAGACTAGTGAGACCTAGATTTAGAACTTTCTAGTTGCACCATCTTCAATGCCCAACTACAAGAAGCCATGTTACCCTGTCAGCCTCCCCATCCATAAGTGGGGATCACCACCTCAGAGCACTGTTCGGAGCATTAGTTGGAAATTATATGTAAAACCTTTAGCATAGTACAAGACAAAGAATACTTCTTTGTTTTCAGCTCATAAATACTTATGTCGCCCTCACTGTATGCCAGCTGCTGTTCAAATTTGAAGTTGGAAGGATGTCCCATATCACAATTACTTCATTTAATTCTATGATGACCCTATAAAGTAGGATCTATTTAACTCTCTTTTGCAGCTGAGGAAGTTGAGATATTGAGGAGTAAGGAAACTTGTCCAAAGTCTGAGATCTGCAAGTGCAGGACCAGGATTTGTATTAATTATAAACTCCAAATTATAAAAGGCTGTGCCTGCCCTTAGGGCCAACAATCAATAAAAACAAGTTTCTATGTGAACCTTCATTTGATTTGGAAAGTGTCTAACCACCTTACAAGTCTGGTGTGTTTAATTAAAGAAAGAAGTAGATGCAGGTATCCCCATGGTTCCCTGCTTTGTTTTGTCTTCTTTTCAACTATGTCCTACTCCCCTAAAATCCAATTTCAGAGAAGCTTGTTGACTAAGAACTTCTCTCTCATCTTGTCCTCCTGCCATCTCCTCCCCCACTATCTACCAGAAAAAGAAACACCCAACTATGCAAAAATAAGATAAGAAATGAAAGGGAAAGACAGACAGAAAAGAGAAAGCCCACAGCAGCAAGCATTAATGTGCCCTTAGGGACAAAGTTAAAGGTGGTCTTAACCCTTCCATCTAATAATCTTGTAAGAACAACTAATACACATTAGGGAGCCCAAGGCAAATGCAATCTATCCATATAGACCAACTACATAAAGTCTCAGATGCCCCAAAGACCAAAGTAACAGAGAGAAATTAGCTATCTCATCATCATAAAAGAGCATTCCATTTTCCCCCCAAGATTGCATTTGCTCTACTGTCAACCAGGAAGGAAATTTCATTACTAAAGTAAATCACTTGACCTTGCTTCACCAATGGCTCAGGTTTAGTGACATCACAAAGCACTCTACAAATGCTCAGAAATACTGGAATAATGACCTCAAGGGGAGGGGGGAGGAATTAAAAACAAAACCAAACAAAAAACAAAAACACTACTTGGTATTTCACTCATGGAATTATTTTGATTTTACTATATAGAATCCCAAGTGCTTAAAATACTTTCATTTTCAAATCCCTTAGTGAAAAAGTAGGCTCTTATGATCTTTAGAACCACTGATTCCTGGTCTGGTTTGTGTTCTGATTCATGTCTATATGATGTAGAACAGGCCAGAAGCCAAGGAACAGTAGCTTTGGCCCCCACACTGCTGACCTCACTAAGAAGCTCCCAGATCAACTTTCCCTCATCCTCAGAGTCCCAGAAAAGGGTAGAGGCAGCTCTCAGGCACATACGGCATTCTCTTCTGAAGAGGGTCATTCTCCACTTCCCAGAACCCAGCCAACTGCCGTGTTTCACTTTAAGGCAGCAGTAGAAATTCTACCAAGTTAACCAAAGAGAAGAAAGCAAATGGGATGTTTTTCCCCCCAGGGAGATGGGGGTAGCTGCAGGGCCAGAACCCAAATGCCATCTTAAACTACAATGGGGAACCAAAATCCTGCAGGCTGTATGGACTACCTACTGAAAATCTACATCAGCAAGACTGTTCTTCACAAGCAGCTAAAATTTCTACTGCCTCTCCTTCAAAAGGACTGTCTCATCTTAAATCAGGTTGGCCACAAATACAGTCAGGCAAAGGAATAAATACTACAAAAACATGTACAACCAGGAAGCACTCAGAATCTGTTATCTAGGGTGCTAAAGACATGTTCCTAAACACACACCACATTTCCCAATAAATGATCATCTGACTGAATTAAAAGTACTACAAGAACTATATACCGCACCACAACATGGAAATGTCTCAAGAATACTTTCACAACATCTTCTTCACCATTGTTGTTGAAGAAAAACTGAAAAGAGGACCAAGTGTAAAACTGTTTAAGTTCACTATTCATCAAATAACTAAAATCCAAAACCTCTCATTGTTCAGTTTCCTAGCCTGCTGCCTCTAAAATCTAGCTCCCAACACAAGAGCTGTCACACAATTATTTTTACATAAAAGTGCTTTTATGATTGACTTACAGGCAAATTGTTTAAATCTACCATGGCTATCTAAAAAGAAAAATCTTAGTGGAGAAGCTATAGAAAAAATTAATGTTTGCTCTTAATTATGTCTCAGTCCACTCCAGAAGGGGCAGTTGGTATTCCTAGTGAGAAACATAGTGCAAAAATTATTCTAATCACCATCTAATACCATTATTTTAGATGCCAATATTTTAGAGTAAATCTAATTCCCCTTGGTCATAGGGCTTAAACTAGGCATGGGCACTGTCCTTAGGCTTTTTTTTATTCAAGGCTAGCTCTCTACCACTTTGAGCCACAGCCCCACTTCCAGTCTTTGAGTGATTAATTGGAGATAAGAGTCGTATGGGACTTTTCTGCCCCAGCTGGCTTCAACAATCCAGATCTCAGCCTTCTGAGTAGCTAGGGTTACAGGCATGGGACACCAGCGCTTGGCATAATACTATTATTTTAGATTAAAACAATTTATGGATAAGTAAGTGGGAGCTGTACAAGATAGTGTCCCAAAGCCACCCTTCAGTACATGCAATAAAGTCATCTTCAAAAAAGGCTTGAAGATTAAAGTGCTTTTTAAAGACAGGTGCTTCATCTTCAGGTAGGAAGACAAGCTTCTGAGAACATGCACAGGACCCAAAGCCTGAGAGAGAAACAGACATACACCACCTAAGGCCCTGAAACTGTCCACCCACAGCAGCCAAGGTGTTTCATCCTTACTCCATTTCACTAGATAACAAAGGTGATTCTTTGACTACAAAAGATCAAGAGACTCTAAAACAGTGCTGAAGATTCGGATCCCCTTCTCTCCCTCCTCACTCCTGGTATGACAGGCTGAGAGGCTCTAATACTGCCGAAAGCAAAACTGTCCATGTTTCCATTACATCATCCATGTTGGAAGGGGAGGGCAGGCGGGAGCACAGCTGGTGGCAGCTGCACCACCATCTGCTTTCCCCTCAGCAGCCTCTGCTAGTTTGAGCTGTAGCCTCCTACAGCTCCTGATAGAGAAGTGCAGGATTAAAAGTACAACACCCTATTATGGAGAAGAGTTGAAATTACTTAGAAATAAATCACTCCTGTAATAAGTTAACAACCTCAGGCAGTTGCTGAGCCAGTTCTCCTTGAGTTTAGGTTATTTGTTTGCATCTCTTTAGAGTCTGCTACAGTGCAAACTCTGTCAACTCAATGTGCCCAATTAAGACAAGCAGTATGTACAAGTAATCACCTGCCATCTGTTTCCCAAAAGGTAAGCAGCCAAAAAGTACACATCTTCAGCTGGAAGCATTTACAGAAGAAAAAGAGAATGCCCAAACTAGCCAATCTCAGGCTAATCAGGACCAGTGGGTGGGCACTTGTTGCTGCTGCCTTTGGATGCTAGGCCATCTACTGAACTGTTCTCAGCCTCCTGCACCTTGGACTTTCCTTCATTTCATACTGTAAGATGCCGGTATTTAAAAGGGGAGACTAGGGAGAATACCCTGGGGTTTGAGGAAGGAGGGAATGTCTTTTCTAACCACTCAACTGCAAACCAACAGCTGAGCTGCAAATGGCTATTCTGGGGTCTGATGAAACCTACACATGTGTTTTATCTTCTTTTTTTTGGTCGGTCATGGGACTTGAACTCTAGGCTTGGGTGCTGTCATTGCACTCTTCAGCTCAAGGCGAGCGCTCTACCACTTGAGCCACAGCGCTACTTCCAGTTTTTCTAGTAGTTTATTGGAGATAAGAATCTCACAGATTTTCCTGCCTAGGCTGACTTTGAACAGCGATCCTCAGATCTCAGCCTCTTGAGTAGCTAGGATTATGGGCGTGAGCCACCTGCGCCCAGCATGTGTTTTATCTTGACCTGCACAAGGTTTTTGTGTTTTTTTTTAAGTGATGGCTTTTTTTAAAGGTAGATTTCATATAAACATCTAGATTATGAAGTATTTTCTCTGTGTGTGTGTGTGTGTGTGTGTGTGTGCGTGCGTGTGCGTGCGCGTGCGCGTGCGCGCAAGTGAGAAGTAATCAAGATATCTGATGGCAACAGTCCCCATTGCTCCATAGCACCAGTTATCTGGAACTAAGTGGCAGAATTCCCTTTAGACAGAGCCTATGTGCAATGAAGAACTTGGAAGAGTCAAGGCAGTGATTTCCCAGTGGTCTTTTACTGACTCTCCTCTTTAGTTCCCTGGATGATGAATTATAATTCTGCAAAGATCATCCAACACAACACAATAAATAAAGCTCGCTAGAAGGCCAGCTAAATCCATTCCCTGCCACTACACACAGCAGGCTGTAGGATTTCAGAGGAGTGTTCCAGGCCACTTACCATACATTTTGCCTTCGTCTGATAAGATGATTTTTCTTCTCCCACATGGCGGGTAGATAGCCAGCGCCTCCTGAAAGCTCTGCTCAATGTCAGGGCTCCAGACCCCTTCCGCATCGTTGTCAATCGGCTTATCTGCAGAGTCACTCATCCTTTCCATGTTTTCGGCAGGGCTTTCGCTGCCGCTCCAGCTGCTGGGCTCAATTTTGGCGGTTGGATTTTCCAAGCCAAAGCCTGGAGTCTTTTCAAGAAAATAAACCTTGAAGAGAAATCACAAAATAGTGTAAGAACATGGTAACCACAAACATGCTGCTCTTGCTAGTTCTACTGCAAGTTTCAGTTGCCAGTTTTTCTTACAGAATAACTCTTAAAAAATTTGAGATCTATGCGGCTTTTGAACTCCACATATATATATGGTATGCAACACTCCTATTAAGACAGTAGGCAGAGACTGGATCATCTTCACCAAAGAGATTTCTTCTTCCAAGGATAGTACGTTCTTGGTTACAGGCCTTCAGAGATTCATCCGAAAACCATTTACCAAGTGCCTACTATCTACTAGGGGGCACACTGATCAATGAAAGCCAAGTTTCCATAGCATAACAAGCTATTTATAACAAAATGATGGGGGAGAATGGTGAAAGGGATGACACTGTACTCAAACTCACATGGTGAATTAAAACCGCCTTATACTACTTAAAGATATTTTTTAAAGGGGAAGAGTAAAAGATGTCAACCTTATTGTAATAACTGGTATCTTGGGAGAGAGGGGGATCCTGAGGCTTGAACACAGGGCCCGGCCTCTGTCCCTGAACTTCTTTTTCTCAAGGCTAGTGCTCTACTACTTGAGTCACAGTGCCACTTCCAGCTTTTTCTGAGTAGTTTATTAACAATAAGAGTCTCACAGACTTTCCTCCCTGGGCTGGCTTCAAACTACAATCCTCAGATCTCAGCCTCCTGAGTAGCTAGGAATACACCAATTCCAGTCTATAACTGGTATCTTAAATAAATGGTCAAACCATGCCAACAGGAGATCACCAAGATGCAAGAGGGTAGCAGGAACCAAGAAGAAGAGAATAGATAGACTCTATTATCACAATTACTCATCCTACTTAATCACCAATGCAAGCTGACCAGTACTATGGCATTTATGTTTTAGGATCTTACCCTGACTACACCCTGAGCTAACTTGGCCACTGTCAATCTCTTGAATCTTAAAAAATAGGTACCAAAAGTCACTGTCATTCCATTTTTCCTTCAACACCTACCACAAATGTCTGACACACTTGTGGAACTGTTCTCCACAAGAAACTGTGAAGTCTTTCATTTATTTTCCTGTAGCAGTGAAGATTATAGAACTCAAAGAAATCTTCCTTCTTGCATTTTGCATATAACCTATGGTCACAAAAGATAAGCTTTCTAAACAAATGTCACACTGGCATAACACTAGTGTGAAAATGATCTAATCCAGTACTCCCTGCTGTCTTCACACTAACATATCAATATTCTTTTGTGGGAAAGGACATCAGATCATTAACTCAAAGCCCTCTCAAGAAGAGGGAAAAGAATTGTTCCTGGGGATTGACGAGAGAGGCGCAGAGCCTCAGTAGGTAAATTATGTGGCCCCTGCTCCTACCTTTCTCGCCCCCTCAAATACACTCAATATTCCAAAGGCACCAAGAGGAAAAGCAAGTTTGGGTGGCCTAGTCCACATTCCAGGGCCATCACATGAGAGCAATAAGCCTTCTGCCCCCTCCCAATCTGTCCCCTGAGCTTCCCAGCCTATCTCCACAGATCTCAGGTATAAACACTCTGAAGCACATTCAGATTGCAAAATCAATGGTCTGACTAATGGGTGCTTTTGGCTTCTCACCCTGACAGGTTTTTTGATTTGGCAACATTTAGATTTTTATAAAGAGAAAACGAACCCTTGGTTGCCTGGCTTTAAATGCTAACTACTGATCCATAAAAGAATTTGTCAGCAAAATATTTACTACTCCTACCACCACATGTACATTTACATAGGACTTCAAAAATTGCCAAATGCTAAAGTATAAATTATGCCACAAGAAAGGGTTTTGTGACTGACCCCCAGATGAACTCTACAATGACTGCAGTGTGAGCCTTTTGAATTCTCAAAGTATTACAGTTTGTGTTGGGATCTAGAAGTCCTATAAAATTCAAGCTGAACTGCACACCACCCTTGAGTCTGTTTGAGCAGAACAAGAGGGGACTCTTCAGCAGTGGTTAGCCTGACTTCTCAAGTAAACCAAGAAACAAAAACAAAGCAATAGAGACATATAGAATCATGGGCCAGGCCTTGAGCCCTGAGCAGCTCAGACAGAAGAATGTTTTAGTTCCAAAGAACCATGCTTTAAGATATGTAGTAGAAGCTACATAGGGAAGGACTGGAATCTTGGATAGTGAAGGCTAACACAAGGGACAAGATCTTTGTTTGTCTTCAATAAACTTTACCATGCAGCTGAAAGCCACAGCCTCCAGACCAAAACATCTTACAACAATGCTTCAAGATCCTTCTAAAACATCTCATAGCCAGTGTATGCCTGAATAGCACTAACGAAAATGAATTACTACCTCCTCAGTATTGCTCACTCTCACAATGCATTTTGAAATACTTCCATTATTGAGATTAATATTCATTTCTTGACTTAACTTTTACCCATCTGTCAACTTCTATCCATCCGTCCCTTGAGGGTATATTCATCCCTTAGAGCTAATCTCAACACCCATTTAGGTAAGACAGGAAACATCCTCAGGCTCCTAAAGGCCTTTCAGACCAGACATCAATCTCCCTGCACACCCTTCATAAACGGATTCATTTGTCCACAGCCCTTAACATATATCGATAACCTTTTTAAAGTTGTTTCTAAGATTAAGAGTCCCACGTCCTTGGTTGTTTTTTTTTAGAGAATTTAACACTAGTGAGTATTAATTAATCTAACTACTCAGGAAGCATGAACGCTCTTCTAAACGTTGCCATGTTTTGATTCATTTACTGAAAAAGGAATACTGTGTCCATGCTCTTGCAATGTAGTCAACTAGAGCTCAGCAGGGTGGAATTACCTCGTCTGGCTATGGACCAGCACAAAGCCCCATAAACCACTAGATACATAATCCACATACCTACTCAGGCCTTGGTTTTACAACCCAATTGTAAGATGAAGCCCTGTATGGGCAGAGAGTTTCCGATCACAAGATTGGAGCTGGCTAAAAGAAGCTCCGGTACCAGATACCAAAATAACTATTCTGGCATTCCATTCCTCAGCTCAAAATCCACCTCATCCTGGAAACTTTCCCTACAGCTAGCTAGCAGCTCTGAGAAGACCAGCCACACTTAAGTATCTGAAAAACATGTGGAACTAGTTAACTACCACTCATTGTGACCCAATTTTGAATGTATAGCAATTAGCACCTGCTTATCACTAACAAGATGATGTAATTAACTGGACATGGCAGCATACACCTGTAATCCCAGGCAAGACTGAGAATCTGAGGTCAATCTGAGCTTCATAACAAAATCCTGCCCAAAAAAAAAAACACAAAACCCTGTCTAGTCAAGTAGATTGTATGGGTAATATTTGTACTTGTGTCTTCCCTTACATTCTTAGCCATGGTAGTCAGCTTCCCCTCATTTCAGTCAATGAAAAGCAAAGTACAGGAGGCAAGGTTATGTATGGGTTGGTGTGAAGACTCAACTAGGGTTGGACATGATAGTACATGCCTATAATACCAACACTTGGAAGGCTGAGAGGAGTCCAAGACCAGCCTGGGTTACATAGCAAGACCTGGAAAATTTAAGTTGGAATCATGAAAAGTTGGCTCTCTGATCCAATTTCTTTTGTATCCAATGGTTATCACTGACAAGTAATAGTTCTTCTGTGTTAAGAGAAACAATATTGGATCCTTTAAGTTTCTTTGTATTACAAACAAATGTTATTTTAAGGAGAATATTTTAACTCTTTATTGTCTTTCTTTTTGACTAATAGAGAACAAGTGATAGCCAGAGGTAACAGCTAAAATGGAGGGAAAATGGTAAAAGAATAAAGCCCAGACAGAAGCCAATCAAATGGCCATGTAAGAAATTTAAAGGGACAGAAACTGGTAAAGCAAATATGAGTGAGTAGGGTAGTAGAAATGGAAGTACAGCTAAGAACAAAGATGTCTACCAGCTCAGGAGATGTCAGGAGGAGACATGGCAGGAACCTTTGCAAGGTTTAAACATGAGTCACAGAGTTGGAGAAGTACTTAGTATATAACTCCACCATGCATTTCATGGTTTGTAGGTCACTGTGATCTTACTGAAAGCCCAAATTTTTCTCTTAGGAGAAATGTTGCCCTCCAAAAAGACAAGGAAAAGTAGCTTTACCTCTAGTATGACCTGATAACTCAAATCCACACTCCCTGTCCTTTGGGTGAACCAGATTTTAAGCACGATGACAAAAGCTTTTGCCTTCAGATCTTTAGCTACTGAACTGACCCCCTTGGGTATTATTTCTATTTTTAAAAGGTCCAGTGACCTAAATAAGTTACCCAAAGTCACATACGTCACAGAATTTAAATCTCAGAGTCACTTCTCCAGATGAGTGGATAGTGTGAGCTTGATACTCTCATTCCACAGTTGTAGAGAGGAAGGCAGTGCTGAATTCCCAACCCTGTCCACAACTGACATCATCAAGCACAGTCTAATTAATTCCTAATGAACAGTGATGACATTGACTCACCTCTCTGGGCAGTTGGGAGGAATGTCAGGCACTAATGATAGTTAATTGCTTTTGCATATGTAAAGTGAGGCACCTAATTATTTTCATAGCATTTCTGGCACTAACTAAACTTGCTAACAAGTGAACTGAGTAACACAGGTTGAGATCAGCAGTCTGGATTTCACAGCAACCACCAGAGAGATGGAACTGCAAAGCATATGTCATCCTCAGATAGCAACTCTCAAAGAACTCAGACCCAGAACCCAGGCAACATCTGTCAGGCAACTAGCAGCAACCTGTGGGCCTTGGTGTCATATTCTCCAATTGTCAACAGATTCCCTCTACTTTCATCAGGAAAGAGAGGATAATTACTCCTTCTCATTTTTAAAAATCACTTCAGTATCAACAGAAGCCCATCAAGAAGCCAATACCTTTTCATTAAGCCTCTGATCATGAGCAACACATTAAAGGACTTAATCTTACTATCCTGAGATTCCCTAATTTATTCTCTGCTCTATCAGTCTTAAGTACATGCCCCAGTGACAGGTCAAGAAAAACTGTGACTGACTTTATGCTCTATAGCTCTAATGGGACCACTCTGTGTTACCAGCTTAGGATAAATACCTTCCTGTCCCAGAAATGATTATTAACCACTGAGGACAGAAATCCTACCCTTCCTGTCTCCCTTCAACACCATGGATACCCAGAAGATGGTTAACAAACACTGGGAGGCACATTTCATCCCAGAAACATAAGCTTCTTTCCAGAATTTATTACAAGAAGCTATCAATATTTCAAAAGGAAATACTAATGATAACAGAGGTAACCAAGAAAACTGTAAGACTAGTTATCCAATGCCAATAGGTCTATATAGCAAATAAATGTTTCAGGTGAACTAAGCTTCCTAAAAATTAAGAAAACGAAGATAATACTCCTTCACCACTAACCTATACAAAATGTTATTTTCTCAGTTAGCATTGTTCACTATAATTTAACAATCAAAAGAGGCCCAAGCACAGTAGTAGATACCTAACTACTCAGAAGGCTGAGGCAGGAAGATAATGAGTCTGAAGCAAGCCTGGATAACATAAAATCTGTCTCAAGAGTATGTATGTTAGGTGTGGTGGCTCATGCCTGTAATCCTTATTACTCAAGGAGGCAATTAGAGGATCAAGGTTTGAGGCCAACCTGAACAAAAAGTTGCAACCTCACCTCAACCAATTAAAACTGGGCATGGTGGCTCACACCAGACATCACAGCTACAGCTACACAGAAAATGTAAATAGGAGAAATGACGTCCAAACATAAATGCAAGACTATTCAAATAATAAAGCTAAATGGGCTTGGGCATGGCTCAAGTGGCAGAGCTCCCTACTCAGCCAAGTACAAGCCCCAGAGTTCAAACCCTAGGAATAGGAGAGGGAAGACCATGGGTTGAGGGAGAGAATAGGGGTACAGAGAGGGAATGTTAGAGTGGAGGGGATTGAGGAATGGAAAGTACAGAGTTCATATTTTAAAAGACATCAACACACCAAGAGACCAATGTCATATACAGTCAGTTGATAGCCACCTTAATGATCATCTTGGAGGTCCTCTAGGGCTCAGCAGCCAACCTGCTCAGATGTGTCCCTAGTATGATTTAGAATTGCAATTTTGTTGTACCAGAAATGGCCATCCTACCATATAGAAAAAGGTTATGAGGCCAACTTCTTCTGCTTTTATGATATAGGATGATTCTCTGTTTCTAGACATGATTCCATCTACCCTGAACTATTTAGCTACACATGCTAGGGGAGGGAAAGTTAAAAGGTAAAACACAGTACACCTCTCATTAGGTTAAAAGCTATTCAACAAAGAAAACAAATCAAGATGGCACTTGAGGTACTAAATTGTGAAGCCTAAGCCCTGTTGTAGTTCTAAGGAGATCCACAGGGATCTCATCTTCTAACTCCTGTCAGAAAATCAAAAATCTAGGCTGCAACATGACAGAAAGGAGGAACTCTTCTTTTTTGTCCACCTAGGTAATCAGAAACAATATTCATTACAATGCACTTTTCCCCTTTTAGAGGCACTCAACCATCCGAAGTCAAGCTCATCTGCCTTTCCTCACTTATAATGTAACCAGCATACAGCGTGAGAGTCAAACCAAGGCATATGTGTGTATTTCTGAGTCCCAAAATATGATCATAAAATTCTAGGGAGCAAATACTGAGCCTGTGTGATCTGAAATACCCAGGACAGTGTCATATAATATTAGAATTCCAAATAAAAGCAGGGACATGATAAAACAACAGCTAAAACTAACCTGTTGGAATAAATCCAGCTCTTGGATAATACTCAAGAAGAGAACCAAAATAGAAGGGCTTACAGTGGCCTATATTAAAACTCATTGCAAGTAGAGCATAGTAGTATATATCTGTAACACCCATACTCAGGAAGCTGAGGCAGGAAGATAATGAGTCTAGGCCAGACTGGGCTACAAAATCAGATGTAGCCAAGACTATTAATCAATAGCACAATATGAACATAAAGATATACAAGACAGACCAGCATCTACATAGAGTCCAAAAACAAACTCATACATATACAGTCATTCCGTTTGTGAAAAAGGTAAGAAGGCATTGTTCTGAATAAAACAGTCTTTTCCATAAGTGACTTGAGTTAATTGATATATATATGAAAAAATAAAACTTGAACCTTACCACATCAGAGCCTATAATTAATCTGAACTAGATTTTAGAACTGAAAGTAAACAGCAAAACAAAAAAATTTAGAAATTAAAAAAAGCAGCAGATTATCTCTACAACTTTCCTTCAGGCAAATATTACTTTAAAAGGACAAAATGTAACGAGACCTGGTAAAGTGTGCCTGGTCCTTGCTATTTTAGAGACTTAGGGAGGGAGCTGGCTTGAGCCTAGGAATTCAAGACCATCATAGGCAACAAACACAGTGAGACTCAACACACACACACACACACACACACACACACACAAAGACAAAATAATAAAATTGCATTAGTTAAAAAACCCTTTCACAGAAAGAACAACTAAGAAAAAAATAGAGTATGCTACAAAGAATCCTATCTTCAGTACATAAAGAATTCCTACCAAATAAAAAAATCAACCAATAGAAAAAAAGGTAAAAAGTTAATGTATTCTATAAACAATAACCAAATAATCCACCAAAAATACACAACATATCCAGTTATCAAGTTATGTGATACCATTATCCAGCTACACAACAGCTAAAATTAAAAAGATGAGGGGCAGACAAATGGAGAGAGGAGGATAGATAAATACAACCATGAGTGGGGAAAGGGGAAAAAGGAAGAGATGAAGAAGGGGGATGGGAGATGACGAGGGGGGAGAAGTCAAGCAAAACTATTTGCTCATTTCAATGCCTTTCTGAGTCTACAGTTACCTTACAGAAAGTTTATTCCAGGATCTAAATAAGTTTTCTTTTACCAAATTATACCTTTATATACTTTATATACTTTATTTTTAAATGTATTTTTTATGCCATCAGCATACGTTAGCGGATTTATTTGAAGGATATTGGGGATATCATTCATCACATCATATAAATTGTTCTTTTCAAAGATCCAAAATAAAGTTGTACTTAGAAAACACCATGATGTTTTTTTTAAAAACGGTGTGCTCAACCCAGCAGCCTCCACTTGTACTTCCTGGGTTGACAAAGTGTTAAAGCCACACTGGCAGGGCCTTCTGAAGGCTTCATGTGCTCTGCAAGTTTGGTCTCCTTTCTAAGTCTACTTAGGTCTCCACCTCTACCTCTATCCTTTCTGTCTTCTTTTCTCCACTTCCCTGCCACCCTCCCCCACCAGTCCTGGGACTTGAACTCAAGGGCTGGGCACTGTCCCTGAGCTTTTCTACTCAAGACTAGCACTCAATCACTAGAGCCACAACTCCACTTCTGCCTTTTTTGGAAGTGGAGATAAGAAGTCTCACAAGGGCTGGGAAGGTGGCTCAGTGGTAGAGTGCTTGCCTTTCATGCCTGAGCCCTGGGTTCGATTAATCAGCACCACATAAACAAAAAGAAAAAAGCCGGAAGTGGCACTGTGGCTCAAGTGGTAGAGCA
>NW_012267329.1:686742-695050 GCF_000151885.1 Dipodomys ordii
CTCACAAACTTTCCTGCCCAGGCTGGCTTCAAACTACAATCCTGAGATCTCAGCCTCTTGTGTAGGTTACAAGCATGAGCCACTGACTAGTGCCAGGCTTTTTCCAGACTTTTAATAATGCTATTCGACAGTCTTTAAATTCATTGTGAGAAAAAATAGAGTATAAACACAATAATGAATTATTTCCATGTTTCAGTTTAATGTGGTAAAGCATTTACTGAATGGCCCAACCCTATCTCCCCACTAAGGTGCCACCACTAGAGATGGAGATAAATATGCTATACTCCTGCCCTTAGCAAGTACTCTCACAGTGGACAAAGAAGTACATTAATGATCTTTGAAGACTTCAACCCTAAAAAGACTAGCCTAATCCTTCTGTCTCCTGTGTTTCCACAGGTGGCACCTTGGCTAACCAGTAAATATGAACATAACCCACCATACAGGAATGATTTATCTATATATATGTTTGTCACCTATTGGTTTGGAAGATCTGTAAGGGTTGAGTTCAAGCCTTTAGTGATTTTTCTATTCTTATATTCAACATTTTAACACATGGAATCTCCCTTCCAAAAGGACAACTGAATGCACACCTAAAATAAATATATGGGTAAAAACAACAACAAATGAATGACTATAAGATGTCACATGCTGTAGAAGACAAATACTCAAAGCACTGTCACAGCCCTGTCCCTAGGTCAATGAAAGCTTCTTGGGAGGAAGGATCTGAGGTGACCTTGAGAGCTGAGCAAGACATCTACAACAATAACCACAGGAACACAGGATAGTCTATCTGTTCAAAGACTCTCATGAAGTAAATGAGGTAAAGAAAGGGTAAAGCATGAAAGCAGAAAGGCTGGAGCAGTGAGCTGGGCTGGACTGCATGGGAGCTCAAAGGCCTCAGGCAGACAGGAGCCTACAAGAAAACACCAGGACTGTGTGAGAAAATTCTGAAGGTACAAGTACACAAGACACAGAGATACTATATGAGGGAGATAAAGGATAAAAGGTTCTTTTGTAAAGTTGGAATCAGATTTTTTTTAAATCAAAAGCATTTTTTGCATATTTTAGTTCTGAGACCAGAATAGTTCTCCAGGTAAATTCAAGTATTAAAATGTGGCACATCCCTTAAGCCTTCCAAATTTACAAAAGCATGACAGTGACAATTCCAAAAGATGGTGACAGTTTATACAGAAGTGCCTGTTTAAACAGTTCAGTGTTATGGGATTAACTCTGCTCTGGTTCTTACAATAAATGCTCATCAGACTTTGTATTCAAGCACCCAACTTATTCCTTTGGTACCTACAGCTCTAGAGTACGGTCACACCCAAGCTTGGCATGGGCCCCAGACTGCTCTGGATAGAGACACACAGGTCTGTATATGGCCAATATACAAAGCCAACACAAAGTTAGGGCATAAACTAACCAAAAATATAAAGTGTTGCTTGTCTGCAAATGAGAAACACAATCTACCATTGACTGATAGCACAGTGGTAAAACAGGTCTCACAGAAGGATATACAAATCCTGGGGCAAATTAAAGCCCTGTCGCTTCATTATCAATCCTTGCCCTCCAAATGTAAACCTGGTCCTTGGTTTACATCAAGTCCACATCAAGCAAAAGAAAGATTCTTGGCACTCTGATTAGCCGATGACTGAGGCAGGGTAAGTGCAAGACTGTTGTTCCTCTATCCTCCCACCCCCCCATTCCTACAGATAATAAGCCACTCATCCAAGTGAACAAGTATTCCATGAATACTGGGTACATGCGCAGACCTGCTCTGAGCAGATTAAAACTACTGCAAGGGCATGCAGCCAAATGAAGTAGGGACAGAAAGATTGAGGTACCCACTTCTGAAGCCAGGCCTAATTTCTCCTGCCTTCACTCATATGGTCCAGGGTACTCTCAAGAGAGCCAGCTCCATCCATCATACTACTACTACCTCCCATCCCTTAGCAAATGAGTAAGCTGTACCAAGAAAAACTGTATAAGGCCACATCTTGATTCCATCTACATCTCTGCAGCCCCTCAACATATGCACAGGAGTCTCTTTAGGGAGGAAAAACAAACAAACATATATTTCTTTCCAGATCATGTCCTCCTCCAAACTGTGCCAACCCTGGCAAAGGAGCAAGGAAGATGAACCTTGCAATGCAAAATTCCAAATTAAAATCCAGCAGGATGCAGTGGCTCAAGCCTGCAATCCTAGCTACTTGAAAAGCAATGACTGGGAAATCTAAGTTTGAGGACACTCTGAACATAGAAGTTGGAAAAACTGTATCTCAACCAATGCTAGGTACAGTGTGCACACCTGTTATACCAACTACAGAAGAGGTATACTTGTTGGTGCTATGGTTTGAGCCTATTAGCCTCATCAAGAGTACAGGGAAGCATAAGGAGAACAACTAAAACTAACATGTGCCTATAGCTAATACTTGCTGCTTATATATCTTCTTCCCTACTACACCTCCAAGTTTCAGAAGGAAGGGATTTAGTCCTACCTACTATATAGCCCAACTCAACACCTAACACAGATCAAAAATCAATTTATCTAAATATAAGGTATTAATACCATTTTTATGTCAGTGAAGAACTCAAGCCAGTTGTGGTGGTACACACCAATACCCACAGCACTTGGGAAGCACAGGCAGCATGATTGACAGTCCAAGATTAGCCAGGGCTACACATAAGAGACACTGTCTGAAAAGAACAAAGGAAAAGAGAAGAAAGAAGAGAAGAGGAATAAGAAGGGAAATTCACTGTTTGTTGTGCTATCAAGCACCTCAGGCATGTCCTTCCTAGATCCACTGAGGATCTAAAAGACTCACTGGCTTCAAAGCATTACTCCCATATCAAAAAATCCTGATCAGCTCTATTTCTCAAGTCCCACATTGCTTCCCATGCCCCACTTCCCGGCCACTTCAGGGTAGGGCCTGCCACCTGTTCAGCCATGATCTGGGGTCTTCAATGAAGACCCTAGCTTTGATCCACTTCAGCCTGTCCTGTTGACTGCCTAGTCCCCAGCCCAGCCTCAGCCATGGCTCAGCTTGAAAGTATGGCCACTTTTTCAGCTTTGCTCACTTTACCAGTAGGGGCCTAGAGGCTGCACTGAGCCTAAGTATCAGGTTACCACAAAAATAACAGAGGGCCTGCTACACTGCCAGCTGAGGGAAGAATCCAGGAGGTGAGAAAGATAAATTGGGGGGTGGGAGGGAGGGTATTTGCAGGTATTTGAACGGGAGTAGAAGACATTCTGAGTTAGAAGAATTGTATTTTTAACTTCTTCACTCTGTTCTTAACTTCACCACTAGAGTCCCTACAATTACTTCATTCACTTAGAACCTACAGTAATTTTTATTTACATTACAATCTAACTACTTTGAGTGTGTTTTCAAAAATATTGTTTTAGGACCTTAGAGGTGGGATTTTCTTTAGGTTACTTAACTCTATGTATAGGAGTCAATTTTGGTCCAAGAGATTCAACAAGTATTTCCATTTTCCAAATTCCTGGTTATTACTCAGCTTTAATTTTCTTCAAACTAAATCCAAACATGACAAAGCTAATTAGATCTATTGTAGGAGAGGTAGATCTTCAAGAGAGAAAATGCTAATAAAAAGCTGCTTTTCCCACCCCACCCCATCCCCTTTCTAAAATGAAATCAAAGTTTCCTCCTGAGCTACCTTTAGCACGTGCAAGAAGGCTGTTGGGCTTGATGTGGTCTGGCCCAGCCTGGCTATTTCAAATAAAGTTAACTTCAATCGCGGTAGAGAGTTAACAAGTTATTGATTCTCCAGCCATTGTTCTTTCATCTTGGTTTACTCCACGGACAGTGCCTCTTTAATTTGCTCCAAGACACTGTTTTATAAGTGAGTGAGTGCAGACCCAGAGACAAGAAAAGATATTCTTCCTTAGGCCATATAGGTAAACCCCAAGACCAGGCCATCCACCAGATGGATTAAGTGCCCATTGTAATCGCACAGAAAGAAGCTGTGAATGTCTTAGCAGATCAAAATTGAGCTAATTCTCATAAGCACATTAGATTCCCAAACTGAAGATGTAGAAAGGCAGCCAAAAAGAAAATTCTAGCCAGTTTAAAAAAATAAAAAAATGTAAGGTGTTTAAGTTAATTTTGAGGGAAAGGCATATTAATTTATATTTCGTTTGGAAAGATGACACTGACAAATATTCTAAGGCACAACACTATTGTTCTGAAATCATCTATTGCAAATGCAAAAAAAAAAAAAAAACCATCTTTTACACTAACCATTTTTGTGGCAGACAGACCAGTAGCAGACATGAAGACAGACAGGCAGGGACTGTGAGGAATTTTTGTTCTGGTTTGATTTCCTTTGGTTGGCTTCTTGGTTGGTTTAGTTTTTAAGAAAAAAACACTCTCAACCAAATCCCAATCAAAAATCTCAGTAAGAAACCTCACAGAAGACCTATCACTGGTGGTTTGAATCCTATAAACTTAGAAGAATACCATGTAAACAGTGAAATTCACTGCAATTTCATCCTATCTTTAAAGACAGCCATAGTCTAGCACCCAGAAGATAGGATCTCATTCACCTTACTATTCTTTGTGGTCAGAATTAACACATTTCATGCAGGGCACATCACACCGTGCAATTATCAACTGGCATTGACATTGCTAAAAGATCTTTAATAATCTTGGTTTTTACCATAAAAGCTCTCATTATTATCCCAGCTTTCTTTGCTTGTTCAGCGTGCCTGGTCACTTACAGGAGGATGAGAAAATACGGTGGACTCAACTCATCTTTCCCCAGCCATGTCTCCCAGGGAGCTGTTCGTGTCTCTGCAGCGCAATGCCACCGCACTGGCTGACCAGGTTTAAAATTAGCTGAGCCCTGGAGATCTGTGGGTAACCTTCTGACAAGGTTAGCCAGCAAAGCAGAGCACTGCTCCGAGAGGGACATTAATAAGAAGCCAAGTGAGCCTTTCAACAAGCCCATTAGGGCCTCTCGGAAGCCCAGCCGTCTGGGAAGAGCCAGATAGCAGCATGGGAGACTGACCTAGGCTCTTATTTTTATCCCATCAAGTCAGCAGCTTCCTTTACAGGCAATAAACACAACCTCCATGTGTGCTTCTCCAGGTTTAAAATTCAACCTATCTGCCCATAAACTATAAAATAATTTTTAAATCTATTTCCGTAGATTTTTCAAACATAGTATTTCTGAAATACCTCAGTATAAGGTTAATTCCCACAGTTAACAAAAGCAGGTGGGACACAGAGAAAGACACAAGGGAGAAAATAAACATCACTCATATTCCACGACCAAGTAATAATCAATGCTACTAATCAATCAGTGTAATGTGGTCTCTTTCATTAACTTATTATTCCATATAGTTGGGGAGTTTATAGTCCACTTAACATTTCATATTCAACATTTTCCCAAATTCTTAAAAAAAAAAATTTGATTTGTTTTTAGTGGTTTACTTTTTGGTGGGAGGGGCCAGAACTTGGACTTGAACTCAGTACTTTGTACTTTCTAACAACTGGCATTCTATTACTTGAGTCATGCCTCCAATCTGACTTTTTACTGGGTAACTGGAAATAGAGTTGCCAAGGACTGTCTTCCAGAGCTGACTTCAAAACAAGAGCCTCTAGATCTCTAGAAGTACAGGAGAGAGCCACCACCCTGAAAAATTCTTTGTGTCTATGATTGTAAGATCATGAATATTCAAGGTCATGGATATAGGATTACATAACTATTTCTTAATGGTTGGACATTAAGATTTGGCCCAACTGTTCTTGTGGGGCAAACATTCTTGTAACCATCTCCCAAAGACAGATACCTAATATGACCCTTTACAAACACCCATGAGAAGACAGGACCACCATTAAAGGTCCTGGACAGATAGTTAAAAGGAAAGCAAGGGAGCTCTCTGCACTTCTGACTACCTGCCCAAGACAGTACAGTGTTTACCTCCACCTAGCCCCGTAGCTACAGCCATACTGCTTATTTAAAATAGGAAAATACTTCCACCAAGTTGGTAAAGAGGCAGTGCCCCAACACCATACACTCCCATTATTCAACAATGGTAAATGCCTGGGTTAGACAAAAAGATGAACTTTATATTCATAAGAATCACAAGCATATTACTGTTTTCAGTAACATGGGTATAATGTGGGTACCCCGAGGATAAAAAAAAATGTCTGCTTAAATCATAGGAGACTTTGAGGAGCTCTTGGATTATGAACTATATATTCTTCCCAAGCAAAAATAAGGCAATGCTAACATCTAATAATGGTTAGAAGAGTCAGGTATAGCCCAACTTTATGCTTGAACCATTGTGCTAACTGCTTTACCTGCAATATAGGAAAGCAACATGTACTGAGTGTTAGCAAAAGGCTGGCAGACTGCAATACAGCACCCAGAAATCTTTAGATTCGCCATTTGTTTAGCTAACTTATGTTCTGTGAAGGGAAACGGTTAGCTAATATGTGGACAGTCTCATTTGCTCTAAATGAGGGATGCCAAGGGAGGAAAACTAGCCAAGAAAGGAGCAGGGACAAACAAGGGGACTATATAATCAGACTTTGAAAATCAAGAAGGTGCTAACCTGGACACATTACAGTCCTGCCCAGCCCAGGAGCTGGGTCATGGCCCAAGCTGGAATAAACTCAAAGACAATACCCACCCACATTTCCACCGCTGAAGAATACACTCCAAATTCAGAACCGGTATGGGAAATAGAAGCTTACCTATAGTTGTTTTTGTGCCAAATCAGCAAGATCCTAAGTGACAGATCAAAGGATAGGCTATATTCATGAAATCATAATGGCGAAATTAAAAAAAAATTCACAGCCAACATTTATTTAATATCACATTCAATTTTTCTTGTCTTTTTAAAGTAAGGTATATGAGGTACAATATATACATGTACACCTTCCAGTATATTGTAGTATGAATCAATCAGCCTAATTGATCTATTTATCACCTCAGATACTGGCCATTTCTTTCTAGTGAAAACATACACACAAAAAACAAAAAAAAAAATCTTTTAAGCCAATGCTGGTGGCTCCTGCCTGTAATCCTAGCTACTCAGGAGGCTGAGATCTGAGGATCACAGTTCAAAGCAAGCCCAGGCAGGTAAATCCGTGAGACTCTCATCTCCAACTAACCACCAGAAAACCGGAAGTGGTGCTGTGGCTCAAGTGGTAGAGTGTTCTCCTTGAGCTGAAGAGCTCAGAAACAGGAGCCAGGCCCAGAGTTCAAGCCCCACAACATAGAAGATAGATAAATAGATTAGATAGATTAGATAGATAGATAGATAGATAGATAGATGATAGGTAGATAGGTAGGTAGATAGATCTCTTTATGCTAAATATTGTCATCAAGTTATCCAACAGGTCAGGAAAATTCCTCTAAAACTTTGACCAAACTTTTTGACCAAATCTCCCCTCTCCAGCCCACCTGTCCCATATTTGTTTTTATTTTTTCTTTGGTTCTCTACTATCTCTATTATTCGCAAAAGGAAAAGCTTAGAAAACATTGCCAGGGATGGCAGCATACATCTAGAATCCATTCAGGAAGCTGGAGCTCTAGGCCAGCTTATACTACACAGATTGAATACCCATCTCAGAAAATTAAAAAATCTGTCCAAAATTATATCACTATTGAGGTCAAACTGAAAGTGAAGCCCAGATTCACCTTACCTTAAGCCAAAAGTCTAACTATTTCTGAAGTAGTTGGAAGTAATCAATAATAGCTACAAGTTCTCAACAGGATGTTGTTGTGGAGAGAGATAGAAGAGGATAAGATGGAGAACATCAGGAAGCATCCAACCACCTTCTGAACTGTAACAGAAGAAAACAAATTTCTCTTGTGTGTTTGCACTGCGTTAGATGCTCTTGGGACCTAAGGACCAGGAGAAACCTTGTAAATGAAGTAATCATAACATTAGAGCTGATATCACCAACCATACACTATTCTTCTCTCTCAAGAAAAGGCAGCTGGAAAAAGTGGAAAATAATATATCTATATAGAAAAGAAGGCAGGTGTGGGGCTGGGAAGGTGGCTCAGTTCGTAGAGTGCTTGCCTTGCATGCATGAGGCCCTAGGTTTGATTCCTCAGCACCACATAAGCAGAAAAAGCCAGAAATGGGGCTGAGGTTCAAGTGGTAGAGCACTAGCCTTCAGCTGAAGAGCTGAGGGACAGCGCCCAGGCCCAGAGTTCAGGCCCCACGACCGACAAAAAGAAAGAAAAGAAAAGAAAAGAAAAGAAAAGAAAAGGAAAGGAAAGGAAAGAAGGAAGGAAGGAAGGAAGGAAGGAAGGAAGGAAGGAA
>NW_012267329.1:701731-704788 GCF_000151885.1 Dipodomys ordii
GAAGTGATGGGAAGGGGAAACAAAGGAGGAGGCTACAATGCTTGCTAAGAAATGTACTCATTATCTTGCCCATGTAATTGTAACCCCTCTGTACAGTATTTTCACAATAAAAATAAATAAATTAAACAACCATATATTCAGTTCCTGCATAACAGCAGGAATTTTCTAGGTGCACATATCCTGTTCTAGCCAGGTGCCACTGATTGGTGTGGCTTCTGTAATGTTAAAAGAATCACTCAAGCTGTCTACCCTCAGAATTCAGCTAAAAATTGAGTGCCTCAATTCCAGTGCCTCAAATGCTTTGCTGGGGCCAGAGCTGATACCCCTTCACAAAGCATCAAGACCCCACCCACATAATAGCCTGGTCCAGTGATTTGGGCAGAGCTCTTCCTTCCTATTTCTGCAGGTGCTACATTCCAAAACTGCTTCTTCTCATAGAGCATGGCAAGAATTCTACTTAGGGAAAGAAAGAGGTTAACCACGGGCCTTACTTCTCCCTGGAGACAGAAGAGACTAAAACCTCTCAAAAGGAGGATTACATTTTTTAAATGTATTTATTTTATTAACCACATGCTTGCAAGTCAAACATCTCCTTCAAAGACATTTTACAGAGATATTCTGGGAACACACTGGAGGCAGCTTTACCTTCCACTATTACAAGACTGGCCTGAAGGGACACATATCAGATGTGATTGTCACTGAAATGACTGCCTGCCTACTAACTCCATGCCAGGTCACAGCTACCTCGTGTCCCTCAAATACCCCCAGCTCAGTCCTGCCAAACTGACTATTCCAGGCAGCCACAACTGTCTATAGGCTGTTTCTAATCAAGCCATCCTATGAGTCAAAGGATTTGCAAATTAGGAATGCCTCTCTACCTTGGCCTGGTCCCATTATATTCCCAGCAGAAGTACTTTGAGGACAGGAGCTGTGTGTCCTGCTCATCACAACATTCCTACAGCCCAGCAGATCCCTGATGCCATAAAGGTTTTTAGAAAATAGCATTTATTAAGCATTTATTGAGTTTCAAGAAGACATGAAAAACTTGAAACAAAAAATGGATATTCTTATTACTCTTATTGGAATTTTATGACTAAACAAAATGAGGGAAAAGAACTATGAAAGCCTAGACACCAGCTTCAATATAAAGCATGAGGGAATTCCTGGGGCAAAGGGAGCCAAACACAACAGAAAAGGAATTTTCTTATCCACAGCATCGCATGTAGACTCCCCCCTAATCTGTAATTCATTCTGTACTGGAGGCATTTCCCACACACACCAGACTTTTACTCTGTGACTGACCAAAACTTTCGTCTGACTCTAGAAACAGAATAACAGTGAAATATGCTTTGAACTTAGCCATTTATTTATTTGTTTGTTTGTTTGTTTGTTTATTTATTTTGGTGCCAGTACTAGAGCCTGAACTCCAGCAGCACCTGGGTGTTCTGTTCTCCCTTGGCTTTTCAGCTGAAGGCTGATACTCTGCCACTTGAACCACAGCTCCAGTTCCAGCTTTTTTGCTGGTTAACTAAAGAAGAGTTTCACAGACTATTCTGTCCAGGCTGGCTTCAAACTACAATTCTTAGATATTTGTCTCCTGAGTAACTAGGCTGATAGGCACGAGCTACTGATACCTAGCTTTATACTTAGCATTTGTTAAAATGCTTTTCTTAAGTTTATTCTTAATCATACTGTAAGACAGTATGCTTATTGATAAGGTCACATTACAGACAGAGCCTGGGAGGCTCAAAAATGTAAAACGACTCCATAGATTATGCTCCAGGACTGGTCTACACCTGTACACCAAAGTATATCCTCTCCTAGGTAAGTCTTTCTCTCCACTCAGTTTCACTCAGTAGCCTCATTTTAAAAGCACCAAGAAAAGAATGAAATTGACTTTTAATTAATCCAACATGTCCAAAAAATTATCATTTCAATCTGTAATCAACATAAAGTTGTTACTGAAATATTTTGCATTTTTTCTCCTGGACTAAGTACTTCCTCTCTTTCTAGTCATCACTCAGCATTTACATCTCAGTGGGGACCAGCCACCTTCCAAGTTCCCAGCAGCACTTGGGGCTGGTGGCTCACACTTCATGGCTTAGGCCTAGAGTGAGCAATTCTCACATACATTTGAGTCTCACTGAGTCTAACACCAGCTGTTTCCATTCACACAAGCCTTTCAGTGACATCAACTTTGGTTGGATTTGAGAATTGTGAAGTCCTAGTTTTCAGTTGACAGTTTTCCCTATGCCCATTTTTGGTAGCACTAAGGTGTAAAATTAGGACCTCACTTAAACATATCTCTAGCCCACAAATTGTCCCTTTTCCACTTTCAGCAACATCCTTCAAGTCTCATGTACCTTGACTTCTTCACTCATCACTACCCTCTGATAATGGCTTACACCTGCTTGGCCACATTATCCATGACTTACTATATGTTCTACTTACTGTCCAAGTCCCAGTCCAGCACTGGCTCGATAATTATTTGTCAAATGCACAGATTGGTTAAGTGAATGAAATTTCTTTGAACACAAAATCTCACCAGGCCAGTTCCTCATCTATGAAATCTCCATAGCTCCTTCTGGCTGAGTCAGAAAGGAGGTTTATGCTGCTTATACCAGGTGACAAGTCAGACTAGACATTTACACTTAGCCCCCCTGCAAAACCAGCTTTCCTAGTTATCTGTCCCAGGAAAAAACTTTAGTTAATGTACACTGGACAGTTTCTGTGGATCAGTCAGTACAGACTTTTCCAGAAAGTATCCTATGAGTTCCTGGTGAACTATAGAAATGTATCTATTACCAGGCACTGGTGATTGACACCTGTAATCCTAGCTACTCAGGAGACTGAGACCTGGGGATGGTGGTTCAAAGCCAACCCAACAGGAAAGTCAATGAGACTCTTACTCCAATTAACCACCACAAAACTAGAAGTGGTAGAACACTAGCCTTGAGCAAAAAGAGCTAAGAGACAGTGAGAAAGAACGAAAGAAAGAGAGGAAGGAAGGAAGGAAGGAAGGAAGGAAGGAAGGAAGGAAGGAAGGAAGGAAGGAAG
>NW_012267329.1:707508-722007 GCF_000151885.1 Dipodomys ordii
GCACCACATAAGCAAAAAGAAAAAAGCCAGAAGTGGCGCTGTGGCTCAAGTGGTAGAGCGCTAGCCTTGAGCTGAAGAGCTGAGGGACAGTGCCTAGGCTCAGAGTTCAGGCCCCACGACTGGACCCGAAAAAAAAAATGTATATACACACACACACACACACACACACACACACACACACACACACAGCAGTGAGCCTAGCCTTTTAAATATTATAGTATCTAATGCAGTCCAAGACATTAGTATCTTCCTGCACTAGTGGTTGTAAATATAATACAACCCTTTTGGAAAAACAGCAATATCCATGAAGCCAAAAAAAAAAAAAAATCCTGTGCCCTTTCACAGAGAAATCCTACTTCTGGGAATTGCCCCTAAGGATATAATGTACGATAAGAATGAAGTCGTATGAGCTCTATTTCAAAGTATTATTTATAACAGCACAGAACTACAAGGGAAATAGTCTAAATGTCCAATAATAGATGAATGGTTAAGCAAATTCAGGCTGTGGAATGATAGATTGTGAGACCATTAAAAATCATCTTGAAGACTATGTAACCATTTGGAAAGCATTTACTTAAGGCTTACTGAAAAGAGCAGAATACAAAATTGAGTCTATATATGATTACAGCTCTGTAGAAATATGCCTGCACACAGACAAAGGCTAAAGTTAAAATGAAAACGGTTGTGTTAGGGTGTTGAGCTTGAAGATGGACATTTTCCCTCTCTTTTGTTTGATTTCCTTTATTGTGTATGTGTGTGTGTGTATGTGTGTGCGTGTGTGTGTGTGCGTGTGTGTGTGTGTAATAAAGAGAAATCACAAGTCACATATGCAGCTGTTCAACTCATTCAACGAATGAATCAGGAATCCGGTGAACCAATGTGTTATTTTTTTGCCATTTACCAATACCTACTCTCTATGCCAACTGTGCCTGGGTCCTTCCAGTCACATTACTCACCACAAGAAGGCTGAGGAGGAGGCAAAGAAGCTAGGAAAGCCATCTAAGGTTGCCTGCGTGAGGCTACAGGAAGTTAAAGACAGGGTAAGACCTCCCTATATCCCATCTGCTTCAAAGCCTTGGTCCATCCTGTCTACTGTAGCTTCTAAGTCCAAGCCCTTTTCCCTATCTGGGAAACTACTTCCTCCCCAATAACAAGAAAAGGTTGAACTTTCTTCCGGTTCTGACTGAATATGCCAATGTTCCATTTACATATGTTTCACTGACCACCTATATCCAACTCACCAGTGATAAGCTAAAACTCAACCCAGACCTAGTAAATACTATTGTATACTATTGTCTGGTGTCTGAGCCTTAAAACACCTTCTAGTATCCTTTTTCAGGAATACTTGAGAAACCCAGGCCTAAAAATCAAATACAAACACTCAAGTTCTTGTCATCTCTCTATCTGCACAAAAATGACCCACTAGAGTAGGGAGTAGGGCTTAAATTTAGATAGAAGCTTATACTTCCCTCAAATGAACATTTAACGTACAAGAGTTAAAATATTCAAAATGAAAGAAAACAAGGAGTGTTTCTCAGCCTTCCTCCTCACAACCTTATACCTCCAGCCCCAGATTAATATATATTCTATTCCATACCCATATTCAGTGAAGCCTTGCTTCACACAGTGTTAGGAATGTAAGAGGAGTTCAAAAATACTTGGGGGAAGAGCAAGAAAATATAGCCATAGACATCGTTTATATCCAGCATTTACCATTTACATCCATCCAATTTAGGCTTGTCTGATTGTTGATTTGTCGCCGCAACTAGAAAGTAGCCTCTGGAAGAAGTTCCACAGCCATAGGCCAGGACCTGGGAATGCTGTGCCCTCATAAAGAGTGGTTGAAGCTAGGATTACAATTGTAATCCTAGCTACTCAATAGGCTGAGATCTGAGAATCTCTGTTCAAAGCCAGCCTGGTCAGGAAATCCTTAAGACTCGCATCTCCAATTAAGCACTCAAAAAACCGGAAGTTGAGCTGTGGCTCAATTGGTAGAACGCTAGCCTTGAGCTGAAAAGCTCAGGGACTGTGCCCAGGCCCAGAGTTCAAGCCCCATGACCGACCAAAAAAAAGAGTGGTTGACAAACGAACAGTTGGCAGTAGAAAAAGGAATCAGGAAAAATGAGGGTCCAAATGGACCCAATCACCTCATCAATAAAATTTCCTATAGAAGGCACATAAAACACAAGGTTGCTTCTTTCCTTGCCACCTCCATGAACTGGGCTGGGGGGGGTGGGGGGTGCTTTCAGTTCACAAGGGGAGGCAAGCTAACAACCAAGATTACAAGGTTTGCCTAAGACAGTGAGGATGCCAAGACTCATAACCACATTCTCTACAGTCCAACTAAATAAAGAGTAGCCAAACATGAAAAATAAGAGAATAAAGTCTAACCAGTAAGAGATACAGTTAGAAAAAGCTGACCATACAGATGAGAGGAACAAGCTGGTTAACTTTGAGAAGCTTCTTAGGCAAGCTTCTGGGCTCAGACAAGTGATGGACAGCAAGACACACTTGCTAAAGACTATTCCCTCATCCTACGGATGCTGGCAGAGAGCCTCAGCTTATCACCTCAGGATCCATTATCTCCTTCCTTAAAACAATCATACCGTACTGCTTTATAAATTAGCTCGTGGGCACACACAAAAGCCCTTTAAGCTCAGATGATTTGTAGAGTTTTTATCGTAATTACTGGACACCTTCAGGAGCACCTAACAGCCTTTTCCATGGTCAACTGGAAGTCAACCTGAATCTGGGTTCAAATCTTCAAAGTCTGCCTTCGCCATTTGCGGTGAAAACTTCACTCCCAAAGCCTCAGTTTCCTCAATTTAAGTATGCTTACTTCACAGAGGTGTTCTGAGTATTAAGTAAATCAATGCAATGAATTCAAAGGACTTACCACAGGGCCTGACACACAGTGAATTTGCTGTGAGACTTGTTACAGCCATTGTTGTAGGCATTGTAAAATCTGGTCTTTAGAACTTCATTCAATTCACAGGTGCACAAACCTTTAAGTTCTGAATTGTTCTGATACATGATACTTTTTAAGGAATGGGGGAAAATATTCCAGGACAGGGACCTGGTTTATTTTTGTTTTTTGGTGCCAGTCTTGGGGTGAACTCAGGGCCTGAGTGCTGTCCCTGAGATTTTTTATTCTCAAGGCTAGCTCTCTACTCTCTGACCACAATACCACTTCAAGCTTTTTATTGGAGATAAGAGTCTTAGAGGGGTTGGGAATGTGGCTCAGTGGTAGAGTGCTTGCCTAGCATGCATGAAGCCCTGGGTTTGATTTCTCAGTATCACATAAAAAATAAATGAAAGAAATAAAATATAAGGAGAAAAAATTACTTTAAACAAAGTCTTAAGAGACTTTCCTTCCCCAGGCTGGCTTCAAATCAGGATCCTCAGATCTCAGCCTCCTGAGTAGTCAGGATTACAAATGTGATTACAAATGTGAACCACCAGTACCTGGAAGAGACCTATTATTTTTAATAGGCATAAATACCTACTCATCTCCATAGGAACCTTTCCATGTTACATTTAACATTAAGTATGAAAAGAAACGTGAAGACATGAGAAATATGTTAGAAGTAGCTCAAGAACTGGATGCTGGTGGCTCACGCTTGTAATCCTAGCTACTCAGGAGGCTGAGATCTGAGGCTCGCAGTTTAAAGCCAGCCCAGGCAGAAAAATATGAGTCTCTTATCTCCAATTAACCACCAAAAAGCTGGAAATAGAGCTGTGGCTCAAAAGGTAAAGTACTCAAGACAGCACCCAGGTTCATGCCCCAAGAATGACACCAAAATAATAAGGAGAAGACGGAGGAGGAGGAGAAGGAAGCAGCAGCAGCAGCAGCAGTAGAAGCAGAAGCAGAACAAGCAGCTCAAATTTGGAGTACCATCTCAGCTGACTCCTTTGAGATCTCAAGATCACCACCTGTCTGGGCCCCCACAAAGTGAGGAGTTCAGATTTATTTAAAAGGTCCTTTGCAGTCCAAGAAAAGAAATCTTTCAAGTCACTTCAAGCAGCAGGCATTTCGAATGCAATACTCAGTAGTGTCCTCAGAGTTTATAGACTAGGGAAATTGCAGCCTGCTGCATCCAGGATACATCCTGGTTTGCAAAACAGAAGACTTTGGATGTTCATCATAAACTGTGATATTTGGCATTTGTTCTTCCCATTCTGCCTCTCAATCTTTTGGAAAGCTATGTTCTCAATATTCTTTTCCCAAAGCAAAATTTTCAAATCACAGACTCCCCAGAGCTCTTAGTTTAGATAGATACAACCTGCCAGCCTCATTGCAGTTTGAACCTATACCTCTTCTCTTCCCCCACTTCACAATTTCTTTTAGATCAAAACCTTTACCACCACTCTTTCCCCAATTCACAGCCTAGGTCAAATTCTGAAAAGGTGGCCAAGTTTAACTTATCACTGTTCATCTTTTTTCAGTGCAAACAATCTTTGTCCCTTTGACCAAAAATCACTAAACCCCTTCAGGAAGAGAAGATGGCTTGCTGAAGGGTAACCTCGAATTAGCAGTGTCTAAAAGGCTGAAGGGCACATCATGAAGATGGGGATTGTTGTTGCCTGCATTCAACAAGGCTTGAACTGGACATCTATCTTTCACCACGCTCACTGGATAGACTCTCACTCCTCCCACCCCCAGCTTCAAGGTGAGTGTGTGGAACCCTTTCTCCATCTCCCACATGGAAAAAGAATGTTCCTCCACAGGATGTGGCTACCACAGTATCTCATTCTTGGGACAGAGTCAAAGATCTTAAGGCATCTTCTATCACCTCCCTAACCTGCTCTTGTCTGACTGGTCAGGGTGAGTGTAACAAGGGCTTGCTATTCTCTTGGTAAGACTCCAAGGAAGGGAGCTTGCGAATGACCTGATTCCTAGAAATGTGACCATCAAAAGAGACAGCTGCCAAAGCACTGGGAGTCTGAGAAAGAAACAAATTTCGGAAGTGGTGTACAGAAGATGTACAGAAGACAATGTCCCTTGCCCCCAAGCAAAGTCCTCAAGGTCTCTAAAGCTAGAGGCTTTCTTGATGATACTGTAGAGACACATGTAAAGCACAAGAAGCAAACTTCACACCACTCGCTCAAACAAGATAAAGGAAGACACTTAAATAAGGTCACACTAGGATGGAGACTGATAGGATTTGGTAACATTTCTTTTGGGTCACAGGAAAAAATAACCTTAAAAAGTCATCGAAATACAGACTGACCTTGTACTGTACTTAGGACACTCTTCAGGGACAGGACAAGAGAAGGGTTTAAGGGAAAAAAAGAAATAATGACTTTATATAAAATCAAAATGCTCAAGTTCATACTATCCCATGCTCTGAAACTGGGCATGAGGACAATGACAAAAATGATGACAATAGAAGTAGTAATGTTTCCCCCCTGTGAGGAGAACTTTTCATCTTATGAAAGAACACTTCCCTGGTAGTCTGGTCTTCTGTTATGTCCCCAAGATGGTCCAGGGAAGAGACACCTATTGGTCTCTATTTTATATTCTTAGAGGTAAAAACTACTAAAGGCCCAGAACCAGCAAGTCTAGACTATAAACACTGATCACAGAGGCCAAGTAACCTCTATAAGCCACTATAGAGGATACAGAACATGCAGAACACATACTACCCATATTAGTCAGGAGAGTCTGTGAATTGGGAAAGAAAATGGGGCTATGGGTATATTCTGGTTGGAGCTACACTTACAGCAGGGATCAGAGAAGAAGTGGCTTCATCTTCCCACCATAAATTTAGGTTCATGGGTTAATATAGGTCTAAATATCTCATATATTTCATACATACTCTGTTGGACAATTCCCCAGACAGCAAGGTTTAGCAATTTCCCTAAGGCAGGAAGCTGGTAGGTCAGAAGCCACACAAAGAAGCCAGAGACTTTTTTTTTTCTTTTTTCTTTTTTTTTTTTTTTTGGGGGGGGGTGGGACCCAAGGCGTAAGTGCTGGGGCCTGAACTCTGTCTCTGAGCTTTGTTGCTCAAGGATAACACTCTACCACTTGAGCCACAGCTCCATTTCCCACTTTTTTAGTGCTTAATTGGCGATACGAGTCTTACTGACTTTTCTACCCAAAAGGGCTTCCAACTGTGATCCTCATATCTCAGCTTCCTGAGTAGGTAGGATTATAGATGTGAGCAACTGATGCTCAGCATTCAGAGCCTTTTTATAAACTCTGATCTGCACTGCTTACTCAAGATCCTAGTGCTATAGCAGATTCAAATCTGCCAGGCCCTGGGATGAGGGGAGGGTATAGAATGTTAACACAATATTGTTTATATTACTCCATGCTTCCTAGGCTGCCAGATGCTTCCCACCTTCAGAAATAAGCAGGTCACTATCTTCTTTCCCAGGCTCCCTTCTCCTTCCATTATTGGGTTACTGCAGGGGGATCGTGTATTATGGCAAACACTACTTTGACATAACCTAATAACCACTCGTCTCCCAGCATTCAGCAAGAATGAATGCTACAGGGCATACGTGCAAACTTGATTCTCAGACCAGGAGTGATTTCTGTGAAGGTGTAATTCCATTGTGCTCCTCACCAGCACATCTTCTATCTATAAAGCATGAAGTCACCATCTGTCAAGATACTCAGGAATGAAAGGCTTGGCCTTCTATCCTGGATTTCAGGTATAGCTAGACCCTCTCTGGTGACAGAAAGTCAAAGCTAATCTGACCTTTTCATGCACGCATATAGTTGCATAAACAAGTAGCATCACACCAGAGGCATATAACTTTCAACATTCAATACTTCTGGTTACTTATTTGTTAGCCCAAAATTACTCTGTACGTTGTAGTCCATAATCATTAGAAACTGCACTGATATCACCTCTATGACCATAAGTAATTCGTTCTCTAAAAAAGATTTACAGACCTACACATGAACCTTTTTAGTATAGCATGTATGGAATGTGGACTTGTACCTGCACTGTGGGCAGCTGAAAGATTAACCCTACCACTTAAGATCTTAGCCCATGGGCTGGGAAAGTGGCTCAGTAGTAGAGTGCTTGCCTTGCATGCATGAGGCCCTGGGTTCGATTCCTCAACACCACATAAGCAGAAAAAAGCTGGAAGTGGTAGTTGGCTCAAGAGCTAGAGCACTAGCCTTGAGCTGAAGAGCTGAGGGACAGTACCCAGGCCCAGAGTTCAGGCCCCATAATGCCCCCCCCCCAAAAAAAAGTCTTAGTTCACTGGATCACCTAAAAGGAACAGATGCTATGACCTCAGGACAAGAAGCCCTTCAACCTCTAAGTGGGGAACTGAGAGCCAGACTTTTGGCCTGTAATGTTTTCTGCTGATGACTTAGAAGAAGGTTGGCAAACGGGCTCACAGGCCAAATCTGGTCTGCCATCTGTTTTTGTATGGCCCATGAAGGAAAAATGATTTCACTATGTTTAAAGGTTAAAAAATAATCAAAAGAATAAATTACATACAATTCACACTGCAATGTCCATGATAAATTCTTCTTGGGGCACAGCCACAGCCAGGGGTGTACATGTTGTCTTTGGGTGCTTTCACGCTGCCTCTGCACAGCTGGCCAGTGGTGGTAGAGACCATATGGCTAGCAAAGTCAGAAATATTTACTATCTGGCTTTTCAAGTTTGCTGACCTCTGACTTACAAGCCAGTACCAGAGTCCTACTGGGAATAAAGCCTTGACAAAACCTAAAAGGAGTCCAGAGGAAAAATGAACAGTTATTTCTCAATCCATGAGTCAAGTCCAGGGACTCAGCAGCAACAAAGGCTAGGGTCCCACATGAGCAAGGAGGATAAATCAGTGGCATGGGCAGCACAAGGGATGTGGGAACCCTGTTCATTTCTAGCCTTGCTCTCCCTTGTACATATCTCCTTTCCTAAGAGCAAGGATGAGTTATACAGGGGCACCTAGACTTTCCACTTGTCCTGTGGCTCCAAAGTAGCCAAAAAAAAAAAAAAAAAGTAGAATTAGCTGGAGTTTTCACCAGAGCTGAGACTGCATCCCCCTTTCTGTCCTGCAGCTCAAAGCAGACAAAGAGGCAGAGAAGGACCGTAAGTCACTAAGCTACAACCCCTTTGGAAGGTTCATGGTTTAAAGGAGGCAACTGAAGGTCTCCCTTTTGGGAAGACTATGAATAGAGTGATAAAGGAAGTGAACACAATACAGTCTGGCAAATTTTTATTGGTTTGGGTGATTTTAACGATTTAGAATTAGCTTTGTTTTGTTTTCCCCATCTTTCTTGTGCCCTCCATTACTCTGGGAAGCCCTAGGGATGTAGTTCTAAGACAAAGTAAATGAAAATACAGGATGCCTACTAGAAGTTGATCAGATAAAACTAAATTTTAGTGTTGGTTTTTTTTAGAAAACAGTGTTTGTTTAAATTCATCTCATATAACATACAGTAAAAGTGTATTGACCATCTAATACTTAAATTTAACGGGGCATCCTGTATTTTATCAGCCAACATTACCTAGAATTCAAATCATTTAGAGTCTCAAACCCAGCCCTCTTAGTTAAAATCCATGCATGATAGCTCTCTGCCCTTGGTCCCACCTCTAGCAATCTGATCTTCATCCTCTGCTGCTCCAGGTTTCAGCTCAGACTTCTACAGTCTCAGCTTTCCCAGGAGTGGAGCACCCTTGACCAAAGAAACTATCTATCCCCTGCCTCTCTTGTGGTTGCCAGCCCATGCACAACTCCCTCCTCCCCCACCCCATTCTCTGACCCCTCAAGAAGCCTCTAAATTAGTAAAGACTTCCCCTCTGGAGACCTGTTTTGCTAGCTATCCTAAGCCATTAGGCATTTCTAATTCCGTGTTATTGTCTCTGAGGAGGAATCTGCCCAAGACATGGAATTTAAGGTGTGGGGGCAGAGAGGTGCTAAAATACTGAATTAGATGATCCTAAAACAAGGCGACAGGCAGGCACTAAGGAAGGTAAGCCTACCATCTGCAATCAGTTCTATAAAGACAGTGTTCTATCTGATTTAAGCACAGCTATATCACTAATATCTAATACAATGCTTGATGCCTACTGACACTCAGTAGATAACCATAGGATGTGTATTTTGTACAATTAATACATGCTAATAAAAAATGAGTAGTAAAAGGAGCTAATTAAGGTACAATAAGGACATACAGTGTGCTCTACTCCATCCAATATGCTATTAGCAGAGATCTGGATATGAAGAGACACAAGAGGCACATACAGAATCAAGGTCATGCAAAGACACAGGATGTCCATGTATAAGCCAAGGAGAGGGGCCTCAGGAGAAACCTCCATGTACTGATCCCTTCCAGCAAAATTTGTTCAATATGCTAATCTTCCAACACACCTTTTCTTGAACAAGGCAGACTATCAATTCCAGTCTGTATGTCCTGCCTTCAATCAAGTTCCCTGACCCTGGAGGGGTAATTTCATTCACTGGCTCAACTTGAAATGAGCTCTAGAAATGAGCACTTCTCCTCAGTTATACTACCTAGTGAGGTGTGAGAAGTCGCAGAATTAAACAGGAACTAGAAGGGTTTCCTTACTGAGAAAAGAGGTTGAAAGCTATTATTTCTAATTATTAGTGTGGTGGTGTGATACTTACAAGCTGCTGCAGACATTCACTGTCAATGAGACAACAAAGATGTCACCAATCAATCACCAAAGAGCCAGAAATGGAGTTGTGGCTTGAGTGAAAAAGCTCAGGGACAGTGCCCAGGCCCTGAGTTCAAGCTCCAGTACCAGAACAAAAGGGAAGGGGAGAGAAAGGCAGGGGAGTGTGCAATAGTCACTGAGCTGCTGATCAAACTTTAGGAGTACTGTCTGTACTTGTAGATTTAAAAAAAAAAAAAAAAAAAGTCTGGTCTGGGAAGGTGGCTCAGTGGTAGAGCTCTTGCCTTGCATGCATGAGGCCCTGGGTTCGATTCCTCAGCACCACATAAGCAAAAAGAAAAAAAACCGGAAGTGGCGCTGTGGCTCAAGTGGTAGAGCGCGCGCCTTGAGCTGAAGAACTGAGGGACAGCGCCCAGGCCCAGAGTTCAGGCCCCACGACTGGACCAAAAAAAAAAAAAAAAGTCCTACCTACAAGACATATTAAGAGTTCCTACACAAAACCATTTTGAGTTGGAGTGATATTGCATACATGTAGAAGGCTACCAAGACCAGCATTCTAGTTTGGTTAGGTATTATGTATGGTTTCAGACATTCTTTACCTTGGAAACTCTTTCAAAATCTAAAACACTCTAAAGCCAGTCCCTTTAAAAGCAGTCATATAGTTACTATCCAGTGAATGAGAACTTTTAGTAACATTTTTAAGTGAACTTGCAATTTACACATTTGAATACATCTAAAAGCACTCATATACAGCTGTGAACACAGAAACTATATTAAACAAGCCTGCAGACCACGGTATATACATGGCTCTGAGAACTATCATCTTTACTATACAGCCCCCGTATTTACCCCTAAGGAATGCTTGGCCTCCAACTGAAGTATCCTCCAACAATAAGAAAATTGAAGACCTTTCCAGTTCAGCTTGGGTCCAAACTTGATTCTACTGTTTGCCTTTCGAGTCCAAAATCTCTTTAAAACCTTCTCCTCTTTAAATTCTCCCAGAGTATGTTCCTCAGTTATTGTCTATTCAAAATTTCCCATAATGTTTGCACACCAGTCCCAAGCATAATCAATCTGATTTATTCTCACACCAATAAAAACTTGATGTTATTTTTATTTTACTTATTTCCTAGTATTCCCCAGCAATTCAAGTATATTCCAAGGACAGAAAGAATAATGTTGATAACAGTAATACTAACAGTGATGATGGTGATTATGGTGACAGTGATGTTGATAATATTTTAGAACTTAATCCAATCCAGCCAATATGCCACATACTTCACATCAATTATTAAACTTTATCTTCAAAGCAGCCTTTGAGGTAAGTACATTATTATTCCTGTTTTACCAAGACAGGGCTAGTCAGACTTTTTAGATAGCTTGTCCAAAGCCTCATAGCAAATAGGTAGCTAGGAGGGCAGTCATGACAAATGGATACCAACTGAAGCTCTATAGGTTCAGACAAGAAGTAGATTGTCCTCAAAGCCCATGCCAGTCAAGTTTCCAGAGGCAAAATGGCAAAGTAGAAGAAGGAAACCTGAGAGTCCTTGACCCTTTATTTTCAGATCCTGAGTTAATAACAATGAGTTGTGCCCATAAAGAGCTCAAATTATTGGATGGATGGATGGATGGACAGTGTTATAGATGGGAGATTTGGGGGGACATAGGTGATTTTATAAAGAAATACTTTAGGAAGACTGCCCCTAACATGGAACCATTATGGAAGTGTCCCTTAGAACATGCAAATTATCCAAGTGGCTCTAGATGCAAACATTCCAATTTAGTCTTGAGTCCTTCCCTCATACCTCTGTGCCTAACACTACTTAGGAAAGTCTGGTAAACAAGGAAGTAATGAAGAGAAGGGGAGTTAAGCAGAGAAGGAGGTTTGGATCACTGAACCATGAGGAATAAAGAATGAGATTAGGAAGCTTGATCTGCTAAGAGTCAGAGACAGTGACTCTGTAACAGAAATGGACCAGAAAAAGGGACCCCAGACTTGCTTCACTGTTTCTGTTATTAAGCCATGTGATTCTCAGTGAAAGCCTCAGAAGTTGAAGATAAAGTAAGGGATAAGCATGTCAAAGGAAAGAAGTAGATCTGGGCAGCAATCAAGACAGGTTCTGGTCCAGCTTTCAGGCCTCAGTCATGCTACCTAGGTACCGCAAGGGAACTGCATCTCTGCAGTTCTCAAGAAAACGTATGGTATGAAATATCCCAAACTATGGAGAGAAAGGAAGCTAAGAAAAGCCCAGGATTTGGCCTTAGGAGATCATTGGTGATTTTTCTGAGAACATTTGAGGCATCAAACATGGATCAAATGAACAATATAAATTGGCTACCCTCAATCTTTTCCCACTCCTGCTCCGGTTAAGCTTTCTTCTGATTATAATCACCTAGCACTTCATGTTCTATTTCTCCAGTCCATCTTCTATGCCAGGTCCTGTCCATTTCTTCCTAAGCCATTTTCAGTGGTACTAGACCACCTGATTCAATGACCACCTGATTATAGTGTCTTTCTCTCTCAGTCAAGACTCAAGAGGAAATTTTCTAAATTACCTATATAATGTCTCTTCCCAGTTTGAAATCCAGCAAGCCAGTTGTCATCAAGCAATACTACCCAGACAGACTTCTAAACATATCACTTGATCTTTAGAACCTAAAAATACCATCCTAAATTTGCCATCCAAACAAAATGATTGGGGGTTTCCAGGTAAACCATTTATGCTATCTGTGTCTTTGCAGTGGCTAAACTTTTGGCCTAGAATACCATCTCTAGCTCTTCTACACTCTCCTCCAGTGACACTAGCATGTGTTCTCTAGGGTGCCATGCTATCCTCAGCTGCCATCATCGTATTCGCTACCACACAGTATCATGCTCCTCCTAGTTTGTCCATTTCTCTTGCCACATGGAAGATCCATAAGACTCCATCTGTGTTCAGTGCTACCCTGATTCCTAGATCAGGGATGCTCACTTAAAGTGCTGCTCTTTCCTGGAGTTACTAGCATCCCCCCATTATCACTAGATGCACTGTATAAGCAGCCACCTCTAAGTCTGACCATCATTTATGGTCACTGTGAACTCTTCCAAAAACAGGAGTAATGTCCTATTCATCATACCCCAAAAACCTGGTACATGATGGATGCCAACATTTTTATAAGAGACACATGTTTAATTCTACTTTTTAAATAAGTTAATAATTTACTAGTTCTTTGTCTGTTATGTTTTCTTTAAGTGAGGGGAAAGGGGAAATTATTATAGCATTGAAATTTTAAGAAAGTTCCCCCCGAAAAAGGGAATCAGAAACAATTCCATAGGTCCAAGAATTACAGAACTTTAAAAAGTTTCCTATAAATTAAAGCTTCCACTGGACAACAGTGGCTCATAAATAATTCTAGCTACTCAAGAGTTAAATTTGAAAATCTTGGTTCAAAGTCAGTCTGGACAGAAAAGTCCATGAGACTTTTATCTCTAATTAACTAGTAAAGTACTAGAACTGTGGCTCAAGTAGTAGAATACCAGCCTTGAACAAGAAAAGAAAAAAAAAAAGGACAGCACCCAGGCCCTGAGTTCAAGCTTCAGTAATGGTACACACATAAAAAGGCTTACTAAAAATTAAATGTCATAATTTTTCTGGGTATGCATCTATAAACTGGTTCAAACAATATGGAATATAGGGGAAAAACTGGGTATTCACATAATCCAAAAATAGATGATCATTTTTGCTTTTTGTGTTGGTCATGGGGCTTGAACTAAATGGCTAAACACTGTCCCTCGGCTTTTTTGCTCTAAGATAGTACTCACCACTTGAGCCATAGCTCCACTTCTGGCTCTTTGGTAGTTAACTAGAGACAAGAGTCTCACAGACTTTCCTACCAGAGCTAGCTTTGAACAGTAATCCTCAGATCTCAGCTTCCTGCATATAGCTAGAATTATAGGCATAAGCCACCAGCATCCAAAAATGATCACTATTAATCTTTGATGTATGTACATTTCCATACCCAAAATTAATATAAAACATTCCACATGTATTAATCTTATAGACATATACAACAACAGAATCATACTGAACAATCTGATTCATACTTCTCCCATAAAATGTCTTCACAGAAGTTGATCTTATCTTTTCCAATAATTTTATAATATTCTCCTATATAGTTTTACTGGAAGTTACTAAGTTCCTGTGATTAGGACATTGAAGAACATGGTGTTCAACACCCTTGCTCATACTTGTACACTTCCTTAGGATACGTTTTGAGAGGAAGAACTGGCAGGCCACAGAGTATGCAAATTTTGTAGTTTAAGTCCAATTACCAAAATGCTCTCCAGAAAAGATGTGCAGTTTAGACTCTTACCAACAGCATATGAAAATTTTCCCACAATCAAAACTAGCTGTTCTTTGGTTTTGGTTTCTTGGGTTTGTTTTTTGTATTTGGGGGGGGGGGCGGGATTGTTTGGGTTGCAGGCTTGAACTTAGGGCCTGGGCACTGTCCCTAAGCCTCTTTGTGCTCAAGGCTAGCATTCTACCCTTGAGGCAGAGTGTCACTTCTAGTTTTTCCGTGGTTAATTGGAGATAAGGGTCACACAGGGACTCTTCTGCTCAGACTGGCTTCAAACTGTGATCCTCAGATCTCAGCCTCCTCAGTAGCTAGGCTTACAGGCGTTAGCCACCAGCATCCTGCTCAAAACTACTTTGGGCCAGTGGTACTGATTCCCTCAACAGGACAGTGTAAAACTCACAAAATTATCTTGAGCACTAATCTACATTTGCCTTTGTTGTTGTGCTTTGGTGAGGGTTTGTTCTTAAAGAGTTGAGGCGGGCAGGGAAGGTGGCTCAGTGGTAGAGTGCTTGCCTTGCATGCCTGAGGCCCTGGGTTCGATTCCTCAGCACCACAT
>NW_012267329.1:723917-726548 GCF_000151885.1 Dipodomys ordii
GGGGAAAAAGAGGAGGGAGGGAGGGAGGCAGGTAGGGAGGAGGGAGGGAGGAGTCAAGTTCAAGAAATGACTTTGGTCCTGTCAAGTACTCTTACTCAGCTGGATTTTTCAACAATGTAAAATATAGGTATAATAGCTGCAATCTGTCTGAGAAGACTGCTACAGAAGTCGAAGTGGAAGGATAGATTCATTATTACTACAATGCCAGGTGACCCTCTTTACTAAAGCTTAGAATGCTCAGAAACTCTAGCAGGACATGGGCAACAGGGGGTCATAATCTGGTAGAGCCACAACAGAGAACCTTAAGAGACCTACAAGGAGCCAGGTAAGAGATTCACTTACTGACAAGTTTCCATATCAACCACAGTAGGCTGCATGTAAGAGCTCCACTGCCAGTGAGAACTATTGAGGGTAAGGGCTTTTAAACAAGTTTAGCAGCAGAATTAGCCTCTATTAGAGGAAGCTTTATATATTGCCTCATACACAAAACTGATAGTCCCTTCTTACCATTAAAATAACAACAATGTTCTCACCAATACATTTTAAATCACAAATGAAACTTCTTATGTAATCCTATTTTATCTGCATCACACAACCCAAAAAAGTTGTTATTTACTCAAATAGTTGTAAATGTATCTATTTAGCTTTAACCTGCAGCCTTAGGAATCTGTTCAAATTAAATTAATCCAAAAACCTTTCAAAAGGAAAGGAAATTCTGAAGCTGATTAATATTCTTGGTAAGGGGGAAAAAGTGGCTTCCTCAACCAGTTAAAACTTTCATTTCTGTAATAAAGTACTATGAAAGTGCTCCTTATAACATAAAATTCAGTGTCTACTGAAGACAGTGCTAACCATCCCCAGATACTTGGTGCAAGCTTCTGAGAGATATTCATGCAAAATTTCAGGAGTCAAATTTACTTTGTACATTAAGTTCAGCTAAGTTTCAATTTCATCATTGGCATTCTATCAGCCTTCATTAAGCATGGTAAGAACACACCTGTACTACCTATGGGACTTACTCAATTTATTTTTAACAATTCCACAAGACACACAAGCAGGAACGATCGTGTTACATTTGAGAGATCTAGAACAATTAAGTAATTTATCATCTCATTTGAAATATTTATAGTTCATAAGCCAGACATGATGGTATATACTTACAATCCCAACATACCAGAGCCTGAGATTTGAGGATCACTAGAGTTCAAGGCCAGTATGGGCTACAGAGTAAAGTTCCAGCCCAACCTAGGCTATGAGGAAGACCCTGCCTCAAAAGAAAATAAATTTGTAGTTCAGCCTTTCCTTGAGTGGTCAACAAACAGTGATTAAAAAGTAAACTCATGAAAATGATTATATCATTACAAGATAATTCAGGAAAGTCATCTTAGTATAAAATGCACTTCTTATATGATATACATAGTAGCATTCTCAATACTTAATATTCTGAAGCATCATATGTAAGTGACTTCTGGTGATAAACACAGGTATACAAATCATTTATCTGATGTTTCCTGTCATTGTTTCTATGATCTCATATAAAATGTTTTTAGCTTCTGTATGCGTCAAGCACTTGGAAGAATAGTGCTTTGTCACGTTGGCTTATCATATTCCAGGGATTACATTCACCAAAGAGAAGACCCAGGGCTCTTTTCTGCACTGCTTCACTCTACAATGATACCAATTTTTGTTGTTGGTGGTGGTCGTGTAACTTGAACTCTGGGCCTGAGCGCTGTCCCTCAGCTATTCAGCTCAAGGCAAGCGCTTTACCACTTGAGCTACAGCACCACTTCCAGTTTTCTGGTGGTTTGTTGGAAATAAGAGTTCCACGGAATTTCCTGCACCGGCTAGGTTTGAACCACAATCATCAGATCTCAGCCTCCTGAGTAGCTAGGATTACAGGAGTGAGCCACCAATGCCCAGCTGATACCAATTATTTTTATAGCAGATTTTAAAGTGAGAACTCTGACAACCCAAGAATGTTTTCTGTCAGATTAAAACTTAGTGGCAGAATTCTAGGATTTTGAAGGACATGGTAAAACCTGGTCTTGAAAAAATGTGAGAAGTTACAAAAGATATTCTGGTTCTCCAAAAGAGAAGTGATAAGTAAGAAATGTGGACTCCCAGTGAGTATCACCAGCTTAGCCCATTCCATTATCTCTCCTTCAAGCCAGGCAACTAGTTGAGTTCAAAGGTACCTTGAGCTGGGCACTGGAGGCTCACACCTGTAATCCTAGCTACTCAGGAAGCCAGTTCAAAGGACAGCCCAGACAGGAAAGTCTACAAAACTCTTATCTCCAATTAACCACCAAAAAGACAAAGTAGAGCTCTGGCTCAAGTGGTAAAGCACTATCCTTGAACAAAAAAAAAAGCTAAGGGACAGCACCCATACCTGAGTTCAGCCCCAGTACCAGCACCAGGGATTTTTTTAAAGGGAGGGAGGGGAGGGTAGAAACACTTGATGCCAACTGGTACCATTGATTTCCTTTCCAAAGGATGGAGGCTAGCCAGGTGCTGGTGGCTCACGCCTGTAACCCTAGCTACTCAGGAGGCTGAGATCTGAGGATCGTGGTTCAAAGCCAGCCCGGGCAGGAGAGACCGTGAGACTCCTATCTCCAATAAAACCACCAGAAA
>NW_012267329.1:733169-735929 GCF_000151885.1 Dipodomys ordii
TGGCTCAAGTGGCAGAGCACTCGCCTTGAGCTGAAGAGCTGAGGGACAGCACCCAGGCCCAGAGTTCAGGCCCCACGACCGGACCCCCCCCCCCCCCCCCAAAAAAAAAAAAAAAAAAAAGAAAAGAAAAAACAAAATAACTGGAAAAGATTCTCTTTTGAGCACATCCATCACTCAAATCTTACAACAGTGTGCTAGGTACCACCATTCCCAGGAGCTGAGCAGGAAAGCCCAGCCTCAGCATGGATGAGTGACTTGTCTGGTGAAAGGCACTGCAGAGAATGAAAACCCTCATTCTCTGCTAAGTGAAATTTTCCAGGCAGAAAGAATAACATGAGAAAGAGAAAGAAAGAAAGAAAGAAAGAAAGAAAGAAAGAAAGAAAGAAAGAAAGAAAGAAAGAAAGAAAGAAAGAAAGAAAGAAAGAAAGAAAGAAAGAAAGAAAGAAAGAAAGAAAGAAAGAAAGAAAGAAAGAAAGGAAGGAAGGAAGGAAGGAAGGAAGGAAGGAAGGAAGGAAGGAAGGACAGACAGGAGTAGGATGACATATTTGGGAAGTGATACAAATCCAGTTTGTAAGACATAGACCTTTGTGGGACCCTAGGCTAGAAAGATGTACTGAGACCACAGTCTGCAGGCCTCTGGCAGAGCGATAAACCAGAGATTTGGTGCAGGGAAGTCCTAGGACGGATGTATAGTAGCTAAGAGCAATAGCCCTAGGGTAACCTTAGTGCCAGTTCCAGCCATTAATAACTGTGTAACTTTGGACATGGTACTTAATTTTTCTATGCCTCCTCCTCTTCCTTTTCTACTGAATGCAGAGGATCATACAATCTGCTTTACAGTATTATTGAAAAATTAAATGAATTGCAAAGCAATAAAGGTAATTCCAGTCCACAGAATGTAATATTATTAGATAATGGTGGTGAGGAAAATATCACAATTTAATTAACCAGATACACACAGTGAAGTGAGGATAAAGTTAGGGGTTTATCTGAGAAGCTACTAGAGTATAAAGACAAAGAGAGAATAACAATACCTTCGGGGGAGTGGGTTGAAAAGAACAACTAATTGGCCCAGATACCTTTAAGACCTAGAATAAGCCAGGCAGTAGTGGCTCACGCCTGTAATCCTAGCTACTCAGGAAGCTGAGATCTGAGCATCACCGTTCAAAGACAGCAGGAAAGTCCATGAGACTTTTATCTCCAATAACCAGAAAATTGGAAGTGGCAATGTAGCTCAAGTGGCAGAGTGCTAGTCTTGAGCTCAAGAGCTGAGGGACAGCACCCAGGCCCAGAGTTCAAGCCCCACAACCGATTTAAAAAAAAAAAATTAAGACATAGAATATTCTTAAATGAAGCAGTGAAACAGAGGGAGTTGTACCATAAGACTAGTCTAGAGAATAAACCCATAAAGAAAACTCCAAGCCAGCGCCAGTGACTCACGCCGAGGATCATGGTTCAAAGCCAGCCCCGGCAGGAAAGTCCGTGAGACTCTTATCTCCAATAAACCACTAGAAAACCGGAAGTGGCGATCTGGCTCAAGTGGCAGAGCACTCGCCTTGAGCTGAAGAGCAGTGAGACAGCACCCAAGGCCGGAGTTCAAGCCCCACAACCAACCAAAAAAAAACAAAAAACAGAAAACAGAAAATTCCACATCACCTTGTACGTGATGTTTCCTGTTAATAATTCTCACTGTTTCCCATACTCTCATCCTCCACAGCTCTAAGTTGGTACCACCTACTGCCACTGACACCTGAAGTCACTATAGCATCAAGGGGAATATACACAAAGGATCTGGTTCCTGGGGTGGCAGCAGACTTCATCATCATAGGCACAGCATGGATAAAGGAAGTACACAGAAAAGTAACACCAGTTGGCTTGACCTCCTTCAGGTCTCTAGTCAGAAAGTTATAAGGCTGGTGAACAGATCAAAAGAAGGGTTCTGGAAGCAGCTAGGGATAGCTACTAGAACTACAGCAGGCAGCCTCCCACAGTTTGCCCTCAGCTTCATCATATACCTGTTTACATTGCCTTCATTAACTTGCACTTCACAGGATAGGATTTCATACAGAAATTCGTCTTTTTTTAATGTCATGTATGCTAGTTAAGCAGTCCAGGAAACTGGAATGACCAAGAGTTCATATTCCCTGTGTAATTTCTCTTTATTTAGCTTCAGTAGGAATTCAGGACCCCTCCCTCTTCTCTGGCAGGCCCCACACCTTGTCACACCACTCGCCATGTGACATTGCCCACCACATCACACTGCTCCCCACTGTGGCCCTTTGACCACCACTCTATTCTAAAGGCTCCTTAAAGTTCCCTGAACAAGTGTGGAGGTAGTGAAGTTCTCTTTCTCTGAATCCTTACCACCTGGCAAAAGTGGTAAGACAGACAAACAGGCGGACAGAAATCCAAAGACAGTGAAAACCCCCTCCAATTAGCAGACCCTCATTTATTCAAGGATATCCTATTGAGCTTCTCCAAACTCAAGTTGACACATCTTTCGAGAGAGAGTGACTGACTCTAGGCCTAAAATCTTGTTTTTGTTTGCTACTTTCTAGAAAAGTAAGAACACTTTTCACTCTCAAAATATAGTTACTAAAATCCAAAATACTTCAGAATAAGCCGGGCGCTGGTGGCTCACGCCTGTAATCCTAGCTACTCAGGAGGCTGAGATCTGAGGATTGCGGTTCAAAGCCAGCCCGGGCAGGAGAGACCGTGAGACTCCTATCTCCAATAAACCACCAGAAAACCGGAAGTGGC
>NW_012267329.1:738883-766509 GCF_000151885.1 Dipodomys ordii
CTCTCTCTCTCTCTCTCTCTCTCTCTCTCTCTCTCTCTCTCTCTCTCTGCTTTCTGGCCCCAAACCAATGAGTAACTTTGTTCTACCACATCCTTCTACCATGATAGTCTGCCTCACCATCACTCAGAAACAACAGAACCTGCCTATCACAAACCAAAACCCCTGAAATTATGAGCTTAAATAAATTATTCCTGTCAAATTTTTTTCTCGTATATGTTATCACAACAGCAAACTGATTAACACACTCCAGCTTCAACTTAATGGCAGAGAATTAATGTGTCCTTCAAAAGATCATACAAAAATCTCAGACAGTGAGCTGAATTCAACCTGAGACCCATCTAGACAATTCTATACATTATACACCTTCAGCCAAAGTGACAGAAACTCTGCTTCCTGAGACTCATTGGATTTTAATAAAACAGATACAGGAACTTTAAAAATAAAACAGATATAGGAACTTCCCTTGTGAAGTTTATAATCTAGTAAGTCAGATAACAATTTTTTAATTAAAACAAACATGCAGTGAAACAGTATCTCTGAATCTAAAAACCCTGCAGAAGTCAGAATTTTGGAAAGGAGTACTAAAATTTGAACTTAGGGCCTAATGCTTGCTAGGCAAGTACTATAACACTTGAGTTATAGTTTAAACCCTTTCTGGATTTTAGCTATTTTTCAGATAAGGTCTCTTTTTTCTTTTTCCTTTTTTTTTTTGTCAGTCATGGGACTTTAACTCTGGGCCTGGGTACTGTCCCTCAGCTCTTCAGCCCAGGCTAGCGCTCTACCACTTAAGTTACAGTGGTACTTCTGGTTTTCTGGTGGTTTATTGGAAATAAGAGTCTCACAGACTTTCCTGACTGGCTGGCTTTGAACTGTGATGCTCAGATCTCAGCCTCCTAAGTAGCTAGGATTACAGGCGTGAGCCACTGGCACCCTGCTCATTTTTTTTAAGCCCACAGCTAGCCTCTGAATATGATCTATCTAACTATACCTCTCACATAGATTACAGACATGTACTACCATGCCCAGCTTGTTTGTTAGGATGAAATCCTACAACTTTTTTTGTCTTGGTTGGCCACAAACTATGATCCTCCTAATCTCTGCCTCCAGAGTAGGTGGAATTACAGGCATGAACCATCATGTCCAGCCCCCAGAAGATATCACTTTCAAAATAACCATCACTAAGATTGTTAAGTTTGCTACTAAAAAACATTCTAAAATACTAGTATAGATAATTTTAAAAGACCAAAATTTTTTCTCAAATAAAATTTCTCAAAAATAAAGGCTTATCTATAAATTTAATGCAATGCTAATGGACATCATCTGGAATTTTTTAGCCGATAAAATGTTTCTAAAATTAGTTGAAATAAACCAATGACAAAAGCTGGAGGGGGAGAATAAGCTTAACAATGACTAAAGAGTAACTGTAATAGACATTAAAACACATTTTAAAGCTGCATTAATTATTGTAATACATGATTAATGGAACTTACCTAGATGTTAGTGTAAAGATCCATGGAGAAATCAATAAAGAAATTAAGACAAATGACCAGCTATTAAATCCAGATCCCTACTAAAACTAACACTAGATATATCCAACTAAAAGTATATTATTTCATAGTTTTTCATATTAGTGCAATTCATTTATCTTATTTCAAAACAGGAAAGTCTGAAATATAAGAATGGAAAACCAAGAAACCATAAAGAAAGAAATAGTATGTCTGACTTCCAATTAATTTCTGCATGGAATAGTTATATAAGAAGGTAAATGACAAACTAGGAAAGATATGTGCAATTATCCTTGCATTCCCTATAGTTTCCAAAATATCTTCATACTGTGTTCTCAAAATTAATGCATAGGGGCTGGGAAGCTGGCTCAAGTGGTAGAGTGCTAATCTTGAATGGAAGAGTTGAGGGACAACGCCCAGAGTTCAAGCCCCACGATAGACGGAAAAAAAAAGCATATACTAATTACCTAAAATCTTGTTTAACTGCAGAGATGGAATAAAGTCTAATTCTAGGTTTTGGAGTTGTTTTTGTTTTTGGTGATAACCCATGTTTGAATTCAGGGCCTGGGCACTGTCCCTGAGGGTTTTTGCTTAGTATTAGTGCTCTGCCACTTGAGCCACAGCTCTACTTCAGGCTTTTTGGTAACTAATTGTATGTAGCAGTCTCATGGACTTTCCTATCTGGACTAGCTTTGTGAATCTATACCACTTTCCTTAGTAAATGTGCTAAAGTTAAGACAGACAGCGCCTTAGAGTCACCTGGTCTCCTTAGAGTCTCAGGCTACTCAAACACCCACGCTTCACCATTAGAGATTTTTATTTAGAAAATCCAGAGTGAAGAATAAGAATCAGTCCTTTTTTTTAAGTTTCCTGAGTAACAAATATGTTCAACCAGATATGAACAAAAGCAGAAGGTATCACCTGAGACTTTCTTCTAGCTCTTTCTACGAATCTGACTACCACACCACATATGAACAAAAGCAGAAGGTATCACCTGAGACTTTCTTCTAGCTCTTTCTACGAATCTGACTACCACAGAGGAACCAATCTGAGCTGGTAGTTTGAGACCATTCTTTTGACCCCAGTAGGCCTTGACTCCCACCCATGACCTTTCCCCCAACAGAAGCTGACAAAGAGGGAGATTACAACAAAAGAGGACAGAAGCCTGAACAGTGGCATTCCAGGTAGGGCTTTACCCTTAGGCTGCGTGGCCCTGGGCAGGCCTTCTGGGATTTCTAATTCTCCTCCCTCATGAGGGAGGAACAAAGCTAGCAAAAAAGTTAACCTTCTGCAAAGCATCATACGAACATTAGTCATTTTCCAATATCTATACAATGGCAGCAGATATACCCTCTCATCTACACCCCAATAACATTCTATTCCCTTTCCAGTGCCGCTTTCAATTTATAGGAAGGGGAACTTCACATTTCCACCTTCTAAATTAACAATCTAAACTTCATGAGCAAAATAGGTAAAAGCATAATATGCCATATCAAGCCTAAATAATTTCAAATTTATAAAAGATGCCAATAAATGAAGACTCATCCCATTCCCTCCCCCCATCTCTCAGGTAATATAGGGGTTTGTTTGCTTAATCTGTTCCCTAAATTATTTTCTAAGGTTAGGGGAATACTTCAGTGATAGAACACTTGCCTAGCATGAGCAAAATGAGCAATATCCTAGGTTCAATCCCTGGTAATGCAAAAATAAATTCTAGGGCTGGGAAGGTAGCTCAGTTATAGAGTGCTTGCCTTGCATGCATGAGGCCCTAGGTTCGATTCCTCAGCACCACATAAGCAAAAAAAAAGCCAGAAGTGGCACTGTGGCTCAAGTGGTAGAGCGCTAGCTTTGAGCTGAAGAGCTGAGGGACAGCGCCCAGACCTAGAGTTCAGGCCCCATGACTGGCAAATAAATAAATAAATAAGGTCTAATTTTGACTATATGTCAAGATTTTAAGTCTCCTCTAAGTGTTCCTCCTTGTTTGTTTAAACAGCCACCCCACCCCCCAACTGGCATTTTGTTTCTGGCATGGTCCCCTCTGGTACCATCTTAATAGTCTCCTTGAAAAGGACATCTGCCATTGAATCCATTTGCTAATAAAATCCTCTGAATGTCGAAGACTCTCTGACAGAGGATGCTGCAGCATGTGCACTACATAGTTACCATATTTCTCACTGGGAAGCACTTGCCAAAGGCCTTGGAGAACATATCTTCCACATTGCTCAGAAATGGGAGGGGAGGAAGTGCGGGGAGGGGCCACCAAGTAGGATACTCAGATCTGACAAAACCTGCTTGCCTCTTTCCAGGTGCTCAGCCAACCAGAACTCTTCAGTGTCCCCAGGCATTCCTAGGAAAACTCCTCACCTACCACACACACTAGTGCACAACCCATGAGGTACCAGGCAGCAGAAAGGATAAAACTTTGAAATGGTCCAGTCTACAACCCTCTTTGTTGCTCCCCAGTTACCCAGACAGTTCAGGGCACTAAAATGATGTACTTTGACCCAATTCCTACTGGAAAACAGGGTCAAGGACCCGTGTAGGGCTTTGACAGAGAGACCCTATAAGAGACCAGGCAGATACATGTGCTATCAAACTGAGCTGCCTCATCAAGCAGCATCTCTAGAACACTTGAAAGGCTTATTCCCCAACAAGCTGTTGGCCAGAGACCATTTGGCTTCAATTAACAGAAACCCACTCCCACTAACCTAAGGGATCTACCAGAGACCATAGCCAAGATCAGCAACCAGCAACTCTAAGGAGAGTCAAGAATCAGGAAATGAAAAACTATCAGGAATGAGACAATTCCCAAGGTCTCCACCTCATCCTCTGCATAAATGCTTTGTGCTTACCCCTCTGCCAACCAGTTTCACCCACACTTCTGTGTACCCATGAGTCAAATACCTAATCCTCAGTTTTAGCATCGCCCATGAACATTTAAAAGACACCCCCCCCAAAAAAAAAGCCAGGCATTTGTGGCTATAATCCTAGCTACTAAGGAGGCTGATATCTGAGGATCCAGGTTCAAAGCCAGCCTGGGCAGGAAAGTCCCTGAGACTCTTATCCCCAATGAACCACTCAGAAAACTGGAAGTGGCGTTAGCCTTGAGCCAAAGAGCTGAGAGACAGTGCCCAGGCCCAGAGTTCAAGCCCCATGACCAACCCAAAAAAAAAAAAAAAAAAAAAACAGCCTGGGATTGATGTCTTAATCCCCAATACTCAACAGCAAATAGTTTAACTTGGCTTAGGTCAAATGTCCCCCTTTCATCCAAACATCAGAGAAAAGGTAGATAAGCTGGTCTTATTGAAAATATCTCTACCTGTCTGGAATTGTGTATATATATATATATATATATGATTGCAACTGAATGAACTCTGACCTTTCTTAGAGCTACAAGCTTTCACAAAGGTATCATCCTGTGTCTTATCCTAAGGCCAAGAAAACACAGCTGTACCACCAGACCTCAAATTACAGATAAACATCTTCTTTGTAGCTTTTGGTTGCTTGTATCGCAGAGGGGGAAAAAGGATTTTTTGTTAGCAAATAGGAAAAATTTCTTTTTCTCTTTATTAGAAAGATCTCAGCCGGAATCTTGCCTGAGAAGGAGCAGGCAGAGCCTGATTAATAATACACGGAAAGGTCCTAGGAAGCATGAATGCCAAGTAGAGACACACAAAAAACACAACTCACAACATATAAACAGAATATAAGCATTCTGAGGTGCATTCTAGAAATAAAAGTAATTTTCTACCCCTAGGAAGATCTGAACAGTGTAAATGTTTAGTGAGGCCTCTTTCCTAAAAAGGCCGCCGGTTTTTCATATAGTCACCTCAAAAAAAAGTTTATCAGTCTGGGTCTATTTCACCTAAAGCAACAAACACATTCCTCACAGATCATGGGCTGCTCTGTGGTTGCTAATCAGATAATCTGTTAGAGGAGGCTTACAAATCCATTTACATTGATTCTAATTAATGAATCAATCCTGGTCCCTACCCAACAACTCTTTCCAGAGACCTTAAGCAATTGAAGAGTCAGTCTCTAATCCTAGCCTGAAATCTACATAAGAAAGAAGTTAACTCTCAGATCAATGTAAGACAAATAAAAATAATTGGTTTTGTACCTCTCACATATAAGGGGTAAAAAATCTCCACCATGTTTAGACAGTAACTCTTCCCACATTAATAGGAGAAATATATTTTCTCAGTGACTTCTACACATACTCACTAAGACTACCTTGTTTGTTTTTGTACCAGCCTGAAATTTGTGAAAGTAACAGGAGAAATCACAAGGAGCCTATCTTCCTCAACTACTCATTGGAACCTTTAAATGTGAACTAAAATTAACAATAACCCACACACAAAACACATGAAAACCAATAGGCCCTCAGCCTAGCTGTGCACTGAATTGACTATGCTTCATTAAAAAGCCACGCAAACTTTTGCATTTGCTTTCATTTTATTCTTCACAAAGGCTGAACTATTATTTGACCTTTCTGAGCTATTGCCAGCTATGCACTGGAAATCAGCTCCACTAAAAAAAGGCAGCATTGATAGAGTACTGATCATCTTCTCAGTTTTTTCCCCTTCTTTCTCAGTGGCTTTTCACAGGCTTGTCTACTAATTATTTTTAGAACTGTATCACAACTTCCAATGATGACTCCATAAAAACTCTAGTAAAAAACAGGGGTCTCATTTCAGTGTCATTTTCTCAAAACCCAACAGCTATCACCAATTAGCACAGGAAGAGAACATAAAGACTGATGAATAAAAACTTGACACTCAATTTTTTTCAAGATAGAGAAAGTCCATAAATTTACAAGTAACACATAATACACAACAGTGAGTATCAACCTGACAAGCAGAAGCACCAACCCAAGAAACTGCCCTAAGTTGGTAATATATAAAAGTGAGAGCTGCTCATAAAGGAGAAAAATAAAAACAAGCTATGTTTCTCCCTTACTCTAAAATATTTCACAGAACAGTTTGACTTAACAACTCAGTTTGAAATCAGGAAGACCATCTGAAACATTCTTCTCCCCAAGAAAAAAGTTGTATACAAGGAAGTAGAAATAAAAGAAAGAGGCAGGCCTGAGCTGCAGCAGGCTAGGGGCTAGCAAGTATACTCTCTTTAATGTGTCTCTGTCTCCCTGTGTCAGTCTACCTGCCTCTACCCGCCCCCCTCTTTCTTCTCTATTCTGAGATAACAAACAAAAGAAGTGAATCCTTTAGCTCTACATTTAGAATCCAGTAAATTCTTCCCCCTAGTGTCTGTTTGCTGTCCCCAATTTTTCTGATCACCTGAACTACTGACACCCCTCTTGCCATGTACATATGGCAGCAATTCCCAGGACTCAGCCAGTGCCATTCCCAGATGAGTTAAGCAGGGCTGCAACAGCAAAGTAGGGTGTGCCGATGCAGTCTGACATTCAGATCAAGACCACAAATTATAAACAGTTTCAGTAAATTGACTTGAGAGCCTTTGTTCCTCAGACACACATCTTCCTACCGCTGACAAAAGCAGGCAGCAGAATCTACCCACCAACTCGGCTATAGCCAGTACTGGGAAAGGAAGTTATTGAAGCCTGGATTTCCTGCTTTTGCTTGTAGCCAAGAACTATGAGGTTTGTAGTGGTTTCAGGAACTGACTCATCTCATGATTCATGGATAAGACACTGCTTTTAATATGTTTCTGACCCTAAAATTGAGGAACTTCAAAACCAATCTGAACCTATGCTTCTCTCTTATGTGCAGATGAATATTCACAAGAAAATATAGAAGAGGATGTTGAAACAAGGAAAACATCATGTGGACAGCAGGGAAAGTAGAATGTGGACATCACATGGGAAGCTAGGATCAAAGCTTAATCCATGGGCCATGACTTTGAGTGTCTAAACTTCCCAAAAGAGGATAACAGGTGGGATAAGGTTTATTTTTAGATGCCATTCCCCTAGATGTAAAAATAGACTTAGTACAGCAATATTTTAATTCAGGCCCATCTGAGGTTGTGACTCTAAATACCCAAGATATACAGAAACACATGGCTCTAGACTGAACCGCTAGCAAATGCAAACTGGAGAGAGTGCATGGTTAGCTAACCAATGAGTAATGGGTGGTAAAGGACTCATCATGCAACTCATTCTCTTAAATCATCCTCTGCAGAAAGACTGAAGCTATATTTACAGTTACTCACACACTGACTTATCTTCATTTCCTCCAATCTTGTGGGTGTGCAGGTGAACACACAGACACACACAGACACACACAGACACACACACACACACACACACACAAAACCAGTACCTAAGAGCAAAGCTTTCTAAAAGTACTCCGGCTGCTCCTGACAATGTCCCCATGGGTTTATTCATCACAGAGAAGTCCCACTGGGAAAAAGTTCTCAAGCCCCTCACCCCTAACCATCTGATCCTTGTATCCTCCCCACCCACCCTCCACAGAACATTACATTCAGGACCAGTTTTCAGGGGAGTTTTCTCAAGTGTGTACATGTTTCAACACAATCCCAGCTGCACAGAGGGAATAAGAAAAAAGAAAACAAGAACACAGGCTGGTCTGGGGAGGTGGGGGGTGGAGGAAGCAGTAAGAACAGTTGACCAGGCAAGGCCAAAGTGCAGGGGCTGGCTGGCAGGCTCTGCTCAGCTGGGCTCCTCCAACAGATTTACTGACATGACGTCAGTGGCTCCAGTCCAGATTTTTCTTTGGTAGCTTTTACCACTTGCCTCCTGAAGTCTCACTGTGTTAGAGAGCCACAGGACCACAATGAAAATTCCCTTTGTGAAACCAAGTTTACCTCAGGGCACACAGGCCTTCCTTGTGAATTACAGGGCTCTTCACTTTTCTCACTCAGTGCCCACCAAGGAAAGGAGACGGAACCCCTAAGATACTATACTCTCCTTAATACAGAGAAATCATTAAATGAAATTAAATGAAGCTGCATTTGCAGAAGAAGAAGAGGAGGAGGAGGAGGAGGAGGAGGAGGAAGAGGAGGAGGAGGAGGAAGAGGAAGAGGAAGAGGAAGGGGAGGAGGAGGAAGAGGAGGAGGAGGAGGAAATAGGAAGGAGAAAAAAGAGGAAGAGAGGAAGGAGGAGGAAGAGGAGGAGGAGGAGGAGGAGGAGGAAAGGAAGATGAAAGGCTGAAATGAGGGTATGGGGCATTAAAAGCATATCCAAAATCTCATTATCCAGGAGATTGGACCATGTCTCAATGGGCTGGGAGTGATGCAAAATTTCAGAACTTTTCTGCATGCTGCTCTAAGGCTGTGTTGGCTGGACTACAAATGCACATGGGCCTTGTTTCACCAACAAAACAAAAAGTATTATTGAAGCTAAAATTCCAGGCCGGAACAAAACTCCTGAAGCAATCTGAAGAGAATATTATGGCTTGTCTTTTCAAATGGTCCCCCCACCCTTTTGTGTTTTTTTTTTCTTTTTGACTAGTCCTAGGACTTGAACTCAGAGCCTAGGCACTGTCCCTGAGCTTCTGTTGCTCAAGGCTAGCACTCTACCACTTGAGCCACAGCACCACTTCTGGATTTTTCTGTGTACGTGGTACTGAGGAATCAAACCCAGGGCTTCATGCATGCTAGACAAGCACTCTACCACTAAGCCACATTCCCAGCCTGCCTCTTTCTTTTCTTTTTAATTCTAAGTGCACATTCTATAATATACCCACACAGACATAAAATAACTTCTTGAACCAAAAAAACACACTCATTTTAAACTTACTGGCTTACTATCCTATTCCCACAGCAGCAATACAATAGCTGTGTTCCCTCCCTAACTCAATGCATAAATCTGCCTAAAACTACAAAGCTTTAACTTCTTTTAACTTATAAAAATAATGAGCTTCTAATAAACTCTGTAAATAACAGAAATGCTAAATACATTTTACTTTAAACACTTAGGAAGAAAGTATAGAATTTAATTCGACCAGTATTTACTGAAACACATGTGTGTCAATGACTCCAGAAATATCAAAGTAAAGCCTGAAGTCTGCAAGACTCTGAGCATCTCATACTTCCTGGCTATATAGACAAGAGGTGGAACAAACCACCTGTTAGACAGGAGTGAAGGCAAGTTAAGGTAAAGACTGAAGTCTCCTAAGAAGCCTCAGTTAACAAACATGAGCTTTGGCCTTCTGAAGGAGAGTCCAAGGCCAAAAACACAAACTGGCCCCCTGGCATTCCTAAGTTTGAGTTTTTCTCAGAGGAAGAAAGGACAACCTGAACAGTCAGTGGAAGTGTGGAGTAGCAATAGAGACCCAAAGGGGAATGAGACAATTGGGCAAAGAAAAGTTTTACCATGAATGGATCCAATGCAAAACTCTAGAATGCCATGAACTAAACACTAAACAAACAAAAAAATGGAACTTTTGTTCGTGCACTGGTATTTGGGGCTTGAACTTAGGGCCCAGGAACAGTCCCTGAGCTTTTCTGCTCAAGGCTTGAGCCATAGTTCCACTTCCAGCTTTTTTGGTGCTTAATTAAAGATAAGAGTCTCATGGACTTTCCGGGCCTTGCTGGCTTCAAACTGCAATTCTCAGTCTCTTGGTAGCTAGGATTATAGGCATGAGCTACCACTATTACTAACAAATCAATTACAAGAGGAAAAAGGAGGGAGGAGAGATCCTTAAAGCAAGTTAAGAAACTTGATGGGCATTAATGACTTACACTTGTCATCACAGTACTTAGGAGGCTGAGATCTGGGGACCAGGGTTCGAAGCCAGCCTTGGCAGTAAAGCTCATGAGACTCATCTCCAAAATTATCAGGAAAAAGCTAGGCTAGCGTCACAGCTTAAATGGTAGAGTACCAGCTGAGCAAGCAAACCTAGCAAGAATGAGGGTCTGACTTCAAATATCAAACTGTTTATAACAAAAACACTTTGAAAATCTAGGGACAGAGGTGTGTACCTGCTTGGCAAATGCAAAGCCAGTCCTGAGCTCAAAACCCAGTGCCTCCAAACAAAATGAAGCAAAAAAAAAAAAAAAAAAAAAACAGGCGTCCATGGCTCACACCTATAATCCTAGCTATTCAGGAGGCTGAGATCTAAAATATGCAACTTGAAGTCAGCCTGGGAAGGAAAGTTCCTGAAACTCTTATCACCAACTAATCCCAGAAAGCCAGAAGTGAAGTTGTAGCTCAAGTGGTAGAGTGATAGTCTTAAGCAAAAAAAGCTCAGAGACAGCACTTAGGCTCTAAGTTCAAACCCCAGGACTGACAGACACCAAGAAAAAAAAAAAACCTTCAAAAATCTGAACAAAACAAATAGGCCCAGAGTTCAAGCCCCACGACTAACAACAACAACAATAATAAAATATAATAATAATAAATCTAAATGTAAGATGACAGTGCTTCCATTCCTATTTGCTCTTCCAAGACAGAGAAGGATATAATGGCAAGAGGAACTTGGTACTCTACTTCTCAGCCACATGATGATGATAATCAGAACCCAATTACAATCAGCACCTAACATTTATAAGACACTTGCTTCTCTGCCAGATATTATGCTAACCCTCATTTAACCCACACTTGTAACCCACAAGGAAGGCACTACGTAAGTCCATTTTACAGGTAAGGACACAAGGGTTCAGAAGGGTTAATGAGGTTGCCAGGGTCAAACAGGTTAAGTCAAGTGAAGGATATGTAATTCTTAAGTGTATACTTTTAATGGGAATCAGAAAGAGGCCTTTTTAAACTTAAGAACAGTAACAAGAACTTCATACGCCAAGAGTTCTAATCTAGTGTTAAAGAGAACAGAATGGAGAAGTGGTACTTTCTGATAACCACTTCTGGGAAGATCTACGGAGGAATTTCTAATGTCCCTACTGTCTACCTTCTGACTGGTTATGGGCTCATGCTCCAAATGGAACTTTTCTGGCTTATGCCCAGGGTATGTTTGCCTGTGTCATGAATATCAACTGGTCTAGCTACCTTGTTAGCCTTTGCCTGATCTCACCTGGTCCTGCGATCTTGTCAACCTATTGCCTGATCTCACCTTTTTTAAGTTTCTCTTTAACAGGAATACAACCCTTACTCAGGACCTGGGAGCAAGTCAAGGCCATCCTATTACTGCAGGCAACCAGGGGTTTCTCTTACACGGCCTTGTCCTGCCCAGCAGACTTGAACCCTGAAAACCCCAGCCTCAGTGACTCCTGGACACCCCCATGTCAGCAGGAAGTAGCCAGAAAGATCAGCCCAACTTTTTTATGTATCCAAAAGACCCTATATGAAGGATCTGCCTCTCTCCTTCAAGCCCAACCCCTTCATGTATGCCTCTCCCCACTTAGCCCAATCTTCTTATGTATCTAAAGATGGAATATGAAGGATTGAGTCCTGCTTTATTCCTCAGGGTCAAAAAGAAGCACCAGGTATGTGCTTACATGCTTATCCACAGGCAGGTCATTCTGACCTTGGCCCCCAGAAGACAATAGCCCCCACACCCAGGTTCCACTCTGGGCTGGGCCAAGGGCATAGCCCTTGATCCCAAAGAGATCATAGCCCATTTTTTATTATCTGCTTCCTTGTTAAGCCCTATATAAGCCCACCCCAAAATCTAATCTTTTGCACAACCTCCAAATCCATGGGAAAATCTATGCCCCTCGCTGTTTCTCAATAAACAGTCCTTGTTCGTTGACAATCGAGTCCAGCCTATTCCTTTTCAGTTCTCCATTTTCCCATTTCCCATTTTCCAAACAACTACAGGGCTAAAGGAGAATGTGGGAGGGAGATAAGAAAGCAAACCAGGAAATCAGAGAGCAAAAAAGAATCTGCCTGAAGAAAGAGAAAGAAAACAATAGGGCAAGAACACCAACAGGACAGGGAGCTCGGAAAAGCTTAAAACCAAACCTAAAGGAAAATGGAGATGCACTCTGCACAAAGCCATGACTGAGGAATGAAGACAGACACTTCTGAATTAGAAGAACCAATAGTCTTACTATGAGCCAATCACTATATTTCACCAAAACTCACATCCAGAAGTACTTTTTATTCCTACCTGGCAGATGAGAAAATAGGCCCAGATGTCTTCCCTAAGTTTGCATAGCCAATAAGCAGCAGTAGGACTGAAACTAGGATCTAACTTCAAAGCCTTTTAGGCTACTCTGCTGAATCCACCAAGCATGAGAGAACTGAGAACTAAGATACCACAAAGAGAGAGAGAGAGAGAGTAGCAGTGCCTAAAAGGAATACAAGAAATGAGAGCCAACTACGAAGGGGATAAGATCACTGGGAAAAGGGGGAGCTAAGTTTCAGAAACTGGCAATCAAGGACCCCCAACAGACACCAGAATTACAGAGCAGGAACCAAGACAATCCCAAACAGCCCACTTTCCACCACCAAAAGACAACCATCAAAACTACTGCCCAGGCCACTAACAGCCCCCCAGTCTTTTTCACAGGCTCAAGCACAGTTAACTCCACTCCAAACAACACTGCCCATCAAGAGTTCCAGAGTAAGGAAAAGTTTGCAAGGAGAGAGGGGGGAGAATAGGAGGAGAAATTCAAACTACCTCAAAGGTCCCTAAGCATTCTCATTATCAAAGAGTGAAGTCAAGGTCATCTACCAGAACCCTACCCCAAGCCTGAGGCCATTTCCATAGCCAAGCCTTCAGGGTAGTGGAGGGGGCTAACTTAAAGTGATTGACTACCAATAAAGCACATTCCAAAGGAAAACTAGACAGACTCGCGGGGCAGGTTCCAGCCCCATCCTCCTTCAACACACTACTCAGAAAATGGACCACCACATATCCCAGCAAAACCAATACAGTGTGATGGTATGGCTTCCAGAGTCCAGGTAGAAGGAAATCAAAAGGGAGAGTAGACCTTTGCCCTTTCCCTACAAAGGAAAAGCTCCACTGGGTCACACCCAAACTTTAAGATCTTATCCAGGTTTGTACTGGAGATGAGTAAAAAGGGCTGCTAAGATAAAAGAAAATCTCTTCCCCTGACAAATCCCAAAAGCAGCCAATCTTCATTTCAAAATATAATCTACCTTAACTCACAAATCACAATAAAAACAAGTCATTTAATATTCAGCCCCTTCCTTAACCTGTCTACTGTGAAGCCAAAGACCATACAAACTGGTTTCAAATCCATCATTTAGCTGTGTGACCTTGGGCAAGAAACCAAACCTCACTGAGCTTCACTCTCAATTACAAATAGAGTTCTTCAGTTTACATAAATTAAGCCCTAAATTCGGGCTTAAGACAGAAATTAGCAGGTCAGTGTTCCCTCTCTCCAGCATTGTTCTAAGAACTGACAAGATTGAAAGCAGAGCTAAAGAGTGAGCTCTGAGGTATTGCAGCAGATCTGGCTGGTGGGAGGGAGTTTTGAAGGCAGTACAAGGTTAAGGAAGGATGACTCAGAGTACAACACCTTCCTCCTTCCTCCAGGACTTCTCTGCCGGAGGGCAGCTAGGTTCACCCGCTTTCTCTCTTTAATCCAAAGCATAGTACAAAAACAGTTAGGGAGGTGAGTGGCCCAAATCATTTCAGAAAGAGAACCAGAGACTCAAGATTCTGGCTACAGTCCTAGAACAGCTCAGTTATAGAGTTCAAGTGAAGCTCTGGATTCGAAGAAGAAATAAAAAGAAAGAAAAAAAAAAAAGGTATTGGCCCAAGGTCAAGAAGAGAACTATGGTAGAAACTCCCAGATCTTCTCACCACACTAGTGAGTAGCTTCAACTCACCGTAACAACCCAAAAGTCTTTGAGTTCGCAAAGGCAAAGTTTGTTACTACTGACTGACTGACTGACTGACACTATTTTGGATAGAACACTCCCTGCGCCATCCAACATACTATGGCCTAAAATAAAATAACTAAATGTAGGTGTCAAAAAAAAAAAAACACCTGGGGCTGGGAAGGTGGCTCAGTGGTAGAGCACATGCCTTGCATGCCTGAAGCCCTGGGTTCGATTCCCCAGCACCACATAAGCATAAGAAAAAAGCCAGAAGTGGAGCTATGGCTCAAGTGGTAGAGCGCTAGCCTTGAGCTTTAGAGCTGAGGGACAGCGCCCAGGCCCAGAGTTCAAGCCCCACGACCGGACCCAAAAAAAAAAAAAATAAAACAAGAATTTAGTAGTGTTGTTACAACATTTTAGTGTGGGGCAAAAAATTAAAACTTCGTTAAAATGTCTAAGATTGTCCTATTTTCCCTCCCTTGTATATGTGGGTACACTATTGGACATGGATACCTTTCAAAGACTCATGGAAGGCTGAGTTTAAAACCTAGGAACCCATGCTCCACTCCTAAACCAAGACTAAGAGCACAGATTCTGAGACAGAATCAGAATACCCTCTCCTTGAAACACAGCACAAACTTTCCCCAACTCCACCGGGAAAATGTCTTTCTAAATTAAACTTGGTTGATATAAAAGGAAATGAACCAAAGCTGAATCATTCTTGTGAATGGTGAGAAACTTTTTAAATTTAAACCCTTACGAATCCACAAACAGAATAGCACCAAGGCTTTAAGTAGTTTTGTTTTCTGAAATTCTGTTCTGCTATAGTACTGGCCCTAAAACAGCCTGAGAGAGACGAATATACTCCCAGGAGCTTGACACAGGACACCTCACACAGGCCTCCTGCCTGGATCTGCTATCCAGAATTCTGCTTAAAGGGAGTGGGCTCATTTCCTATTAGAATGACCAGATACTGCATCACTCAGACAGCAACATTATGAAAGTAAAAGAGGCTATGAAAGATTCTGCCAAGACAAGCAGCATAAAGTTGGGTGGTAACAGGCAAACAGGTATACAGCGTGGAGGAGCACAAATACCGCTTTGGAAAAGGGCCACAGTTATGAGGAAGGCAGTCAGGAAGAGAGAGGACAAAAGATCAAGAAAGTCCACAGTAAAAGAAAAAAATTTTTTTTTAAAAAATACACAACTGGACAAAACAGAGCCCAAAACTCAAGGTATCTATTTAAATCAACAGATCACTGCCATGACTGACTCAGTCAATCATGAAGTGCCTTCCAGGTGTATCTTCAGGATCTTCAAGATTATCCTTCCTGATTTCATTCTTGGATGCGTATGCAACTGAAGGCCAAAAGAATGGCTAACACCATAAGCATTTATCATTAAGGAGAGCATTTTCATTTTTGGTACTAAGGCTTTAACTCAGGTATCAGGTACTAAACTTCTAAATACTTTTTTTTTTTTTTTTTTGCCGGTCATGGGGCCTGAACTCTGGGCCTGGGCGCTGTCCCTCAGCTCTTCAGCTCAAGGATAGTGCTCTACCACTTGAGCCACAGCGCCACTTCTGGCTTTTTCTGCTTATGTGGTGCTGAGGAATCGAACCCAGGGCCTCATGCATGCAAGGCAAGCACTCTACCACTGAGCCACTTTTCCAGCCCCACTTCTAAATACTTCTAATGGGTACCTATCTCCTTTCTAGAACCCCCAAAGTAACAAAAATATGAACTCCTTCTTTCAGATATAAGTATCCATCTCAATCATTTAGCCATTCAAAAAATAAACGTAGCGTGTTAGATACTCAACAGGAATGGCAGGTGCTAGTCAGTGTGCTAACCAGATTCAGTGTTGTTTTTTTTTAATGAGACACACAATTCATATACCATAACTACTCCTTTTAAAGCATATAATGCAGTAAATTCACAATTTCATGAATCCCTGTTTTTAAACCTTTTGTCAGGTGTCAGTCTGCCTACTTCTAAAAGCCTCTTCCTAATCATACTACTCTTCTCCCTCAACAATCTAACTTTTAAATTTAAGGCCTTAACAACAACAACAACAAAAAGAAAAAAAAACAGGCTGGGGGAGGGGAGGTTTGTAGCTCACGTGGTACAATGCCAGATATGAAGCACAAAGCCATGAGCTCAAACCCTGATAGGGGGATAGGGAGTTGAAGGCTGAAAACCAAATGAACAAACACATCTTCTTTTTTTTTTTTTTAGGATTTGTTTTTAAATTTAATTTTATTTTATTTGTGAACATACTGTACAGAGGAGTTACAACTACATGGGCAGGATAATGCGTGCATTTCTTACCAAGCATTGCAGCCTCCTCCTTTGTTTACCCTTCACATCCCTTCCCAGCCTCCCCCCTCCCCCCCAAACATACGTTTAGCAGACAACAGAACAGACAACAGAAAAATATATCAATTAAATGATGGTGGTCCCTGGCTCAAACTCAGAAAGCAATCCTGTTTACACTGGTCACCAAGAGTGACCCACATCTAAGAACACAGAGACACTGACATCTTAAAGTATAGCTGGGAATCTGAATAGCACAGGACCAACTTAGAGCAGCTTACTATGAAAACTCGAGTTTCTACCCACCGGTTTCCTTGGATTGGGCTCACTTACCCAGGAGTTACACACTCTACTTAGGCTAACAAATATCCTCTTAAATATGCAAATACATATGCTAGCTCTCATTCACACATTTCTGAGGATTATCATGTGAATCCTATGTAAGGTCAAAGAAAGGTATCCCACAAGAGAGGCAAAGATACACCTGTGGAGTCCAGAGACATAGGAAGCACAGAAAAACCTGGAGGTTACAGCAGCCACACTGCAGATCCAATGGCCAAGCCAGCACTTAACTAATCTAAGCTTTACTCCAATTCTTCATCCCGTTTTCCAGATAAAGAAATAGGAGGCAGAGGTCAGCAACCTATCTTAAGCAAGAGTAAAGAAGAGCAAACAGGACAGACAAGAGGGACTGAGGTATTATAGCCCTTTGCTACCTAAGAAAGTGGGTGAGAGTTTCTGGAATAGTTTTGCTGGCAGGCCCACACCCCTCAGCACCAAATCCCTAGGAAAAGACTAGCTTCATAGAAAGAAACCAATGCTACATCAGGAGCACTGCAAGCAAAACACAAAGGAAAACGTTCTCTTTTAGACAAATTAAGTTGTAAGAGTGCTACCTACTTTTTGAAGCATTTCCATTTAATTCTTTGCTAGCATTTGGCAAGGAAAAAGCTCAAATATTTTGTATTTACTGATGGATTTCCTCCACTTGCTGTATAAGGGAAGAGTGGTTCCAAGCAATGAATAGTTAAGGGCTTTATGAGATTTGCTTCAGCCTCTCCTGGATTTCAATCCATTTGCCTGAAACCAGAGTTGGGCTCTTCTAAGGAACTGCCTCAGCCCTGGATGTCCCACCAGAATGTATGCTGACATGACAGGAAATCCTGAAAAGATCTGATGTGCAAGGTAACATTTTACTGAGCATTTACTTTACATATGTCCAGAAAAAAGAGGTAGATACATACTGAGCATTCTATTAAAAGTTACAGGTGAGTAGTAATACATACTGAGTATCCTATTAAAATTTACATATAGGTAAGACTAAAGCTCTAAGAAATGAAGTCATATGCCCAAGGCCACACTAGCCAAAATAGAAACCAACTCCAAGTCTGTGTTTCTAAGATAAATTCACATTACCTTGTGTCTTTTGTCCAAAGGAAAATCAGGAAATAGCTACTTTTTTTTTTTTTGTCGGTCGTGGGGCTTGAACTCTGGGCCTGGGCGCTGTCCCTCAGCTCTTCAGCTCAAGGCGAGCGCTCTACCACTTGAGCTACAGCACCACTTCCGGTTTTCTGGTGGTTTATTGGAGATAGGAGTCTCACGGTCTCTCCTGCCTGGGCTGGCTTTGAACCGTGATCCTCAGATCTCAGCCTCCTGAGTAGCTAGGATTACAGGCGTGAGCCACCAGCGCCCAGCTAGGAAATAGCTACTTTTCATGTCAAATCTTTTGTTGTTGTTGTTGTTCCTTTCAGTTCATTGCTCACAACCAAGTTTCAAATCTATGCTAGCCACCAACTGAACTCAAGGCCTTGGGCTTGATAGGCGGAACTCTATATGAGCCATGCCCCCACTATAAGCCTTCTTAATCACCATTTGATGGTTGAATTCATTACACAGGAAAATATTTCACAGGACTGGTTTAACAACTCAGCTCCATTCCACTCCCAAAAACATATCAGACAAAAATATACCTCTTCCTTCAAGGTGTAACTCCAACATTGTGCAGCAAGTACAACACTGACCCACTAAACTTATACCACCCCCTTTATTCTGGTGTTACATACAAAACTACATGCTTTTAAAAATGTAAATATGACGCGGGCACCGGTGGCTCACACCTGTAATCTTAACTACTCAGGAGGCTGAGATCTGAGAATCACAGTTCAAAGCCAGCCCGGGCAGGAAAGTCCATGAGACTCGTATCTCCAATAAACCACTAGGAAACTGGAAATGGCATTGTAGCTCAAGCAGTAGAGACATCACCTTGAGCTGAAGAGCGCAGGGACAGCGCCCAAGCCCAGAGTTCAAGCCCCATGACCAACAAGAAAAAAAAAAAAAAAGTAGCTCAAGGCTAGTGCTTTACCACATGAGCCACAGCACCACTTCCAGTTTTCTGGTGGTTAATTAGAGATAAGAGTCTCTCAGACTTTCCTGCCCAGGCTGACTTTGCACAGAAATACTCAGATCTCAGCCTCCTGAGTAGCTAGGATTACAGATGTGAGCCAAGAATGCCTGGCTAAAACAGCTTCTAAGAATGATGGTCCATACTTAGTAACAGCAGCATTCCTGGCTTACCACTCAGGGATTTCCTTCCTCCTCACAACATTCATTTTGTGATGAGTATGTCATCATCACTCCAAGGTTACAATGTAACCTAGGCAACCATGATCATCCCACTAGTCCCAATTTCAAGTAAAAAAAAAAAAAAAAACTCTAGAGTAAGGATGTGGCTCATCAGTACAGCTCTTGACTAGCATTCATGAAGTAGTAAATTTGATACCTAGGACTACAAACAAAAATATGCCCCCCTTTGGCTGGGGATGTAACTCAGTGATAAACACACACAAGGCCCTGAATACAGTTTACAACATTGGTGTGCACACACACAGAGCAAAAATCATCCTTTAAAACTCATGAAATACATATCTTGCCCACTAGATCGTGATTACCTCTTTGCAGGCCAGCTTCCCTACTAACTGTTAAACTGTAAACTTCATAAGGGAAGGGGATTTTATGGATTGTCATTCACTGGCCACCTTTTCCTGATCTCCAATTCCCCGGCACACAGTAGCACCTGTAAATGTCTAAATGTGCAGTGGTAAGGAGCAGCTCTATGAAAACGAGGAGCATCTGGATTACAAAGTGCCCAAGGGCCTGGGAAGGGAGAATAAAGGAAGGAATAGAAAGCTGAATTCAGCGGGGTGCTGGTGGCTCACGCCTGTAATCCTAGCTACTCAGGAGGCTGAGATCTGAGGATCACGGTTCAAAGCCAGCCCAGGCAGGAGAGACCGTGAGACTCCTATCTCCAATAAACCACCAGAAAACCGGAAGTGGCGCTGTAGCTCAAGTGGTAGAGCGCTCGCCTTGAGCTGAAGAGCTGAGGGACAGCGCCCAGGCCCAGAGTTCAAGCCCCACGACCGACAAAAAAATAAAAGAAAATAAAAGAAAGCTGAATTCAGTGATTTATGCATAGGTGTTTTATGGAATGTGGTCAGGATTTTTCTCTTATCCCCCTCATTCCCCAGTGTCCCATCTGAGGAGGTCCAGGAGCACCTCAGTACTCAAAGAGTAGCAGCCAAAACAGACCGACCTCTGTCCTTGAACCTCTGACCAGGTCTGACCCATACCTCTACAGTCACATCTAACTACTGACTTCCCATAGAGCAGTCCAAATAATGCCATGCCTTGCACAGGTACCATGTGGGGAGACTTTATTTTTTGTGCAGCCTTATTTTTCAAACCAACCAAGAATTTTAGTGAATTCCACAAAGAATCCAAGTTCCTAGGTACACTGCCTCAGTAATACCTGAAAAGCATATTCAGTTAGGAAAGATGGCTACATTTAGATTCAAACAGAGGATAGAAATTAGAATGAACATCTGAAGGAATGTCTCCCTTTCAGAAGATTGTAGAAACTTTTAGTAACTCAGACACTGCCTCTCCCCTGCTCTCCTGTGTCTACACAGGTGGCAGGTGGCACCTAGTGAACAGGAGAAGAAAAAAAAAAGATGCTGAATTAGCCATGTAAATGGATCTGTACCCTGAGTTGCAAACTCAAAGGTCAAAATATATGATGAGAGAACCTCATGCCTGTAATCCTAGATACTCAGGAGGCTGGGATCTGAGGATCGAGTGGAAGCCAGCCTGGGCAAAAAAGTCTGTGAGACTTATCTCTAATAAACTACCCAACAGCCAGGAGTGCACAGTGGGCTAGCCTAAATCAAAAAAGCTCAGGAACAGCACCCAGGTCCTGTGTTCAAGACCCAGGACAGCCACACACATACAGAAAGTAAAGGGGAGGGGGGGCTGAATAGGTGAGTGAGAACATGGGCCAGGAGGTGCCTCACCTAAGCCTTCCAAGCACATACCAGGGACAATTATTTGCTGAATGAGATTAATTGACTGATAAGCACAAGGTCACACAGATCACAAACTTCCTCTGAGCTATCTACAATGCACAGAATCCTTGACTCCAGCTCAAGCAACATCCTTCTCTGTCAATTCATCCATGGAACAGACTGTAATTTAGGTTTGGATACATGGAGTGGTATTCTACAAGCATTTCCTCAACAACTCCTGGTTATAAAGCTGCTTCTTGCCTCCAAATTACAGGTGGCACTTCCTTTGATTTCAAGTTAAATAGATGTTAATCACTATTGTATTCTATGAGTGAAATTTAAAGGTGAAAATTCTGAGTTCACAACAAAACCAGAAACCTTTTACCAAAATAAGAAAGTACAACAGTGACCTTATGGCTTCAATACTTGAAACAAAAATAAACTTCAGATACAGGGAATTTCTTGCCTTCACTACTATAAAGCCTGTTTTCTGCTCTCCATTCTGTCAACACCAATACCTGAGACGGATTTCAGGGTAGACTGACATCCCTTCAGCTGATGGAGCTCTTCCTGAGGCTAATCACCATTGTCTCCCAAAGGCTTTGAAAAGACTGAGGGAGGAAGGATTGAAAGAGATTCCTCCCAAGGAAGCATCCGCTCACAAAGGTCTGAGAAATCAACTAGCCCCTAACATACCCCTAGCCCCAGTGATGGGTGATCTAAAAACAAAGCATATCAAAATGCTATTGATAAAGCTAAATTACCAGACGGCTTATCTGAGGCCTGCATCCGCCATATGGTGCCCCAACTTCTGCAGCCTGTTGCTGCCACAATAGGCACGCCTACCCAGAAAGCACCAAAGGACAGAAACCCAGCAGCAGCGGCATGCAAGGTTGCTGTTTACATTTTATTTTGTACCATTAGCTTTGTGCTTCCCCCTATCTCAGGAGGGAAACACACACACACACACACACACACACATTTAATATAATAAATCCCTGTTACCTGCAGAATACAGGCACACACCCTGCACGTATGCACGTGTGTGGGGACAGGTCAGGTGAACAGAGAAAACCAGATGTCAACTTCAGAAATGGAGCTGCCTGGTGGGGGAGGGTGGGCCAGGCAGGCTCCCAGCCAGAGTAGAAAGCAGACAATGCGCTTTTCTCAAAACACCCGGGCAGGCGGGCCTCGGGGAGTGGCTATTTAAAACACTTGGCTCCTTTTATTTCACCACCATGGAAGTGAATTAGATTCTTAAGTGCCAGAGCAAATGAAGTCACTGGGTTTCTGTGGGTTCTCTTCCCATTTCAGCAGTAAGAGTCACACTGGATGCGAGTCGAAGGGTCTCCATGAGTAGTTTTTTCTTATGCATACAATCAATTCCCAAAGGATCTGGCTCTTAAATCTTTATTAACTTTTTCTTCTTCGGTAAGAAATTAAAGGTCTAAGAAAAATTAAGAGATATGGTATGCTTGAAGGAATGCAGTCAAAGACCACCTTTGCCAAAAGCTATCAAATCACAGTTGAAAGGAAAACAAAAAGCTACACCTTCTAAAGGCTGGGTTGGTATGAAAAAGTGACAATGATGTTTGCCAAATGAATTCATAAGATATCTTCATTTCTTGGGAGAACAATGAAAGAGGTGACATTGACCAAGATGCACCATACTGATTTGTTGAACTGAAAACCCTTTTTACGACTACTTAATAGATTTTTTTTTATTTTTTAAAGAACCCTTCATTTCTTTCTCCTAAAGATTTTCTTTCTCTCTTTGCAGATGGTAACACAATATTCACTTACTTGACTGTCTACGAAAACTAGTTTTCAAAGGATTCACTAGCTGTGGCATCAGGTTATGCAAAAAAAAAAAAAAAAGCACAAGATGCGGGTTTGGTACTGTGCAAAGCAATAGAGAACACAGTGTCTTCATTAATAGTCACATCTACAGACCCATTACAGAAAGACACTGGTTTCATTTTCCCAATTTACCCACACCTAAACAGAAAACATTATTATTAGGTGAACTTTTCAAATTTTCTTAAATATTCTCAGGTTTGTTTTTTTTAGGGAAAAAAAATTCCCTTTCAAGTTAAATTGAGATTGCACTTGAACTCTATCCAAAAGCAGAGCTGAACTGAATTATGATAATTAGAAAGCTGTGCCTATAAAAAAAAAAGGCAGCACAGTAGATGCATTTTTTTTAAAGTTCATGCCAGAGAATATAAGTTCAATATGTTCTCACGTAATTAACATTTCCCACCATTAGCAGCAGTTTTTTTTTCAGTTTATGTATCAGTAAAAACAGTATTCAGCATTGTTGGATATTCGTCTCTGTAGGATTGCTGCTACTTTAAACATACATCTAAACCTGCCAGATTCCTAGAAGTAATCAGAATTTCCCACTGGAAATGAAGGACACTTAACCTGTTCATCAATAAGTAAACTTTTACTTTTAAACTCATTTTCCAGGGCCCTGTCCTTTCCAAATACAAATGCTAATGAAATCCTAGGGTTGAGCCTCAAAAACTAATGTGAGTCCTGGAACAAGGGTAGAAAGCCCTGCATCAAAATAGTAAATACTGGTTTTAAGGTGGGGGGGGAGGGCTTTGACCTGCCACAAAAAAAAAAAAAAATAGAAAATGACAGCCTTTTGGGAAGACCTCCCCCCCCTATTACTCAATCAGAAGAAAGACTGGTACATTTTGGTTACCCAGGACTCCCAGACTAGGAAATCATTTTTTGAGACTCCTCCCAACTATGCAAAAGCCCGTGAACAAAAGGAGAACTTCAGAGCAGAGAGAAATCTACCCCGTAGAAAAGAGTGATCTGACACTCCCTCAACCAGGGCACCCATTTGCTTTAGCTAAAATAAAAAATAACTATTTCAAAATTCAGGACTCTGCACCACAAGTGTGAACATTTCTTAAGAAACTGATGGAAATCAACCCCAAATTAAAATATAACAAGTCAGGGAAACTTATAGAGATATCTTACAGATAAGGACTCTCAATGGTTCACAGCTTCAAAACTCACAAAACCCAATCAAAAACACTCCAAAATTTAGACCCAAAGCATCTATTACACATTCTATCCCAGACAACAGAGAAGGGCCAGAACATTCCTGTTGCAGATATACCATAGTTACATTACAACACAGTCTAAATTAGGTTATCTGCACAAAAGCTCAGCCCCCAAATATTAAGTGCCAGCATCAATCAGAATTGCTGGATTTTTATCACCTTGATAAATAAGAACGAATAAAACACATCATTGGTATTGTTCACACACAATTTAAGATCTAATTTAAATAGACTCCAGTGATCTACACATTCTGCAGATAAAATAAGAAAAAACTATAAAGGATTAGACCAACCAGCCATCAGCCCCAACCAGCCCAGGGGCATAGACTAAGTTTGTCAAAGGGGGATACAATATATTTTTCTTGTTGTGTCCAGAAGTAGGACATTTAACAGTCTGCAGATCCTGTCACTGAACTTCAAAGGGGAAGCTGTAATGCCCACATTGATTAACAGAAGGATGGCTGATTGTCTTGTAGTTTTAAAGAGAAAGTCGGACAGTTGCTTTAGTCAGTATTCTTAAACCTTTGGGAGGCAAAAAAAAAAAAACCCTCAAAGTTTTACTTTGAGCACAGCTCTCATTAAGGAATTACATTATATATGTGTGTGTGTGTGTGTGTGTGTATACATATATATATGTGTGTGTATAAATATATATATATGTATATATATATATTCTCTTTTCACAATCTCTTTTGTAGAGAACAAAACCAAGGGGCAAAAGTGAAAGCTTGGGTATTGGGGATCTACTATCTATGCATGAATATGGTCATTTTTGAAGTGTACCAGATCATATAGAGTTATTTGTGCTGACCTTTTGATTGATAAGACATTACAATTTCTATTGGCAAGCAGGATAATTACACTCACAATAAACACATAATAACACATGAGATTATAGAGAGGAAAGTAATTCCACAGATGCACAAGCACTTGTACAACCACCATGTATGAGAGATCAATCCATTCCTGAAGCAAGCAACCCTCCAATACTGCTAATGGCATAGCTCTTTTTTTCAAATGCCTATCTTTATTTGAGATTTGGGATCTATATTCTCGAAATCATCTCTGTTACACATTTTTTCACTGAAATTATGCCAAGTAAGGTTTTAGACACCAATGGTGACAACAAAATACAAGCATATTACTCCCTAAGTTTTCACCCCTTTGAGAAATGTTCTCCTATACTTGGTGCTGTGTGCTTTCAGAAACAATAAAACCCAAAATTGTTTATAAACTGCTGGAACTCAAGCAGGGAAAAAAGAAAGAAAAAACCTAGAACATCCTTTTCCTTATGGCTTATGTGTCCTCTTCCTAAATAAAAGGGGACACTTGTTCTCCAAACAAAGTACGTGAATATACAAGTCCTACTGTACATAGCTAATGAGAGGAAACAGGGAGAGGAGGAAGCTACCCCTCCTCAAAAGGCTATCCCAAGCCCACCCTCATGTGTCATTAGTTTGCTAAGGGTGGGGGTCCACTGTCCAGAAGGACACACACTGTATCACAGTGCCAGGAAGAGCTCAGAATCACTTCAGTCTAGCTCAAACTAAGCCAGGCTATCTTCAATCTTTGAATTAAATTTTCTTTGAATTAAATTTTATTAATCAGATGTCCTGATGAGTTGTTTTTTGTTTTGGGAAAACTTAAAAATATAAAGTAAAACAATAAAAAAAAAACCTCAGGCACATTCCTTGTCTTTTGTTTTATAATGGCTCACACAGAGAAGGAATTTACACAAAGAATATTTCTTATAATTTTGGGGTTTACTCTTTTGTGAAAGCAAAGTGTCAACTGGTTTTGTTCCAAACTTTTTTTGCCCTCTTAAAGGAAAAAAGGCATTCTAATATTTCTCTAAAACTGCAGATCAAACAATACTTACCATTAAAGTAAAAATAAAATGGTCTGCTTGCCACATCAGTAAAACCCAGTAATAGATACAGCTTATCAGTTCATTTTTTATACCAACAACAAATAAAACAATTGTAAACTCTGTTGAAAATCTGAAACCTGAGAGTTCAACGCAGAGTTACACATACAAAGAAATACTAAACAAAAATATCTGTGACCATTTATGGAAATAGTAAGATTGGGGGGGGAAAAGCCTTTCTCCATAAAATAATCAACAATTCAAAACCTATGCTGAGGAAAGTTCAACTAAATTCATTTGTCTTTTTAAAGTCACTCAGTAATTAATACTATTTCCTTCTAAAAAGAAAAGATTCTTAACAAAGTTGATCTATAGTCTGGCCTTTACAAGCATTCAAATGTACTTGGGCCCAAAGATCTTGCAAATCTACTTACAAAAAGGCACAAACTCAACAGTGAAAAAGCTAAAACACCCCGCAAAAAAAACGAGACTTTCCCAATTCTTGCCACAGCGATTCAGGCCAGAGAAGCCCCGGGGGCCAGAGACCCAGCAGTTTCACCGCAGACTCCCAGCTCTGGGTGGGTCATGGGATCTGTCCACCCCGGTAACCACCTGCAGGCACCCAGCACATTCTAAGCAAACAGATCCCCTAAACTTCCAAAAACAATCCAGGCATAGGTGGGGAGGGGAAAAAAAGAAACAAACAAAACATGTGGTTGTCCTTTACAATATCTGTAAAATTTTAAATATTTTTTCCACTATTTTGAAATCTGATAGGCTTCATAGACCTTTCTGTCCCAGGACCTGGGCTCTTTCCAAAGCAGTTTTAAACCAGGCCTTCTTACGTTCTCAATTCCTGGAATATCTTCTGTCTTTAAGTTTCCAGTGCTCACTGAGGCCAATTTTCATTTCTGCAAATCACAGACAGCCACTTGCTTCTAAGAAGTTAACAAGCCTCCGGAGCAACGCTGGTGGCTGATATTTCATTGTTTCATAAATATTTTTATACAGTGACACCATTCAGCTTTAAATAAATCTTTTAAAAAGAAAGGTAATTTTTTAAATGGAGGACATTTTTTAAATCTGGGTTTTATTTTCAGAAGAAGGTAAATGAGGTGTGAGCCCTTATTTAATGTGTTCAATTGCTTTTAAAAGTATTGGGTGTTTTGTTTTGTTTTTAAATACACTTTAAAAAAAAAACTCGTGGAAGTTGCACTTTCTTTAAAACGGGCCTCCGGACTTTTGAAAACAAGTGTTGCTAGTACGAACAAAGACTTAAAGTGTACCCAGATTTTCTTTTCCTCCTTGGGATCATTTTCTCTTCCAAATAAACAAACAAATCCCCCAGTATTTCCTACCGAAGGGAAGTTTTCCAGGGAGAGTCTCCTCCTGGTTTTGGTGGTAATTGCGACTCAGTCTTTTTTGGACACAATGTTTCTGCTGACTCCTGAAAATTTTCCACTTGAATGTGCAATGAACCGGCGGCAGCAGCAACAGCCAGAGTCCTGGAGAAGCGGCAAAGACTACCGTGCCCTCTTTCATCTTTGAGGAAAAGAAGCGAGACCCCGGTCCGCAACACACGTCGGCGCGGACCCCGGGAGGTCTCGGAGGGTCGCGGCTCCGCGGAAGGGGGGGGGCCGGATGGCGCGAGGCGGGGGGGAGGGGAGCGGGTCGGGTCCCAGCTCCGCGGCGGAGGCGGCGGCAGCTCTCCCCGCCCGCGCTCGCGCCCAACTTCTGGCTTCGCGAGGAACACAGTGAAAAGCGCCGTAAGGGGTGTGGGTACGGGGGGTGCGGGGGTGCGCGTACGGGCGGCGGGAGAGGGGCACGCGGG
>NW_012267329.1:766579-767094 GCF_000151885.1 Dipodomys ordii
CGCGGCCCAACTTGGCGTCCCGGCAACTCGTGAGGCGGCGCCGGGCCGCTCACCTAGGAGGGGCGCGGGGAGGCGCTGAGGGGGAATCGGCGGCGGCCCTCCCGAGCCCGCCCGCTGCACACAAAGCACAGTCCGAAGAGAAAAGAGCGGCCCGCGCGGGACACACTGCCGGATCGTGGCCGCCCTCCGCCCCGCGCGCCCTCCGCACCCAGCATCCGCCCCGCGCGCCAACTTACCTCGGCCACAGGAGCCGCCGCAGCGCCCGGCAAGTGAGGCAAACTTCGGGGCCGCTTCCCCCCGCCCGCTCTCGGTGCCCGGCTCCCGGTCCCCGGGCTGGGGCACCCTACTTCTGCCTAGTACCGCTCCTGCCCTGGGGTCCGATGGAAGCGCAAGGTTGCTGCCCGCGCTCGGGGCAAAGGTGGACGGGGGGGGGGCGTCACTGCATGGCCTGTCCCCTGGCGCGGCCGCCCCGGGTCCGGGCCCCGCCGCGCGGACTGGCCCGCAGGGTGGAAGCG
>NW_012267329.1:767319-772027 GCF_000151885.1 Dipodomys ordii
GATGCTAAGAATGTTCGGAATGAGGACAGGAATGAAATGAACGCCAGGACCGAACTCGCTCCGGAGGGGTGGGGCCTCGGTGACGTCATGCGGCCTGCCGCCCGAGGCCGGGGCGTGGCCTATCTCCGCCGGTGACGTCATGGGGATTCGGGGCGGGCCTAGCCGGGCCGCTTCGCCGTTGGGGCGCGGGCTCCCCCACAGGGGTGGGAGGGCGGGGTCTCGCGCCCACGGGGGAGCGGAGCGCGCGCGGGAGCCACTTCCCTCCCCCCCCCACCTCCCCTTCCTCTAGTCGCGGGTCTGGGCTTTGTCCGGGGATGGGGCGGGGCGAGCGGCCGCAGGAGGGGTTCGGAGGTGGCTGCGGCCGGAGTTCCCGGGTAGCTGGCGCCGAGGCCCGAGCTGAGCGCCCTGGGCCTGCTGTGCCTCAGTTTCCCTCATCCGTGAGGCAGAAGCTCAGCCCGCAGAGGGCTTCCAGGCTCGCTAGTGTGAGGAAAAGAAGTTTCTTTTCTGGAAATTGTGGAGGATCCGGAGCGCGGCGGACGCCTCTCCGGGGCCGCATTCCCAGCCGGCCATGTCTTCCCCTCGTCCTTTCACTTTAGGAAAAGTTCTCGCGCAGCCCGAAGTCTGTGCTGCAGCCGAGAAGACTTTAGCGTGGCAGAGAAGGGTAATTAGGGTTAGTAACTCTCCTCCTGCCCGCAGGATCTTCAGTCACTGCAGGAATTAAGTTCACTCATCCCAGCCGAATGGACTTTTCAGAAGTAATGGCTTGGGCGAAAACTTCCTCTGCTGTAAAACATCGCATCCGGCAACTTCAGCCATCCGGATCTCTTTGTGCACCAAGTCCATCTCAATAATCACAGAGTCATCTGAACTCTGCCGTGGGAGTGACGTTGCTGCCTCGGTAAACCTGAAACCGGTGAAGTTGACTTGCTGTGAACGATCTCAAGTTTTGGATCATTGTAATCTGCAGTAACACTGCAGAGTGGCCGCGACTTCTGCACAATGGACATCGCTCCTTCTAGGGCTCGACTCTCTCATGCAGAAGGGGCCGTGGATAAACAATGCCGCTCGTTTTGTGCCCAAGAAATCCCCAAGTTATGGACAACTCAGGAAAGCTAGTAAAACAGAACTTTTACTAATGTGTTTATTTTTAACTTAGGTTTATGGCGAGGTGATTCAAGCGCCACATGTAGTTTTAAAGGAATATAGAGAACTCTTTTGTTCACTTTGCCCAGGTCTCCCCTACTCCATGTTTTCCCAAATCACCTCACAATCTGGATATTGGCATTGATAAGACACACACACATCCATCTTACTCAGATTTTTCCAGTCTGCTTGTACTTGTGTGTGTCTCTGTTTCGTTCTACACAATGTTCTCACCTGTGTAGCTGTCCACCACACTCAAGCACAAGTGTATTTTATCTCTAGGTCATAGACAATAGTAAATGATGATAAATAACAATAATAATAAATGATGGAGGCTCACATTAATAACCCCACCCACTTTACAGTGATTTGGGGGAAATATATTTGAAACATTAAAACTGTAGTAATTCCAAATATTAGTATCATCTTCTAAAAGTATCAGAAGTCTGAATGCAGTGCCAGCTAGCCAATAAGATTTTTCAGCCAGTATTTACCTAGACCATAGGTTTCAGACTCCAGTTCTACCTAGCAATACAGTATCTCCTCATTCTTCTTTACTAAATTAAAGAAAAATTCCTGGGCCTGGAATTCAAAACTCTTTATGGGATGTTATAACTTACCCAACAAGTATTTTCTCTAACTTCTCCCATTTACACATTTACAGGTTTTTTTGGGTTTGGGTTTTTTGGGGTTTTTTTTCCTCAATACTAGAGTTTGAACTGTGGGCCTCCTACAGAGCAAACTTGCTATCTGCCATGTGAACCAGACCCCCTGCATGTTTCTGTTGCTTTCGTTGTCTTTGGACAGTGTCTTATGCTGTTGCTATAGTAGCTACAGAGGTTCATCCTTCTACCTTTGCCTCCCACATAACAGATTACAGTTGTGTACACTAAACCTACACATTTCTTGACTCTAAAACCTTTTTCTTGGGGCAGGGAATGTGGCTTAGTGGTAGAGTGCTTGCCTAGCATGCATGAAGCCCTGGGTTCAATTCCTCAGTAGTACTACATCAACAAACAAAAACAGAAGTGTGCTGTAGCTCTAGTGGTAGAGTACTAGATGAGCAAAAGAAGCTCAGGGACAGTGTCCACACCCTGAGTTCTGAAGTCAAGCCCCAGGACTCCCAACAATAACAAAAAGTCTTTTTCTTAAATGCTTTTTCTCAGGAAAGTCTGCTCAGCAGGATACTAGCTACAGATGTGTGCCATATTCAGTCTGTTACCAGCATCATGTTATTGATGATGTCCACCCATATGAGTTCCTAGAAAATAGCTGAGTGTCATTCAGCTAAAGGTATCCTAACTAGGACCTGCACATAAATGGAAAATGACATTGTTATACCTCTAACCTAGTGATAGGATTCACTCTCAGCTCCCCATTGGTTAATGCTTAGGAACTACAATAGTCTATGAGCTGCGCAACCCCAGCATCTGAGGACAGGAAAAGAAGCTGCTGCTTTCTCAAATAACAGCAACACCAGGCATCAGTAGCTCAAGCCTGTGACTATAGCTACTCAGGAGGCTGAGATCTAAGGATCAAAGCTCAGAACCAGCCCAAGCAGCAAAGTCTGTGAGACTTTGTTGTTCTTTTTGTTTTGCCAGTGCTGGGGCTTGAACTCAGGGCCTGGGCACTATCCCTGAGCTTCTTTTGCTCAAGGCTAGCTCTGTACCACTAGAGCTACAGCACCACTTCCAGCTTTTTCTGTTTATGTGGTACTGAGGAATCAAACCCGGGCTTCATGCATGCTAGGCAAGCACTCTGCCACCAATCCACATTCCCACCCCTATGAGATTCTCATCTCCAATTAGCCAGCAAAAAAGAGCCAGAAGTGGAGTTGTGGCTCAAGTAGTATTAAAGTACCAGCCTTGAACAAATAAAGTAAGGGACAGTACCCATGCCCTGAGTTCAGGTGCCCCAACTGCCCCCCCAAAAAAGTAAAATAAAATATGGTAGCCACCATACCACCATATATTAAATTCATAGCAAGTTTTTTTTGTTGTTCTTTTGTTTGTGTCCATATTGGGACTTAAACTGAGGGTACTGTCCCTGAGCCTTTTTTGCTTAAGTCTAGTACTCTACAACTTGAGCTATAGCTCTGCTTCTGGTTTTTTGGTAGTTAATTGGAAATGAGAGTATCACAGACTTCTCTGCCTGGACTAGCTTTGAAACTTGATCCTCAACTTTAGCCTTCTGAGTAGTCATTATAGGTGTGAACCATTAGTGTGTGGTCTTCTTTTTCTTTCTCTCTCTCTTTGTGTGTGGGATGTATGTGTGTGTGTGTGTGTGTGTGTGTGTGTGTGTGTGTGTGTGTGTGTGTGTGTGTGTGTATGCAGGTTCTGAGGCTTGTACTCTATCACTTGAGCTATAGCTCCACTTCTTTTTGGTGGTTAATTGAAATTAAGCATGTGCTTAGGCTGGCTTCCAACCATGATTCTCAGATCTCAGTCTCCTGAATAGCTAGAGTTATAGGCATGAGCCACCAGCACCCAGTTCATAGCAGGTTTGTTGTTGTCTCTTTTTTTAATTTGTTATTATAAAGGTGATGTACAGTTATCATAGCAGTTTTGTCTTGAATTGGTTTTTTTGTGTGATTTTTGTTTTTGTTTTTTGTTTTTTTGTCGGTCATGGGGCTAGAACTCTGGGCTTGGGCTCTGTCCTTGCACTCTTCAGCTCAAGGCAAGTGCTCTACCCCAACTTGAGCCACATGGCCACTTCCGGTTTTCTAGTGGTTTATTGGAGATAAGAGTCTCACCGGACTTCCTGCCCCAGGTGGCTTTGAACCAAGATGCTCAGATCTCAGCCTCCTGAGTAGCTAGGATTTCAGGCATTGAGCCACCAGCGCCCAGCTCATAGCAGTTTTTTATCCCAATTTTGTAACTCAGATGCAGGGAGGTTATATCACTCGACCATAGTCATAGGAGAGAAGATAGCCAGGACCCAGATTTCTCTGATTCATATGCATAGCTTATGTTTATAACCTCTGAAACAAATATAAATCACCACACTAGAATGCTAGACACTGCTCTATGTACTTTCCTTATATTGCTTCATTTGATCTCCACAGCCAGGTAGCATTATTATTCTCATTTTATAGATAAGCCAGCTAAGGACCACAGAGGCAAAATAATTTGGTCAGGAGTCATCTAACTAGAAAGTGCAAAGCAAGGATTCAGACTCAGACAGTGTAACTCTAGACTTCACACTCTTAGCAGTCTTTTTCTCTGATGGCAAACATCAACCATTGGCAGCAGTCCTTTGCTCTGAGATGTAACAGTCTTCTGTATCTACTGGTACAGAGTTTGTTTTCTTCAAGCCTTACCACAAAAGAAGCCAACTTGAAACACATGAGAAACAAATCTTCCTGCAAAATAAAACTCCTAGTCTTTCTGAGCTACAAAAGAACTGGTACTACAAGCTCTAAATGTATAAATAACACTGATACATTTTGCCACCTTTCTAAGCAAGCACTTGTCTTACAGCAGTATGAACTTCTATAAGAATGTGATGTTTGGTGTTCTCCAATGCAGTTGATTATTCTTTTTTTTTTTTTTTTGTCGGTCGTGGG
>NW_012267329.1:773187-775581 GCF_000151885.1 Dipodomys ordii
CGGTCTCTCCTGCCCGGGCTGGCTTTGAACCGAGATCCTCAGATCTCAGCCTCCTGAGTAGCTAAGATTACAGGCGTGAGCCACCAGCGCCCGGCTGCAGTTGATTATTCTATGACCCAGATGTTGCATTTAGGAATAAGGTAGAATTGGATGCATGTGCTTCAAGACACACATACTAGACTATTCATTGGATAGTTTGTAATAACCCCAAACAAGAACAGCCTAGGGCTGGGAAGGTGGCTCAGTGGTATAGTGCTTGCCTTGCATGCCTGAGGCCCTGGGTTCGATTCCTCAGCACCACATAAGCAAAAAGAAAAAAGCCGGAAGTGGCGCTGTGGCTCAAGTGGTAGAGCGCTAGCCTTGAGCTGAAGGGCTGAGGGACAGCAGGCCCAGAGTTCAGGCCCCATGACTGGACCCCCCCAAAAATAAAAAAATAAAAAAAGAACAGCCTATAGCTCACTAATCATAGAGAGGATAAATAAATTGTGATATAATCCTACCATGGACTACTACACAGGGATAAAACTAACCAAAGCTACATATAACATAGGTGAATCCTAATCTCTACATAGATTGTATTCATATAAAGCTTGAAAACTAGTAAAATTATCAACACTGTTTAGAGATAGGTATTTAAGTATTAAAACTAAAAAGTCAAAAATGGTAGAACAGAGCCGGGTGCCAGTAGCTCACACATGTAATCCTAACTACTCAGGATGCTGAGATCTGAGGACCAAGGTTCAAAGCCAGCCTGGTCAGGAAAGTCCATGAGACTCTTATCTCCAATTAACCACCAGAAAACCAGAAGTGGTGCCATGGCTCAAGCAGTAGACCTCTCACCTTGAGCTGAAGAGCTAAGGGACAATGCCCAGCTCAGAGTTCAACCCCATGACCAACAAAAAAATAAATAAAATCATTTCTGCTAATTTTTTTTAAATTTTGTTTTTGTTGCTAGCACAGTTATACACCTGGTCTCACCTTCTCACTTAACTTTTTCCACTCAAGGCTGACACTCAAGCAACTCCACTTGCTACTAATGTTCAAGATTTTTTTTTGGGGGGGGGTCGGTTGTGAGGCTTGAACTCTGGGCCTGGGCGCTCTTGGCTGATTAATTGGAGATAAGACTCTCACAGATTTGTCTGTCTGCCTAGGCTGGCTTCCAATGGCAATTCTCAGATCTGAGCCTGCTAAGCAGCTAGGATTATAAGCATGATCTTCTGACACCAAGCTTTTGCCTCTGTTTTTATTTTTCCTCTTTACCTCTCCTACACTTTCAATTTCACTTACGTGGGATCCTTTCTATTAGCATTTAAATATGCACAAATCTTTCCTCCCTTTCACAGGTATAGTAACTGAAAGAAATTGATCAGTGTCTTTTCCTCCAAGTCTTCACTTCCCATTTATTCCAACTGGGATTTCACCCTCATCATTTACTCCATCCAGGTCATTGTCTTTCAAGCCCTCAAATCAGCACTGGGTCAATAGACCTCTCACCACCTCATCTTACCTGGATTGTTTGCCAGTATTGACTGGTTCCTCCCTGAGACAATTTCCTCATTTTCTTTCTTCCTTTCTCTCTTCCTGACTTCATTTTCCTTTGCTCCTTTAGCTTGCCATTTAATTTTCAAGGGCTTTTCTATTCTCACTTTATATCATGCTTCCAGCTAAGCTAACTCACTCTGTTGGTTTCAATCACTATTTGTTTACTGTTGTCATCTAAACACACATGTCATTCTCTAGCGCTCTGTGGAATTCCAGATGTATATATCAAATCTCTTGCTTGTACCATGCTCTGGGTGTCTCTCAAGGACATTAAACAATCTGTCTACAATGGTGATCTTCCACAATCAACACAGCCTTTCTGAGGTACTTCCTATCTCTGGGGGGGGGGGTGGAAATCAAAGAGCTAGATTATCAATCTTGGTACATTCCTATCTGATAAATATTCTTCAAGAGCATCCTATCATATTTTGGACAAAAGTCTTTCTAAGGTCCTAAATGATTTAACCCTTCCCCAATCACCTCTGTTATTAGGCACCGTGCACCTTTCCCTCCCAGTGATGTGTTTCTCCTACACTGGATAATCTCTAATTCCTCAATTTATCATTTGCCCAAAGGGCCCCTTATACTTTTGCTCTTTATTTCACTATTTCCTGTCCTGTTATTAGTTCAAATGTTACTTCATCAAACAAGTCTTTCCTAATCCTGTAGACTTTTATCTCCTAGTGTCCTAAAAAGTTGGTTACCTAAGACCACCTAACAAATCTCACTAAAACCTAATGTCTTAAAACAGTAATCATTGGGCTGGGATGTAGCTCAGTGGCAAAGTGCTTGCCTAGCAAGTGCAATGTCCTGGGTTCGATCCCCAGTACCAAAAAAGAAAAGACAAAAAAA
>NW_012267329.1:776256-780327 GCF_000151885.1 Dipodomys ordii
TACCAACATCAAATACAGTGAAAACAGGGGTTATACTGTGGGGGAGGGACATACAAAGCAACAAAGAAATCATCTTATAAATATGTTAGAAACAATCACAAGAAAGAAAAAAAAACATTTGAGTCCTTATCTTGGGGTTCATTTCACCTAATGTCAACTTATCTGACTGTTTCTGCTTGTCTTAGACATATACTAGTTATTGCAAATAAGGGAAACCATGGGACCTATGTTTCTTTGGGTGTGGCTTACTTCACTTAATATAATGTTTTCCAAGTCTTTCCATTTCCTAACAAATAGGGCAATGTCATTCTTTCTGATGGAAGCATAGAATTCCATTGTGTATATATACCACAGCATCAGAGTGTCAGGTGTTTGGAAAGAAAGGTCTTTGCTGGGTGATGCAGCAAAGGAGGTCTCATGAGGCCAGTCTGATGTCAGCCAGGAATACAGTTCTCTGAAGGCCCTACTGGGATTGGAGTTTCTACTTCTTACATGGCTGGTGAGTTGGTGTTAACTATTGATGAGGGGCCCCACTTTCTCTCTTCCTAGGCCTTTTCAGATGTCCTAGGCTGCTTCAGGACATGCTAATTGTAATTTCTGTTTTCTTTATTTTTTTGGTGCAAGACCAGGACTCCAACTGGGTACCTGATACTTTGCTCTTTGGCCAGCACTCTACCAATTTAGCCATACCTCCAACCTGCTGATGTAATTTCAGAGTCAAGCTTTGATAGCCACTTGCTGGTGGCTCATGCCTATAATTTCAGATGCTCAGGAGGCTAAGATTTGAGAATCGTGGTTCAAGCCAACCTGGTCAGGAATGGCTGTGTAACTCTTATTTCCCATTATAACCAGCAAAGAGCCAGAAGTAGAGCTGTGTTTCAAGTGGTGGAATGCCAGCCTTAAGCCAAAAAAAAGCTAAGGGACAGTGCCCAGGCACTGAGTTCAAGGCCCAGCACACACACACACACACACACACACACACACACACACACATGTATGCTTGCTAAAAAAAGATCAAGCCAAAAACATAAAAGTAAAGCTTTGAGGAGACAGAGATAGAGAGGATGAATACAAGCAGGAATAATTACATACTATTTTTAATTAACTAGCATCACCATCCATAGAGCATCACTTCTGCCATATTTGTTAGAAGTATACCACTTAGATCAGCATATTTCCAATGAGAAGGGACTTAGGTTTTACATTTTAGAAGGAAAGTATCGTAAACAGAAAACGTATTTTATTTTATTTTATTTTTGTCGGTCCTTGGGCTTGAACTCTGGGTTTGGGCGCTGTCCCTCAGTTCTTCAGCTCAAGGCTGAGTGCTCTACCACTTGAGCTACAGCACCATTTCCGGTTTTCTGGTGGTTTATTGGAGATAGGAGTCTCACCGTCTTTCCTGCCCAGGCTGGCTTTGAACTGTGATCCTCAGATTTCAGCCTCCTGAGTAGCTAGGATTACAGGCGTGAGCCACCAGCACTCAGCAGAAAACTTACTTTAAAGAGCACTACTGGTAAGACAAAATATTTATTTTCATCCTATTGTTTCTATAACAATTTACACATTTTCTACGGGTTAAATTATCTCTGTATCTGATAAGTAAATAAATGACTGAATAAGTAAAAAATAAATAAATAAAGAGCACTACTGATGGGCTGGGAAGGTGGCTCAGTGGTAGAGCACTTGCCTTGCATGCATGAGGCCCTGGGTTCAGTTCCTCAGCACCACATAAGCAAAAAGAAAAAAGCTGGAAGTGGCGCTGTGGCTCAAGTGGTAGAGCGCTAGCCTTGAGCTGAAGAGATGAGGGACAATGCCCAGACCCAGAGTTCAGGCCCCACGACCAGACCCCAAAAAAAAAAAAAAAAAAAGAGCACTACTGTACTTCTACTCTCCATTTCTGGACTTATCACAAACTGTAATTTTATAATACAATTCTATTATAAAGATATAGATCTGCTTGGGTAATTACTTGAGTTATGATTTTGGAACAAAAATTCTGTTTGCCCACTATTTATTCCTAGTTACTAACATACTACATGGCATTTTTGTGTAGAATAAATATGAATGTTATTGATTGTATGTGATACCTACAATTGCTCTTTTAGGTTAGCATTGTTCTTTCTACTTTATTTATTTTTTTTGTCGGTCATGGGGCTTGAACTCTGGGCCCGGGTGCTGTCCCTCAGCTCTTCAGCTCAAGGCGAGCGCTCTACCACTTGAGCTACAGCGCCACTTTCGGTTTTCTGGTGGTTTACTGGAGATAGGAGTCTCACGGTCTCTCCTGCCCGGGCTGACTTTGAACCGTGATCCTCAGATCTCAGCCTCCTGAGTAGCTAGGATTACAGAAATCAAAGGGAAAGTCCAAGTGGTAAGTAGGATTCATTTATCCTAAGACCCAAATCTGAATCCAGATCTAACTCATTCTGAGGCGGAACTATTTCTCAAACTCCAGACATCTTTCCTGTGACCATGAAAAAGGAACAGAAGCTATTCTGGCCTCAGTGAAACAGTCTCCTGTGTTTTCAGTATCTTTATCAAAAAACTTTGAGAAAGACAATTTTGCTTCCCTGGCATAAGGATTTAAGGCCAGGACTGCCACCAAAAGATAAAAATAAAGACTTGTCTGACCTTAAAAATTGCACTATACCCTCTCCCCCAAGTATCTTAAGTTACTTTAAGCAAAACCCAAGAGACCAAGACACCCAAGAGGAGAAGCATCACATTGTTAGAACACCCCAACAGCCCTGTTGAGAAACCCACATGGAGTTGAATAAAGCCCCCATCATTAGCCAGTAGTACTTTCTAGCTGGGAAAGTAAACTATCTTGGAAGTAGATGTACCAACAACCTGGAGAGAGAGCCAAGCTAGAGTCCCTTATCCACGCCACTCCTGAATTCCTAACTCCCTGGAACTGTGAAAGAGACTAAAATTGTTTCAGTTCACCAATTCTATACACAGCAATAGTGAATAAACACACAGGAATGTCTGTTTCCTCATGATTACAGTCAAGTTACCTGTCTTAATAGGCATGTATGGTAATCATGATTCACATATACTAATTGCATCCTGGCACACTCTACATATTCTGCCATATTATTGATGATATTAAGTTTCATCATTTAATTAAAGTGGTACCTGCCACTTTTCTCCCAGGAAGTTACTTCTACTCTCATGTGTGCAATTATAAGTAATTTGTAGGGAGGTACTTTCAAGTAACTCTACTGTGTTTTTGTGCATTTTTATAACTGTTTAGATCCTTGGAATCCTCTACTTAATACAGTGAATTAACAGTGCATTATTGTGTTTATTTTGCTGATCAAATCAGCAGCTTCTATGTCTTTTTGAAATGTTTCCATCATTTGGTGAGCATTCTGCAACTTTTGCCACCAAAAAATGTTCCCAGCACAACTGACAATTTCCTTAGCAAATCCCAAATACGTCATTTCCAAAGAGACATAATTCCTTTTAATGGACAAAGTTTGTTTTGTTTTGTTTTTCTTTTTGTCGGTTGTGGGCCTGAACTCTGGGCCTAGGCACTATCCCTCAGCTCTTCAGCTCAAGGTTAGCCCTCTACCACTTGAGCCACAGCGCCACTTCCGGCTTTTTCTGCTTATGTGGTGCTGAGGAATTGAACCCAGGGCCTCATGCATGCGAGGCAAGCGCTCTACCACTGAGCCACTTTCCCAGCCCACGGACAAAGTTTTTTAGAGTTTGAGTGTGAGGTATGTTCATTGCTCTTAGGATGCTACTTATCTAGATACATCTTATTGGGAAGATCCTTTATGGCTATCCACACATGTTCTCGTATCAGTACTTCTCTATTTTTGTACATATGTTAACAATTGTGAATTTAGATTGTCACCTCTAATTCCTGTCAATGCTCTTGGAATCATTACCTTCACCAACAATAAAAAGACTGACTACTGTTAAAATGTATGATTTGATCAGCCACCTCATCAAAACCAATTGCTCTTCATCTTTTCCCACCACTTTCCCCATCTCATTTATTTTCAGGATGCTAGCCTTACCCCTCAGACTCTAACACCTCCCATTCTTTTTTTTTTGGGGGGG
>NW_012267329.1:782241-818296 GCF_000151885.1 Dipodomys ordii
GGATGGGAAGGGATGGGAAGGGAAAACAAAGGAGGAGGCTACAATGCTTGATTAGAAATGTACTCATTATCTTGCCCATGTAATTGTATCCCTTCTGTACAGTATTTTCACAATAAAAAATAAATAAAAATTAAAAAAAAATAGCAGGCTGGGCACTGGTGTCTCATGCCTGTAATCCTAGCTACTCAGGAGGCTGAGATCTGAGATTTGCAGTTGAAAGCCAGCCCAGGTAAGAAAGTCTGTGAGACTCTTATCTCCAATAAACCACCAGAAAACCAGAAGTGGTGCAGTGGCTCAAGTGGCTGAAGAGTGCAGGGACAGCACCCAGGCCTAGAGTTAAAGCCCTAGGTGGGGAGGCGGGCGGGGAAGCAGTCAGATGCCAGTGGCTCACAGCAGGAGGCTGAAATGTGAGGATCTCAGTTTTTAAAGCCAACCCAGGCCAGAAAATTCCTAAGACTGTTATCTTCAATTGACCACCAAAAAGCTTGAAGTGGAGCTGTGATTCAAGTGGGAGAGAGCTAGCTTTGAGTATAAAGCTTAGGGGACAGTTCCCAGGCTCTGAGCTCAAGCCTCAGGACTGGCAAAATAATAATAATAATTATTATTATTAATGGAAAAAACAGTGAAGAGTCAATATTTTTTGTTGTTGTTGTTGTTTGTGGGACTTGAACTCTTGGCTTGGGTATTATCCCTCAGCTCTTCAGTTCAAGGGTAGAACTCTTCCACTTGAGCTACAGTGCCGCTTCTGCTTTTCTGGTGGTTTATTGGAGATAGGAATCTCACAGACTTGGGCTGGGAAGGTGGCTCAGTGGTAGAGTGCTTGCATGAGGTCATGGGTTCAATTCCTCAGCACCACATAAACAGAGAAAGCCAGAAGTAGCACTGTGGCTCAAGTTATAGAGTGCTAGCCTTGAGCAAAAAAGCAGGTCAAGGACAGCGCCCAAGCCTGAGTTCAAGCCCCAGGATCAGCAAAAAAAAAAAAAATCTCACAGACTTTCCTGCCCAGGCTGGCTTTGAACCATGATGCTCAGATCTCAGCCTCCTGAGTAGCTAGGATTACAGGTGTGAGCTTCTTGGCGCCCTGCTGAAGAGTTAATATTTAAGTACATCATTTGATAATTTCCTAGAATTGTTAAAAACATATGCTTTTAAGAAAGAGTGCTAGTGAGATACAAGCAGGATAGATAAATACAAAGTAGCCGTCTATGTCTCTTGGATAATTGAAAAGTATCAGAAAAGGTTTTAGGGCTGGGGGGTAAATTTTAAGGTAGTTATATAGTTATATAGTATTACTATATAAAGCATATACTATATATACTATATATATATAGTATATTATATATAATATTCTGTATATAACCTATATACATTATATCTATCTATATACTATATATATAATACCTTTGTGTGTGTGTGTGTGTGTGTGTGTGCGTGTGTGTGTGTTTTGCTGTTTGTGAGGATTGAACTAGAGGCCTTGTACTTATTAGGCAAGTTATCTGCCACTTGAGCTATGACTCCTAGACTTTTTTTTTTTGTCCGTCGTGGAGCCTGAACTCTGGGCCTGGGCACTGTCCCTCAGTTCTTCAGCTCAAGGCTAGAGCTCTACTACTTGAGCCACAGCGCTACTTCCAGCTTTTTTCTTTTTGCTTACGTGGTGCTGAGGAATTGAACCCAGGGCCTCAGGCATGCAAGGCAAGAGCTCTACCACTGAGCCACCTTCCCAGCCCACCTTTTTGCCCTGGTTCTTTTCTTTTTTGGGGGGGGGGTCCGGTTGTGGGTCCTGAACTCTGGGCCTGGGCGCTGTCCCTCAGCTCTTCAGCTCAAGGCTAGCGCTCTACCACTTGAGCCACAGCGCTACTTCCGGCTTTTTTCTTTTTGCTTATGTGGTGCTGAGGAATCGAACCCAGGGCCTCATGCATGCAAGGCAAGCACTCTACCACTGAGCCACCTTCCCAACCCCCTGGTTATTTTCAAGGAAGGGTCTCCCTTTATGTCTGGACCAGTGTGGGTTTTATGCTATTTGTGCTTCCCCATATCTGAGGATGACAACTATATGCAACTGTGCCCATCCTTTGGTGCTTCCTCTATAGTGGGGTAACAGTTGTGCACCATCATACCCCGCCATGGAGCCAGTTGGAGTCTCACAACTTTTATGTCAAGGCTGATTTTTGAACCACAAAACTCTGATTTCTGCCTCCCAAGTAGCTAGGATTACATACTCATGACACCACACCTGGAGCTACTATTTACTTTTTAATTGTGGTGTTTCATCCACATTATGTTTTATGTGTATGTTTAGTGATGAAATTGAATTTACATCTACCATTCTCTTTTTTATGTGTTCATTTAATTCCTTTGTCTCTTCCTGACTTCTTCCTTGCTTTCATGTAGATTCAATACAATTTTTTAAAAACAAGAATTTGTTAAATGTAATAGGATAGAGTAGGGAAATGGAAACAAAGAGAGAAGCATTTCATGTTCTCCAAGCAGGAAATAGTGAAGACTCCATAAAATACTCTTATTTTTATTTTTCTCCTTTATTAGCCTGAATAATATACCCTTTTATTATTTATAAAATAGATTGTAGTATTTCCTTGACTTATGAAAGTCTACTTTAAAGGAATATTTTGGTACTTCCTAAACAATATAAGACATTTACGACAGTTTAATTCCATTTACGTCCTCATATTTTATGTTATGACATAACTTATTGATGTAAATATTAAGACTTACAAAAGTTATTATTGGGGCTGGGATGTAGCTCAGTGGCAAAGCGCTTGCCTAGCAAGTGCAACGTCCTGGGTTCGATCCCCAGTACCAAAAAAGAAAAAAAGACAAAAAAAAAATACAGTTAAAAAAAACCCAGACAACAAAAGTTATTATTGTTGCTTTTTTTGTTTGTTTGTCTGTCGTGGGGCTTGAAATCTGGTCTTGGGCACTGTCCCTGAGTTCTTCAGCTCAAGGCTAGCCCTCTACTACTTGATCCACAGCACCACTTGTGGTTTTCTGGTGGTTTATGGAGATAAGAGTCTCACAAATTACTTTCTTGCCCAGGCTGGCTTTGAACCATGACCCTCAGATCTCAGCCTCCTGAGTAGCTAGGATTACAGGTATGAGCCACTGGTACCCCGCTCTATTGTTGTTTTTAATCAAGAGACTACATCTTGATGTGTGTGTGTGTGTGTGTGTCTGTGTCTGTGTGTGTATGTATGTGTGTATGCTAGTCTTAGGCTTGAACTCAGGACCTAAGCACCATCCCTGAGCTGTGCTCAAGGCTAGTGCTCTACCACTTTGAGTGACAGCACCATTTCTGGTTTTAGTAGTTAATTAGAGATAAGTGTCTCACAGACTGTCCTGCCCAGGTTGGCTTTGAACCATGCATGAGTAGCTAGGATTATAGGCATGAGCCACTGAGCCCAGCTCCATCTTGATTCTATTTATTATTATTAATATTTTTATTTTTGGTCATGAGGCATGACCTCTGGGCCTGGGCACTGTCCCTCAGCTCTTCAGCTCAAGGCTAGCAATCTACCACTTGAGCCACTGCGCCACTTCCAGTTTTCTGGTAGTTAATTGGAGATAAGAATCTCAAGGACTTTCCTGGCCAGGCTGGCTTTGAACCGTGAACCTCAGATCTCAGCCTTCTGATTAGGTAGGATTATAAGCGTGAGCCACTGGCACACGACTTCATCTTGATTCTTTTGCATAGTCTTTTTGTGTGGCAGTAAAGCAGTTATGAACCCAGAACTTTTTGCTTGGGAGGTAGGCACTCTACCACTGAGCCATCTAGCTCATTGTTGTAGTCTTTTTTTTTTTATTGTAAAAATAGTGTATAGAGGGGTTACAGTTTCATGAGTAAGGTAATGAGTATATTTCCTAGCGAGCATTGTTACCTTCTTGTTTTCCCCCTACCATTCCTTCAATCCCCATGTTGTAGTCTTTATTTCTTCTTCAGTTCCATTCTTCTGACTGGGCTTATTTCCATTCAGTATGAAGAATTTCCTAGTGTATTATTATTATTATTGTTATTATTGTGGTGGTGGTGGTACTAGACTTTGATCTCAAGGCCTTATGCTTGTCAGTTGAGCCACATTTTATCCTCTTATGCTTTATTTTTGTAATACAGTCTTTTTTCTTTTTTTGGGGGGGGGCGTTGGTTATGGGGCCTGGACTCTGGGCCTGGGTGCTATCCCTCAGCCCTTCAGCTCAAGGCTAACACTCTACCACTTGAGCCACAGCGCCACTTCCAGCTTTTTTCTTTTTGCTTACATGGTGCTGAGGAATTGAACCCAGGGCCTCATGCGTGCAAGGCAAGCGCTCTACAACTGAGCCACCTTCCCAGCCCTTTAATAGAGTCTTGTGTTTATGTTTAGTCCTGCCTGGATCACAATCTACTTGTCTTATGCTTCCCATGGAATTCAGATGACTGGAACACCTCATCACGCCCAGCATTTTATTAGCTGAGGTGTGGTTTCTATAACTTTTTTACCCAGGTTGGCCTAAAAACAGAATCCTCCCAATCTCCATTTCCCAAGTAGTATTACTTGTTTTTTGTTTTGTTTTTGGGTCCGGTCATAGGGCCTGAAATCTGGGCCTGGGTGCTGTCCCTCAGCCCTTCAGCTCAAGGCTAGCGCTCTACCACTTGAGCCACAGCGCCACTTCCGGCTTTTTTCTTTTTGCTTATGTGGTGCTGAGGAATCGAACCCAGGGTCTCAGGCATGCAAGGCAAGCGCTCTACCACTGAGCCATTTTCCCAGCCCTAGTATTACTTGTGTTAGTCGCCTCACCTTGCTCTTGAGTTACTGTAAAAGTATAATGCATGGCTTCTGATAGCATATTTTCATAGTTGTTATTTTTTTCCTTTTTCTTTTTTGATGCCAGTCCTAAGGCTTGTTCTCAAGAGCCAGGGTGCTGTTTCTGAGCTAGTATGCAGAAATCTAGTGCTCCACCACTTGAGATAAGAGTCTCACAAACTTTCCTGTCCAGGCTGGCTTTGTAATGTGATCCCCTGATCTCAGCCTCCTGAGTAGCTAGGATTACAGGTATGAACTGCTGGCACCTGGCTTTGTTTTCTTAGCTTATATTTGTCTGAAAAAATCTACATAAATTCTGAAGTAATTAAATTAGCAGATCTCTTTAAAATTTCACAATTTTGAATGCCCTCTTCTTCCTCCTCTTCTTCCTCCTCCTCTTCCTCCTCCTCCTCATAGATTTTTCTGCTTGGGCTGGTTTCCAAATGGGATCCTCATATTTAAACATCCTAAGTAGCTAGGATTACAGGTGTGATCCACCAGCACTCAGCTTCATTGGTTCTTTTAAGCAGCTCTTTATTGGTATTCTGTATTTGATAAGACAATATCATACCTTTCTTATTTCTGTTTTGGTCGGTTGTGGGGCTTGAACTCTGGGCTTGGGAGCTGTCCATGCACTCTTCAGCTTAAGGCTAGAGCTCAACAGCTTGAGCCAGAGCACCACTTCCGGTTTTCTAGTGTTTTTTTAAATTGGAGAGATAAGAGTCTCACAGAGGGCTGGGAAGGTGGCTCAGTGGTAGAGTGCATGCCTTGCAAGCATGAGGCCCTGGGTTCGATTCCTCAGCACCACATAAACAGAAAAAGCCAGAAATGGTGCTGTGGCTCCAGTGGTAGAGTGCTAGCCTTGAGCTGAAGACCTGAGGGACAGTGCCCAGACCCAGAGTTCAGGCCCCACGACTGGCAAAAAAAAAAGAGTCTCACAGAGTTTCCTGCCTGGGCTGGCTTTAAACTGTGATCTTCAGCTATCTGCCTCCTGAGTAGCTAGGATGACAGGCCTGAGCCACCGGCACCCGGCAAACCTTTCTTTCTTTTTCTTTTTTTTTTCGGTTGGTCATGGGGCCTGAACTCTGGGCCTGGGCACTGTCCCTCAGCTCATCAGCTGTAGACTAGGACTCTACCACTTGAGTGTCAGCCATCACTTCAGGCTTTTTCTGCTTATGTGGTGCTGAGGAATCAAACCCAGGGCCTCAAGCATGCAAGGCAAGCGCTCTACCACTGAGCTACCTTCCCAGCTCCACCTTTCTTTATTTCTGTAAACATGATTTCCTTTAGTTCTATGGGTATGCTTGTTTTTGTTTTTGAAATAGGGTATAGCCATGTAGCCCTGGGCTAACCTTGAACTCATGATCTTATTGCCTCAGCCTTCTGAGTACATGTTTACTAGCATTCACTGCCATTTTTGGCTCTTTGCACATATTTGTAATGTCAACTTTGAATTCTTTTTCTGCTTATTTTTATCATCTAAACCTCTTGAATAATTTCTATTATCAGATTTTTCTGTGCTTTTTCTTCTCCCATATGGTTTAACTTCTTTTGTTGTTGTTGTTGGTTGTGGGGCTTGACCTCTGGGCCTGGGCACTGTCCCTCAGCTCTGCCACTTGAGCCATAGCACCACTTCCGGCTTTTTTCTGCTTATGTGGTGCTGAGGAATTGAACCCAGGGCCTTATGCATGCATGGCAAGCACTCTACCACTGAGCCATTTTCCCAGCCCCTGGCTTAATTTTTGTTGTTGTTGTTGAACATTGGACATTTTAAATACTTTGTGCCAATGTGGGTATTTATCTATTTGCCAGATATTTGTTATTTTCTTTGCTTATTCATTGCTTATTTCTTTAGTGACTTGGCTGAATCAATCATAGAAAGTTTATTTTATCCTAACAAACCTGCTCCCCCCCCCTTGTTTTTTAATCTTTAAGCCTATCTAGATCAGCCTGACTAGCAGGTCACTCCTTGGTTAGTATAGGTCACTTTTATGGGACAGGCAGTGCTTGGAATCAAACCTGATAAATGCAAGATAAGCCTTGTATTCTGGCCTGGTAAAAAGCCACTTAATGACCAAAGCTTCCTCTACCACTTAGATTTATTTTGTGTGTGCCACTCTTGGGGTTTGAACTCAGGACCCACGTGCTATCCCTGAGCTTTTTTGCTCAAGGATAGCATGCTGGGTCACACCTCTGCTTCAAGCTTTTTCGTAACAATTGGAGATAAAAGTCTACACAGATGATCTGTAATCTGAGATCAAAATTTAGTTCCTTTGGGGCTGGGAAGTTGGCTCAGTGGTAGAGTGCTTGCATTGCATGCCTGAAGCCCTGGGTTCAATTCCTCAGCACCACATAAGCAAAAAGAAAAAAGCCGGAAGTGGCGCTGTGGCTCAAGTGGTATAGCACTAGCCTTGAGCTGAAGAGCTGAGGGATAGCACTCAGGCCCCACAACTGGACCCAAAAAAACAAAAAACAAAAATTGGTTTCTTTCTTTTTTTGGCAATCTGTAAGCTATCTCTTTTACCTTTTCTAATAAAGAATCAAAAATCCAGACAAAAGGAAGAGATGCTCTTTCCATGTTCTTTTTAGTAATCAGAAAACTTCATATTACCTACCATTAAATATGTTCATAGTTGTTAGGTTTTTAAAAAGAGGTAGCCAAGTAAGAACAGCACCAGTACGCATGTGGTATTCAGGTAAGGGGTAGGTTTATTCGGTAGACCTGCTGGGACCAGGCAAGGTTGGTACTCTACGTGGCTGGGAAAGGCCTAGGAAAGAGAGAGAGCTGGGAAAGAGAGAGAGGAAAGAGAGAGAAAAGAGCTTGAGAAGAGCTAGAGGAGAGCAGCGAGAGAGGTAGCCGAGTAAGAACAGCAGCACTCAAGTGGTATTCAGGTAAGGGGTAGGTTTATTCAGTAGACCTGCTGGGACCAGGCAAGGTTGGCACTCCACGTGGCTGGGAAAGGCCTGAGAATGAGAGAGAGCTGGGAAAGAGAGAAGAAAGAGCTAGAAAAGAGCAGAGAGAGAGCAGAAAAGAACAGAGAGAGGGTGTCTGGGCCTGGGCTAGGCCTTATCTAGGGTATGGGCAGAGAAAGGTGTGGCCACATCAAATTCATATGTGACCTCTTCCAGGTGTCCCAGTTGCCTAGGTAACGCAGGTACTGGGTGGAGACTTTGCTGCGAGGAGGGTGGAGTCTGCTCGTCATCCAGGAGCAGACCTTAAAATAGTTGCAATTGTTTAGAAGATACTCTTTGTCAAACTAAGTATGTTCTCCTTTATTCTTAGTTTATTGAGATTTGTGTGTGTGTGTGCCAGTACTGGGGTTTGAACTCAGGGCCTAGCTGCTGACCCTTAGATTTTTCTCTGCAGGCTTTGTGCTTTTGGTGGGCTTTTTCACTCTATCACTTGAGCCACACTTTCAGCTCCAGTTTTCCCCCCTGTGGTTAATTGGAGTTAAGAGTCTTGGCTGGGCTGTACTTTACATTTACAAAAAAAAATCTAGATACACTTACTTTCATATAATACTATACTACTTTATAGGTTGTTTTGGTAATACTGGGATTTGAATTCAGGACTTTGCACTTGCCAGCCAGGTGCTCTACTAGAAGACATCCTTAAATAAACAAAAACAAACAACTCAGAAATTCTTCAGCTGTGTTAACTCTACTAATAAACCTGTCAAAGGCACTATTCATTTGTTACAATGGGTTTCTTGTTTTTGGTGGTTTTTTTTTTTTTTTTTGTGCCTTTCCTGGGGCTTGAACTCTGAGTACTGTCCCTGATCTCTTTTGTTCAAGGCTAGCATGCTACCACTTGCGCCACACTTCCACGTCTAGCTTTCTGGTAGCCAATTGGACATAAAAGCCTCATGGACTTTCCTTCCCAAGCTGTCTTTACACCAAGATCCTCAGAGCTCAGCCTGCTGAATAGCCTAGGATTACAGGCGTAAGCCACTGGCCTAGTGCAATGTTTTGGATCTTTAGATTTCTCTTCGTTGTTTTTAAGAATTTCCAGCTCTACATTTACATTTTCTTTCTGTTATTGCAGGTGTCCACTTTGTTCATTATTGCTATTAGCATATTAATCATTGTTGTGCTAAATTCCCTTTCAACCTCCCTGGGTATATTTGAGATTGGTTCCCAATACTTCAAACAGTGCTTTTTGCTATTTAGTTTGCCTTGTAACTTTTTCTTCAGATCTGGGTGTGAGGTGATGGGGAAAAGGAACATATTAGACCTTCACTAATGCTATGGTAAGGTATTGGTATTTTGTAGGCTTATGAGTAATTCTCATTTTTACAGACAGCCTGTGCTTTTGAACTGTGAGCTTCACCTGTGCTTTTTTTTTTTTTTCCAGCCTCTGACCCAGGTGCCACAGGATGCTAGAACTGGCTAGAGTTAGGCATTTCCCACATGGAAAACCTGAAGGGGTTGGAATTAGATATTTTTCTTCTTCCATATGAAATATAAGAGCCAGCTGGGGTTGGGTATTTCTTTTTCACAAGGTCAATTAGGCTCTGATAAAAACCCCAGCTGGTTCTGCTCTAGTTAAATAGTTTCTCCCTTGGGCAGAATTTGTTAAGAAGATTGGAATGTGCTGGTATTTTTCAAGATGGTTTCTTTCCCCCTCTCTGCAAGAAGCACTAGAGGATATTTCTCTGATATGCACTCTGAGAATCCATTAGAATCCCACGATACACAACTCACAAGTGTGGGAGCTCCAAGGATTGGGTCCTTCTGTGTGTCCGCCTCTGAGTTGCCTTCAGCATTTTGCCAACACAGGCACTGGTTCTGAGGAAGTTTCTGTTTGTGGGTTTCTGCTCTGGTAAGTTGAGCTTCTGTGTGTTCATCTGTTCGTTTGTCCAGCTTAGGGGATGAAGGTTTGTACTGTAATTCAAGTCTGTGATGGGACTAAGAAAGGGTTGTTGTTTGGAGTTTGTTCGGCTTTTTATTGTTAGAATGGAGTGGCTACTTCCAATTTCTTACATGCCAGGAGACAGACTTAGCTTTTAGTGTTGAATATGTGGATGGTTTGAAGTCTACTATCACAGTGCAGGAAGTTTACATTTTTGTGCCATAGTCAGCCAGGGACTCTTAACTTGGAAGTTTCTTTTGATTGCTCCCAAGAGAGTGCAGCTCTGTGTATGACACAGTCATCCATGCTGCCAGGGTGAGTGTGACTTTATTTTTAAGCCTAGCCTCTGGGGTTGGGTAGTTTATTGTTGAGTGAGTGAGCAGTCAAATGTTCTGTGTAAGCTCCTGGTTCTGGTGAAACTTCACCTGATGTGGATGGATCCATGTGAGGCTTGGGGAATGCTTTCAAGTACACCCCCACATTCGCTCTGATTGCTCCTGGGTGGGGAAGCAACCTTCCTGACCCGCCAGAGTTGACTGTGATCCTAGCAGGCCTCCTCTCAGCTCTCCCCTCAGTTTTATTCAACTTTGGCCTGCTCTGCTATTTTGCTCATACTACGAAGCTAATCTTACAGTGTCGTCTTGGCTGCTCACCTCATCTTTATGGTTTTCAGAATTCTAAGAGTTCTCTACTAGTGGTTCTCTATAGCCAATTCCCTCAGGCAGAAGGGCAAAGCTGTTTGTCCAGTGCCTTATCTGTCTAGCACCAGAGGCAGAACCCTAGGGCTACTGTACCAGGATTGGAGGTAGAGATCCGCTTTTATCAGTGGGATGCTCCTGTTCCAGAAGTGGAGACAAGGTGAGGTTGTTTTCCTGATCTGACCCTCCTCACAGGAAAACTATGTCCTGGAGCACATGAGGGAGCAGGGAGAAGTGGAGATAGACTGTGTTTGCAGCCTGCCATGGCTTGGGATAGTTCTAAGACTGAGGACTGGGTGGAGGAGAGCCTTTATTCTCCAGCGGTACCTGTTTAAAATAGAGCTTTTGTAATACACAGCTGATGGCAGCAGAGAGGGGAAGGTGATAGATGACAAATCCCCAGAACCTGCCCCCTTCTGAGTGGACCACATGACCCTCAATCTGGAAATGACTGGATGGGAGAGTTGGGGATGATCTCATTTGCTTGATTGCTTTTTGACAACTTCCACCTGGAGTGGAAAACGCTGGAGATTGGAATGGATAAAAAGCAGGGGCATGGCTCAGGAAGTACACTGCTCATACCATACTGGAAGTCCTGGCTTCAATTCCTAGAACTGCCAAAAAAATAGTTTTCTTGGTTGTTTTTTGTTTTGTGTTTTGTTTTGGTCAGTTGTGGGGCTTGAACTCTGGGCCTGAGCGCTGTTCCTGAGCTCTTCAGCTCAAGGCTAGCACTCTACCACTTGAGCCACAGCGCCACATCTGGTTTTCTGGTGGTTCATTAGGGAGGAGAGTCGCATGGACTGCCTGCCTGGGCTGTTTTTGAACTGCAATCCTCAGATCTCAGCTTCTTGAGTAGCTAGGATTACAGGTGTGAGCCACCAGCACCTGGCTTTTTTTTTTTTTTCTTGTCAGTCCTAGGGCTTGCACCGAGGGCCTGAGCACTGTCCTTGAGCTGCTTTTGCTCAAGGCTAGCACTCTACCACTTGAGCCATAGTACCACTTCTGGCTTTTTCTGTTTATGTGGTACTGCAAATCAAACCCAGGGCTTCATGCACGCTAGGCAAGCACTCTACCACTAAGCCACATTCCCAGCCCAAAAGTTATGTTTTCTTGAATAAATGTTTCTACATTTGCTGTACATCTTTAGAGTAATGTACAAAGACTTTATTTCATTGTTTCCTAAAAATAATCTTCATGCCAAGAGTCAGTGACTCACAATAATAGAATGATCAACATAACAAATTACATAAAGATAGATACAATGACCGGGTGCTGGTGGTTCATACCTGTTATCCTAGCTACTTAGGAAGCTGAGATCTGAGGATAGTGGTTCAAAACCAGCCCAGGCAGAAAAGTCTGTGAACTCATCTCCAATAAACTACTTAAAAAAAGCCAAAGTGATGCTGTAGCTTAGGTGATAGAGCGCCAGCCTTGAGCACAAAGAGATTCAGGGACAGTGCCCAGATCCCAAGTTCAAGCGCCAGTACCAGCAAAAAAAAAATTTTTTTTTTCATTTAAATTGTTTTATTTGGAATGTGGACCACTGAGGTGGTTACTCTGACATTTGAAAGTCTTAACCATTAAAATAATCTTTTAAAAATGGAAACCCAACCAGGTACCAGTGGCTCATGCTTATAATCATAACTACTCAGGAGGCTGGGCTCCTGAGTACAAATCCATCCAGGCAGGAAAGTTCATGAGACTCATCTCCAATTAACCACCAAATAAATAAATAAATAGCTGTAAGTGGAGCTGTGGATCAAGTGGTAGAGCACTAATCTTGAGCAAGAAAGCTCAAGAATAGTTCTAAGGTCCTCACAGGCAAATGGTAGAGCACTAATCTTGAGCAAGAAAGCTCAAGAACAGTTCTAAGGTCCTCACAGGCAAAACACACACACACACACACACACACATGCCACATAGTATCTCACACTTGTAATCACACACACACACATACACATGCCACATAGTATCTCACACTTGTAATCACACACACACACACACACACACGCCACATAGTATCTCACACTTGTACTCACACACACACACACACACATGCCACATAGTATCTCACACTTGTAATCACACACACACACACACACACGCCACATAGTATCTCACACTTGTACTCACACACACACACACACACATGCCACATAGTATCTCACACTTGTAATCACACACACACACACATGCCACATAGTATCTCACACTTGTAATCATGGCTCCATAGGGAGGCAAAGAGACAGTGGACCTAAGGGCTAGTTAGGTAAAAAAGGTCACAAGACTCCAACTCGGCCAACAAAAAGCTGAGGTACAGTGCTGCACATCTGTCATCCTAGTTATACAGGATATATATTGTGGTCCAGGCTGGCCTGGGCATAAATGACATCTTATTCAAAAAATAACAAAAACAAAAGGTGATGGGGTCAAGTGGTAGTGTACATGCCTAGCAAGTGCAAGACACTGGGTTCAAACCCCAGTGAGAAGTAAGAAGGGGAGAAAACCTTTCCTAAGCCTTTTTTCTTTCCTCTGACAAAGCAATTTAGTGATTTCCTCACTGCTATTTAGAGTAGAATCTAAAATTCTGAATCTGGGCAACCTATCTAATCTAGCCTGCCTCTCCAGTCTCATTATGAGCCAACTTCTTTCTTAGCTTTTTCCCACTGACTGCCAAAGATCTACCCTACTTCCTTCTACATAGGAAATGCTTATTGGCCTCAGGGCCCACCCACAGCCTTTCATGTTCTGGGAAAGCTACATCATCCTTCCTTGACCTGACTAATTTCTAATCCAGGCAACAATTTTGTCTTCTGACTTCAGTAGGTTGGATAGTCTATTGGAATCAAGAGCTTCCCTTTCCACATCAGTATTATTTTCAGTATTATTTGGAGTTATTTGTTCTTTAACATTTACTTCACTTTTTTTTTTATTGTAACCTCCCTGCAGGATTTCTACCTTATTTCCAGGGAACTCAACCTAGATTTGACTTACCAAGACAGATTGATCCTCCAGAGGCTCAATATGGTACAGTGAACAGTGCTGGATTATCCCATACTATAAAGTCAGGGAGAATGTGGAGGTTACTGACCATTGTTTCTAATGTTTCATCTCCTCACTATTTATACAATGATTCTAAGGCAATTTTATTTTGGTCAAAGCAGATGATTTTGATTTATATAGACACTAGTGTGTTAATATATGTATACAAAACACAACACAACACACACACACACACACACACACGAGCAATCTTAATTCACACAGTAGCAGGCCATTTCTAGTACTTCTACACAAATAAGGAAGATCCTACACTCCCCCATCCTTACTCCCTCTCTGAAATTAATCTAGTATACTGGTTGACAAGAACTTTATGAGGCCAACGCAGAGAATATGCTGACTTGTATCTCCTCCTCTACACCTTCTTTTTCTTGTTACACATAGAATTATGAAAATGCATCTATCTTATTTACTGGCATACGTAAACAGTCTTTCCATTTTTGTCCAGGATGGGCCAGGTGCAAATAGTTCATGCCAGTAATCTAGCTACTCAAGAGATTGAGATTTGAGAGTTGTGGTTTAGGTACACAAGTCAGAGAGACTGTGATCTTCAAATAATTAGCATGGAGGTGTGGCTCAAGTGGTAGACTGCCAGCTATGAAAAATGTGAGACCCTGAATACAACCCCCAATCCTGGCAAAAATAAAATTAATTTTAATCCTTTTCATTTTTTATATAGTGCATAGTTAATTTTTTTTGGGGGGGGTCCAGTTGTGGGGCCTGAACTCTGGGCCTGAGCGCTATCCCTCAGCTCTTCAGCTCAAGGCTAGCACTCTACCACTTGAGCCACAGCGCCACTCCTGGCTTTTTTTTTCCTGCTTATGTGGTGCTAGGAATCGAACCCAGGGCCTCATGCATGCAAGGCAAGCGCTCTAATACTGAGCCAACTTCCCAGCCCCATAGTTAATTCTTTTGCTTCCATTACATACCTGTGAACTCTTAAAGTTCTTTCCATCATTTACTAAATGTAGAAAATGCCTCACTGACAATCTGGTTCTCTTTGCCTTAGCCCCCAAACGGCCAGGCTGCCTGCAGTGTATAAATATCATTGGTAGTTTACATGAATGGAGGAAAAGTGAACACCACTTCCCCTTCACAAGGGAAATAAAATGTAATTAAAAGAAGTAAATCTTCAGAGTGTCTTGAACACTCAGAAATTTCTTTCAGAATCTCTGCAGATGTAACCAAGAATTTATTCTTTCTCTCCCCTCCTTGCTCTCACTTGCTCTCGCTTTCTTCTTGGGATTGAATTTAGGGCTCTTATTCAGCTTGTTCAAGGCTGGCACTCTTCCACTTGAACCACAGCTCCACTTCTAGCTTTTTGGTGATCAATTGGAGATAAGAGTCTCATGGGGGGCAGGTATAGCTGAGGAGGTGGGAGGGAAGGAATGGTAGGGGGAAAAAAAGGAGGAGGCAACAATGCTAGATAAGAAATGTACTCATTCCCTTGCTCATGTGACTCTAAATAAAAAAAAAAGTCTCATGGACTTACCTGCCCTGGCTGGCTTTGAATAAGAGCCTCAGATTACATCTTCATGAGTAGCAGTTAATAGGCATGAGCCACTGGTACCCAGCTTTTTATTCTTTTCTGAAAAATTCAAATGGCTTTTAAATGGAGGAATGATATCTGTCCTCAAGTACTAAAAAAAGAAATGAAAACTCCTTGCTGACTTTTGTTGTTTTTCTGTTTACTTCTTTTTTTTTTTTGGTCGGTCGTGGGGCTTGAACTCTGGGCCTGGGCGCTGTCCCTCAGCTCTTCAGCTCAAGGCGAGCGCTCTACTACTTGAGCTACAGCGCCACTTCCAGTTTTCTGGTGGTTTATTGGAGATAGGAGTCCCTCCTGCCCGGGCTGGCTTTGAACCGAGATCCTCAGATCTCAGCCTCCTGAGTAGCTAGGATTACAGGCGTGAGCCACCAGTGCCCGGCTTTCTGTTTACTTCTAAGTCACATGTGTGACCATAGAAGGTGACCACACTTAGAACAGTACTGGGTGATGGTGCATTAGCATATCTGCTCCAGATCAGAATTCTCCTCATTGGATGTTCAGGGTGTAAAGGAAAGTCATCACTGTGTGTGCCATTGTTTTGCCTATGGGAGAACAAAGTGGGTATTATAAGGGAATCTCATAAATGAGATACACCAGGTTAGGGATTTCAGAACTGCCCATATAACACTCAAACACCAAAGGAGAATAATTTAGAGGAGCTTCACATGACATTTTCATTCTATACCTATTTACAATGATTTATTTATTTATTTATTTGGTCCTGGGTCTTGAACTCTGGCTGGGCCTGAGTGCTGTTCCCGAGCTCTTCAGCTCAAGGCTAGGCGCTCCACCACTTGAGTCACAGCGCCATGTCTGGTTTTATGGTGTTTTATTGGAGATAAGAGTCTCAGGGACTTTCCTGCCCAGGCTGGCTTTGAACTGCAATCCTCAGATCTCAGCCTTTTGAGTATTTAGGATTACAGGCATGAGCCACTGGCACCTGGCAATAATTTATTTTTTTTAAAAAAACCTAGAAACGAATTCCACTGTAATGAGTCTTGTTTTCTTTTATCTCATGGTTCACAGCACCCCTGTTATTCCATTGTCACATTGTCAATGTACTTGGTTCTGAGGGGCATTACTGAATGAACAAATAATTGAATTTCACATATGGTACAACTGAAAGGGTTAGCCATTTAGAAAGGAGAATATTTAGATAAAACTTGATTTCTTCAATATTTGTGGTAGGTTTTTGGGTTTTGTTTTCAGTGGTAGGAACTGAACATGGGGCCTTGCCCATGCTAGGCCAATGCTCTACCACTAAGCCAAACGCCCAGCTAGTTTCTTCAAATATTTGAAAACCAGTATTATGAAGATTTGAAAGGTTTATGAAGCAAAACAAGGCATAAACAAGGTCAATACACAGGGGTTATGTCAGTTAAGCAAACAGCATGCCTGCTTCCTGCCAAGCTTGTCCCATTGGAAATAGATCTCTTTTTTTTCTTTCATATATATTTTTTTTAATTGTGAAAATGCTGTACAGAGGGATTAAAATTACATGGGCAAGACAATGAGTACATTTCTTTTTTTCTTTTTTTGGATCCAGTCGTGGGGGCTGAACTCGGCCTGGGCACTGCCCCTCAGCTCTTCAGCTCAAGGCTAGCTCTTTACCACTTGAGCCACAGCACCACTTCTGGCTTTTTTCTGCTTATGTGGTGCTGAGGAATCGAACCCAGGGCCTCATGCATGCGAGGCAAGCGCTCTACCACTGAGCCAACTTCCCAGCCCATGAGTACATTTCTTATCAAGCATTGTTGCCTCCTCCTTTGTTTCCCCTTCCCATCCCTTCCCATCTCCTGTCCGGCCAAAGTTGTAAAGTTCATTTTTTTACATAATGGAGATAGATTTCTTAAGAACCTCAATCATGTTTGCTGCTACAAGGTGGGTAGGGACATGGATGAGGAGAGGATGTCTACAGAAGGAACAATCTTCTTCTTTTTTTTTTTTTTTCTGTCCTTAGGATTGAACTCGGGGCTTCATGTTTGTGAGGCAGGTGCTCTACCACCTATGCCAGGCTTTCAGACTCAGAATTAACAATCTTGCTGGCACTTTATCTGGAAGCTAAGGTTTAATAATTAGCACAGTTGTAATCTAAATTGTATGTGTGTGTGTGTGTGTGTGTGTGCAAATGTGTGTGAATGTATGAGCTACATCTCCACTTCCAACTTTTTGCTGGTTAATTGGAAATAAGAATCTCTCAGATTTGTACTGCCTTTGAACCTCAATCCTAGATCTCAGACTCCTAAGTAGATAGGATTGCAAGCATGAGTCATTGTCACCTGGATTTTTTTTTTTTTAAAGAGTACTGGGGATTGAATTGAGGGCCTTGTGATTGTTCAACTTTTTTTCTTAGCTGATGCTCTTCTTCTTGAGCCACATCTCTAGCCTTGCTTTTTGGTAGCTTTTTGTGAGATCAAGTCTCACAAACTTTTTTGCTCAGGTAATAAATGGTCCCTGTTGGGCTGGGGTTGGGGGGAGTGCGAATTGTCTTAGAACCAGTCTTGGCACCATATTTTGATGGGTTCCTTCTAGTGCTCTGTGAAGCAAAGTCCTTTCGTTAGTTCTTCAGGGAACAGAAATAACCTGGCTTGTAGTGAGAAGATCAGCAAATTCTAAGAAAAGAAAAAGAGTTGCCGGGCGCTGGTGGCTCATGCCTGTAATCCTAGCTACTCAGGAGGCTGAGATCTGAGGATCGCGGTTCAAAGCCAGCCCAGGCAGGAGAGACTGTGAGACTCCTATCTCCAATAAACCACCAGAAAACCAGAAGTGGGGCTGTAGCTCAAGTGGTAGAGCGCTCACCTTGAACTGAAGAGCTGAGGGACAGTGCCCAGTCCCAGAGTTCAAGCCCCACGACCAACCAAAAAACAAAGAAGAAAAAGTCAAAGAAAATGTTTTGAGATTTTTTTTTCACCATTTGATTATAGTTGTTTTTGTTTTGCTTTTTAAAAGACAAGGTCTTTTAGACAGGCCCCAAACCTTTGGTCCTCTTACCTCAGCTTCTTAAGTATTAGTATTATAGGTGTATACCACCATTCTCAACTTCCTTATATCATTTGTAAGCCTTTCTTCCATACCTCAAAGCAGCCTGATAAGTGATTCTGAAATTTTTCTTTTTAGAAAATTTATTATTGTTAAGGTGATGTGTAGAGGGGTTACTGTTACATAAGTCATAGAGTACATTTCTTTTTGAACAATGTCACTCCTTCCCTCGCACTCTCCCATTCTTCCCTTCTGTCCCCACGCACAAATTCTGTAATTCATTTTATGAGGGCTTTCTGAACTCTTATACTCCTAACAAGGTGTTCTGATGGGGTTTATTTCAAATGTGCTTACTGCCTGTGTGGCTCTGGAAGGCATGGGATTCTGCCATTGTCTTGGAAAAGCAGAGCCTTGGCTAAAAGTGCCTGAATTAGCTGAAGTGTAGGGAGAAAGCTATTTTCCTACCCAATGTTCTGGGGAAGATCACAGTTCCCAGTGATTAAGGCAGGCAGGGTGGCTGCTTGTCACCTGTGGGGAGCATGGTCAGAGGCCCTGCTGCTATGAGCCTGTGAAAATGTCCAAGGCAGGACACAGGAAAGGTTAGATGAGGGCAGGGACCCCAGTTCCTGCTGCATAGGAGACCTAGAGCTTAAATACAATCATATGGATGCTCTCTGGATTCAAAGTCTTCCTCCCTCCGTCCCTCCCACCCTTCCTTCATTCCAGTCCTAAGGCTTGAACTCAGGGTCTGGGCACAGTCCCTGAGCTTCTTTTGCAAAAGGCTAGCAACCTTACCACTTGAGCCACAGCACCACTTGCAGCTTTTTCTGTTTATTTGATACTGAGGAATCAAACCCAGGGCTTCATGCATGCTAGGCAAGCACTCTACCACTAAGCCACATTCCCAGCCCTCAATGCAAAGCCTTTCAAACCCTGGAGACTTCTAAATCCCAAGGAAGGGGAAATCCACTGCCCCTGCATCCTCTTGCCATTCACCCCTGCATGTAGACCAGGCCATAGGCTGTAGTCATTCTGTGTCTCATAGGAGAGTCCTGCAGTCTGTCCTAGCCTGGGAAGTGTGGGAGAAGAATATGCAGCTGTACTGAGCTTTGCACATTCTCCACACTGGAGACACAAGGCCGGACAAGTATGTAAATAGTTCTGGGATTACAACAAAGTTTATGTAATCATACTTGCCCCAGAAATCTGACATCCAGAACTTTGGGCAGTAGGGTCCCAACTTCCATGGGCCTATCCAGTACAGCAACTTCTGCTTATATCATTGTCTAAGTGAGGGTTACTTTAGTCATCTCAGGGGATGGGTAGTGAGAGTGGGACTTGGTGATGCTTGAGGCCTCAAGGAGCAACCCCAAGTTGGGGCAAACCCAACTTCATCAACATTGTTGATAAGGGTACTTCCTCAAAGTCCTGTTGGTGGTATGAAGCATTGTCCTTTAGATTAACAGCACTAAAACAATCACCACCACCAATATTCACTTTAGTGAGGGATGGGAGAAAGATGGATCCTGTAAATAGAGTATACATTAATGAAACTGGGCATGATATACATGTCTGTAATCCCAGGACTAGCTAGGGAGGCTAAGGTAGGAGGATTTTAAATTCAAGGCCATCTTGAGCTACACAGCATCACTCTGTCTCTAAAATCCAAATCAACCAACCAACCACCTACTAATAAAACTTTTTTTTTGGGTCCAGTCGTGGGGCCTGAACTCTGGACCTGGGCGCTGTCCCTCAGCTCTTCAGCTCAAGGCTAGTGCTATACCACTTGAGCTACAGCGCCACTTCCGGCTTTTTTCTGCTTATGTGGTGCTGAGGAATTGAACCCAGGGCCTCATGCATGCAAGGCAAGCACTTTACCACTGAGCCACCTTCCCAGTCCCTAAAACTTATATAAATAAGTTTGTCAGGTTTTTTTTCAAACCTTAAAGGTAAATAGATGTTAAGGCTGCTTGAATTACATATATTCTCATAATACACATTGGCCAGTGAGTTCCTTTCAGTAGTCTTTCACATACTCAGATACACGGAGAAAAATTTATGATGCTTGTCCCAGTAAAGTTGTCATGGGAATATGGAAATATACGTCAATGTAAGAAAATATTTAAATAAGTCACATTAAACTCATATAGTTGTCCTGGAAATGGGACTTAGTGGTAGAATACTTGCCCAGCATGCATGAAGCCCTGGGTTCAATTCCTCAGTACCACATAAACAGAAAAATCCAGAAGTGACGCTGTGGCTCAAGAGGTAGAATGCTAGCCTTGAGCAAAAGAAGCTCAAGGACAGGGCCCAGGTCCTGAGTTCAAGCCCTAGGACTGGCAAAATAAACATAAATTAAGTAATATGGTAGTATATTATGCCTTGATGGAAAATGACATATTTAGAGAAAGTAGTACATAGAATTCACAGAAAGATCTAATCTTTTTGTTGTTGTTTTTGATATCTATAGTTTGTTTTTGTGCCAGTTCTGGGGATTAAACTCAGGGCCTGGGCACTATCCCTGAGCTTTTTTGCTCAAGGCTAGCACTCTATCATAGTTCCACTTCTGGCTTCTTGGTAATTGATCGTGAGAGTCTCACAGACTTTTCTGCCTGGACTGGCAGCCTTCTGAGTAGCCAGCATTATAGGCATGAGCTATTACTTTATGGTCTTCTTTTTCTTTCTTTTTTCTTTTTTGTGCTGTTCCTGAGCTTCTTTGCTCAAGTGAAAGCTCTACTACTTGAGCCACAGCTCTATGTCTGCTTTTTGGTGATTACTTGGAGCGAAGAGACTCACAGACTTTCCTACCTGGACAGGCTTCAAACCATGATCTTCTGATGTCAGCCTTCTGAGTAGCTAGGATTACAGGTATGAGCCACTGGCAATCAGCTGGCCTTATTTTATTTTGAGATATAATCACACTATGTAATCCAAAATGGCCTGGTACTCCCTATGTAGCTTAGGGAGACCTTAAACTTGCATCCTCCTGCCTCTGCCTCCTGAATGCTAAGCCTGGCTAACAATATAAAACTTTTTTTTTTTTTTTGCCAGCCCTGGGGCTTGAACTCAAGGCCTGGGCACTGTCCCTGAGCTTCTTTAGCTCAAAACTAGTACTCTACCACTTGAGCCACAGCACTACTTCCGGTCTTTTCTGTTTATGTGGTACTGAAGAATTGAACCCAGGACTTCACGAATGTATGCAAGCACTCTACCACTAAAGCACATTCCCAGCCCTAAGCCCAGCTTTTTAAATTTATTGAGATCAAGATTTCATGTACCTTTTTGCCCAGGCTGGCCTCAAATTATGATTCTCTGGATCTCAGCCTCCTAAGTAGCTAGGATTACTGATATGACCCATCGTGCCCAGCTTGTACTACTTTTTTTTTTTTTGGGTCCGGTCATGGGGCCTGAACTCTGGGCCTGGGCGCTGTCCCTCAGCTCTTCAGTTCAAGGCTAGCACTCTACCACTTGAGCCATAGTGCCACTTCCGGCTTTTTTCTTTTTGCTTATGTGGTGCTGAGGAATCGAACCCAGGGCCTCAGGCATGCAAGGCAAGCGCTCTACCACTGAGCCACCTTCATAAATACATGAAACAAAAATGGATATAAAGACTTCTGTGTGCCGAGTGCTGGTGGCTCAGCCTATAATCCTAGCTACTCAGGAGGCTGAGATCTGAGGATCATGTTTCCAAGCCAGCCTGTGCTAGAAAATTCATGAGATTCTTATTTCCAATTAACCACCAGAAAACTGAAAGTAGAGCTGTGGCTCAAAGTGAAAGAGCACTAGCTTTGGGTAGAAAAGGTCAGGGATAGCCCCAGGCCCTGAGTTCAAGCCTCATGACTCCCCCCGCCCCACTCCCCCCAAAAAACAAAGAAAAAGAAAAACCTCCTAACTCCTGAATTAAATTCTAGCAGAACCCTACAGACTAAACAGGGCTCTGACCTGGCTGGATGTGGCTTTGAAATGCTCATCCACAGGTCCTGGAGAGCAAGAGCCAGCTGACGTCTTCCCAGGTAGCTGGCCTGGTGTCACAGCCTAAGGCCTTGGTCGCTTTGAACAACAAGGTTTACTGCTGCAGATGGACTGATCTTAGGGGAAAGTATGAGTAGAGTGGGAGGGATGGGAGCAGCAGGAAAACAGAGGCCCAGGGGCAACACCAGCATAGAGCAGAGTAGGCTGCAAACTTCTGAGAATCACTGGAACACACTCCAACTCTGATTAGACTCCTCCATTCTCCCAGCTGGCATGATATTCCTTAAGTGTGTCCCATCTTGGAAGTCTTTGCTTTCTCTGTCTTTCTGGGAGCTGTGCCTACCACTCCAAATATACCACGAGTACCTATATTTGTGGAATTCTTGGCACAGGATCCGTTGAGACAACCCTTTTGCTTTTTTATGTCTTCTTTATTAAAAGTCTTCATGTAGATGTAGTCTTAAATTCAGTAGAGTAAAAATAAGGGGCAAAGGAAGGACAGTTCCTGGATTCTGTTGTGTACAGCTATGCCATATACCACCTACTGTTACCTACGTTATATATTGTCATATGCAGGAGGACACTCACAGAGCAGACATTTAAATACTTAACTGCAAATGTTCTGGAGGATAGAAGGGAATTGTTTCAACAAAATTAGTGTGATTTTGAGACAGAAGAAACGGGTCTTGTAAAAGGGACACCTTTTACTAGTTGGTAAAATGGGCCAGTAGTAGCTGCTGTACATACAAATGCAGAATTTTAATTCGAGGTCAACATTTTGCCCTTGTCTATAGACCCAGCCTAGTCAGCCATAAGATTCCTGGAGGGGAGTAGAGCTGACTGGATTACACTGGAAAGCTAGTCTCAGGTGGACCTTCACAAACACTGGATAAGAGGCAGAATAAGGACCTTTCTCACACCTCGAATGTGCAGAAGAGACACTATCCATTTAGGCATGTCATTGGATTTCTAGCTGCTAGTGTATGAGAAGTGTGTGCTGATGTGTGTGGATTTCAAAGCAATTATTGAGACCTAAGGGCTTTATTAGGCAGAAATCACTGTCTGAGCCAGCAAGCTCCAGTGCCTTGGTCGCTATGGTGTTTAATCCCGACTGATGGCCCCACGTGCTTGCTCCCAGCCCAGGGAGCAGCAAGTTTGTGATTGGCCACATCTGACTGCTCCCATCCTTGACTCTATGTGTGTGTGTGTGTGTGTGTGTGTGTGTGTGTGTGTGTGTGTATGTGTATGTATACAAGCACGCACGCAAGCTTACTCATGTGTGTAATGTATGCACATTGGCTTCCCTCTGAAATTCTTATTGAAATACTGGTACAGGTGACTTTTGGCCTCCTTCAGGTTCAAGGTGGGAAAAGTCAATTCTCTCTGGTGAAATAGAGTTGAAATGTGTGGCAACCTTGGGCCGCCATCTTTGGAGAAGGTTTTCTTGTGCTTTTTGCTGTTTTGTTGTCAGTGCTGGGAATTGAACCCAGGGCCTCTTCTTATAAATGCCCTACCACTGAGCTATGCCCCTTGCCTATAAGGAAGAGTTTTAGCAAATCTAGGACTAGTCTTACAGGAGTCTTTCTTCCCTCTCTTTTCTCTCCACCCTCATTCAGATTCTGGGCAGAAAAAGCAGGAAGCCAGTGAAATCCCTAGACCCTTGAACATAGTCCTCTCCCCTGTAGAAAGGTAGCTTAGGCTCCTTTTCTCATGAGCCCACATAGGGTTCACCCTTAATGTCCTGCCTGAGCAAACCACAGCCCCTTGCTGAGTTCTAGACTTATATATTTGTCTTATGAGGTATCAAAGTGGAAACGATATCAAATTCATTACATTGAGCTTAGCATAATGTTCCATGCCTGTTATCCCAGCACTCAAGTGTGGGCCTTGCAAGCATGATGCCCTGGGTTCAATTCCTCAGCACCACATAAGCAGAAAAAGCTGGGAGTGGCGCTGTGGTAGAGCACTAGCCTTGAGCTGAAGAGCTGAGGGACAGCACCCAGGCCCAGAGTTCAGGCCCACGACTGACAGCAACAACAACAACAACAACAATAATAATAATAACGTTTCATAGACTCCCTGGCCAAGCTAATTTCAAACTGTAATCCTCAGATCTCAGCCTTCTGAGTAGCTAGGATTATAAGCATGAGCTACTGGTGCCTAGCTTCCTTTTTCCTATCCTTTTGTCTGAATTGTGGCTTGAACTCATTCCTACCATGTTCATCTTTCTTGCTCAAGACTAGTTCTCTATCTCTTGAGCCATACCTCCAACTTGGCTTTTGCTGGTTTATTAGGGATGGAGTCTGCTAGGCTTTTCTACCTGTGTTACCTTCAGATCACTGTTCTCCAGATTTCAGCCTCCTGAGTAGCTAGGATTACAGGTGTGAATCACTGATGCCTGGCCTGTTATCTTTTTTACTAAAGTCCTAGAAGTTAAGTATAAAGAGCATGTATACTTGTGAAATTTCTCACAGTTAATCTTTTAACCAACTAACAGATTAAAAAAAAACAGCAGAATTTGAACTGGTTTGCATTAGGTAGCTCTTGGCATACTAGGAGCAGTAACACTGATTACAATGATTAAACTACCAGGGTGTCTACTATATTGCTTTATCTTCAGCCAACAACTGGCTAGGTGGGGATATAAGTAGTTATTTTTCACAAATGAGAAAACAGATTCAGAAATATGGAGATCTTATTTCAACTAAAAGAAAGCTGGATTCAGACTGGGAATGTGGCTCAGTGGTAGAGTGCTTGCCTTGCATGCAAGAAGCTCTGGATTACATTCCTCAGCACCACATACACAGAAAAAGCCAGAAGTGACACTGTGGCTCAAATGGCAAAGTGCTAGCCTTGGGCACAGAGAGGCTCAGGGACAGTGCATAGGCCCTGAGTTCAAGCCTCAGGTCTGGCCAAAAAAAAAAAAAAGCTGGATTCAGAGTCAGACCTTTTCCCCCACTCTATGCTGTTGCCCCAGGGAATGTCAAGCCCTGTTGCCCAGTTTCATTCAGGGGCCCAGCTGGCCCAGTGGTTTCTATAGGGTGTTATATCCATGGTTTCCACTGAGCATGCTCAGAGCTGAATCGCAATGGCTGACAACCGGAAGGGTAGGACTGAGGCAGGCGACAGGGAGTCTGGAAAAGTGACTATGTATCGGGGGTATTGAGTCTGATGGAAGTTACTAGAAGATAAGAAGTTGAAAACCTGTCAACTCACTTGCTGATGACATGTCACAAGCTTGTACAAGCCTCCTGAGCCACCAGGGCAGGCTGCTTGGCCTCATTCCCCTGGAGTCACATTGATAAGCACATTCCTCTGAGACCAGACACAGCTAGGAGAGGCCCCAAGCCAAATAGTTTATGAGAACACATGAGTGGGTGCAGAGAGTGTCAGAGCCTTTTCAGTTTCCTGGAGTTTTTGTGACAGGCAAAGCGAATGAGATGGTCCATAAAACTCTGGATCAGGCTACTCCCATTTCCATGAAGGTATTAGTACTGGCTACTGAGAAAGAGAGCAAGAGATGAGAGGAAGGATGAGCATCCCTAAACACCATGCTGTGATTGAAAAGTTTGGGGGAAACTGAGTATGTGTGTGTCTATTGATAATTTGTTCTGTCTTTTTCTTTGCTGATTTATATTTCAACACTCATTGTCGATCGATGGTAAGTAAGGTGAGGATCTTGAGTAGATACAGAGAAGAGAGGGAAAAGGCAACATGGGAAAATGTAGTTTCTAATCCAAATGCAGCCACTGGTTAACAATAATAGTGGCTAACAGAATGCTCAGGACTTTAGGATCTGTGCTTCTCTCTCGTTTAATGTTCAAGATCTGTCTATACGTCCACCTGTCTCTTATTGCTTCTGTTTTATGGATGAGGAACTTAAGTTCAGGAGCTTGGGGAACTTGGAGATCTCCCAAGATTTTCTGAGTGATAGTTTTAAAATCAAGCTCATCTAAATTCAATGTTTGTACTTGTTAAAAATTAACATATCTTAATTATACAAGGTAAGGTGTTTCACTGTAATATTTCATATAAGTACTTTGATTATATTCACCCCTCCATTACCCTTCTTATCCCTGACCTTTTAAAAGTTTGTTTTTTTAGTAATTTATTATTTTAAATAATTTTATTTTTGTGTGTTTATGTTGTACAAGGAATCAAACTCAGGGCTTTATGTATGTTAGGCAAGCACTCCACATTTCTTGCCCTGTTATTTTTATGCCAATCCTGAGGTTTGAACTCTGGGTACTGTCTCTGAGCTTTTGTGCTCAAGGCTAGTGGTCTATCACTTGAGCCACAACTCCACTTTTTGTGGTTAATTGGAGATGAGATTCTCTCAGACTTTCCTGCCTGAGCTGCCTCCTGAGTAGCTAGGATTACAGGCATGAGCCACTAGTGCCTGGCTCTTAAAAGTAATTTGGAATGGATTTTATTATTTCAATATCTGATAGTACCTGGAGAATATTTTTTTTAAAGTAGGCTTTAGTTTTCTTTAAAGTAGAAATAAGCACATCAAGGCTATGGTATTTGTTTGAAGATCTAAAGCAAGTATGGTATTTTAGACCAGATAATAGGTCCTCAGTAAATGTGACTTTGTTTTCCTGCCTGGGATTTTTCAGACATGGAGAAGGCATTAAAACACACACACACACACACACACGTGCACACACACACGCACACACACACACACGCACACACACACACACATGCATGTTACAGAACCCAAGTGCACATGATGACCCTATCCAACTGTGAATGCAAACTCTAGGTTTTGCTCTCTTTTTTGGGGTTTGAACTCAAGGCCTTGTGCTTGTGAGGTGGCCACTCTACCTCGTGAGTCCTATCCCCAGCTGAACTTGAATTGTGGGCCCAGAACTTTGGCTTCATTGTTTTCTCAGCTAGCGGAGATGATAACTACTTGGTATAGCTGGTAAGTAAGGAAAGGATGCCCTTTCAGACTACTCTGTGCTATGCATGCCTGCTTGCTGGGATTATATTTTTCTGTTTTTTGATTTTTTTTTAATTTCACTCTCCTCCAAATTTTACCATTTAAAGAGGGCAAATAAGTGGTTTTGTAGTTACAAAGAAGTTCAGCCACAACTTTTATATAATTAACTCCAGAGCATTATCACCCCAAAGATAATCTACATAATAATTAAAAGTCCCCATATTATCCCCTCTTAGCCCTGGGTAGACTAATGTGCTTTATGTTTCTTATGGGTTTGAATTTTTCTTTCTTTTAAGTGTGTGTGTGTGTGTGAGTGTGTGTGTGCGCGTGTGTGCGTGCGTGCGCGTACACATGCTAGACCTGGAACTTGAACTCAGGACCTGGGCATTGTTGATGAGATTTTTCACATAAGGCTAGTGGTTAACTGCAGATAAGAGTATCATTGACCTTCCTGCCTGGGCTGGCTTTGAACCATGATCCTCAGATCTGAGCCTCCTTAATAGCTAGGATTACAGGCTTGAGTCACTGGCACCCAGCATTATTAATATTTTTATCAGGACACTTCCATACTTGCATACGATGTACCTCATCCATCTTACCCTCATATCAGACTCCCTTCCTCTCCTTTTCTTAAAACAACTTCAATAGATTTCATTTTTCTGTTGTAATATATGCATCTGAAGTACTTTGATCACCAGAGTCAACCTGTGTTTGCCTTTCCTTCATATTTACATAAATAGGGTTGCATATATGTAGTCTTTTTTTGGGGGGGGGTCTGGTCGTGGGGCCTGAACTCTGGGCCTGGGCGTTGTCCCTCAACTCTTCAGCTCAAGGCTAGCGCTCTACCACTTGAGCACCACTTCCGGCTTTTTTCTTTTTGCTTATGTGGTACTGAGGAATCGAACCCAGGGCCTCAGGCATGCAAGGCAAGCACGCTACCACTGAGCCATCTTCCCGGCCCTGTAGTCTTTATTTTTTTACTTTTATATTTTAGTTGTACCAGAGTTTGAACTTAGCGCTTCAAACTGGCTTTACAGGTGCTCTGCTGCTGGAGCTATGCCTCTAGCCTTTTGCTCTGGTTACTGAGATAAGATCTCCCCTTTTGCCTGGGCCAGACTGGACTGTGGTCGCTTGTTTTTGCTTCCCACCCTATATGAGATCATAGGTGCATGCTACTATACCCAGATTTTTTTCTGTTGAGATAGAGTCTTGTGAACTTCTTTTGCCTGGAACTGGGATCCTCCCAAGTAGCTAGGATGATAGATGCAGTGCTGGTGCCTGAGTGTATATGGCGTTCCATGTTTGGATTCTTTGACTTACCCTAATGGTTCAAGATTCATTCATGCTGTGGCAGAGATCAATATTCCATTTCATTTTTATGGATTAATGACATTCCATGACAGGAGTGTAGCACATATTGTTTATCCATTCGTCAGTGGGTGGACATTTTGGTTGTTTGTACTTTTCAGGTATTATGGGTAGAATAGTCATAAACGTGAGTATACAGATCAGCATGGTCATATGTTTCAGTTCTCTTAGGTTTATACCTAAGAACAAACCTATTAGTCCAAATAATTGGATGGTTAACTTTTTGAGACACTGTCAAAATTTCTACCACAGTGGCTACACCCACCTTTTACTTTTTTTTTTTTTTTGCCAGTCCTGGGGCATGAACTCAGGACCTGTGCACTGTCCCTGAGTTTCTATCACTTGAGCCTCAGGACCACTTCTGGCTTTTTCTACTTATGTGTTACTAAGGAATCAAACCTAGGGCTTCAGGTATGCTAGGCAAACACTCTACACTAAGCCACATTCCCAGCCTCCTTTTACATTCTTAATAGGAATATATGAAAGTTCCAATGTCTTCACACTTTGCCAGTGCAAATTATGTCTTTTTCATGGGAGTTATTCATAGGTATTTTACTGTGGTTTCATTTGCCTTTCACTAAAAACAAATTATGTTCAACACCTTGCTATGTAATTATTGCCTAGATGTGTCTATTTCCTAGGAAAATGACTTTTGTCCATTTTTCAATTGAGTTTTTTTTTGCAGTAGAGATGTAAAAAAATCTTTGTATTTTTTAGATATTTATCAGATATATGATCCTATATTCACAAAATACAGTATGCTATATTCTTCATATAGTATACTATATGAATACTTATTATGAATACATATTCATATGAATACTATATGAATACTTATTATGTATTCTTTGGTTGGACTTTTCAATTTTCTGCCTACTCTCAGGGCCTCGTGTTCTCACTCAGTTTACCTGCTCATGGTTAGTGCTCTACCATGTGCACCATACCTCAGGTTTGGCATTTGAGGTGGTTATAGACAAGAGCCTCAAGGACTTTTCTTTCATGGGCTAGCTTCAAACTGAGATCCTCAGAGTAGATAGGATTGTAAGTGTAAGTGTTGGCCACTGGTGCTGATGCCTGGCTACTGTTGTTGTTTTTTTTTTTTTGTCAGTTGTGGGGCTTGAACTCTGCGCCTGGGTGCTGTCCCTCAGCTTTTCAGCCCAAGGCAAGTACTCTACCACTTGAGCCACAGCGCCACTTCTGGTTTTCTGGTGATTAACTGGAGATAAGAGTCTCATGGACTTTCTTGCCCCAGCTGGCTTTGAACAATGATTCTCAGATCTCAGCCTTCTGCGTAGCTAGGATTACAGGTATAGGCCATTGGCACCAGTCTTACTACTTTTTCTTTTCTTTTTTTTTTTTTTAAACCAGGGCTGAGAACTGAACCCACGGCCTTGCGCGTGCCAGGCGGGCGCCCTTCCGCTGGGCTAAGCCCCCAGCCCCACTTTTTATTTTCTTGATAGTGTCCTCTGTTGTACAAAATATTTTGGTTTTGGTGAAATCAATTTATTTTTTCTTTTACTGTTTATGCTTTGGTGTCATATTTAAGAATTTGTTGCTAAATCCAAGGTTATAAACATTTAACCTTATGTTTTATTTAAAGTGTTTCATAGTTTTAGCTCTTACATTTAGGTTTTAAATCCATTTTGAATAATTTGTTTTATACTGCCTTTAATTTTTTTGTTTAGTCACTGCCTTTCCTGCCTAGGCTGGCTTTGAACCTTGATCCTCAGCTCTCAACCTGAGTGGTTGGGATTACAGGTGTGAGCCACAGCACCTGGCTTTTGAGTGTTTTTATTAGGAAAGAGTATTGGATTTTGCCCAATGCTTTCTCTGTATCTATAGAGATGATAACATGTTTTTGTCCTTTATTATATACAGTTTGTGCTTCTGACATACATATGACTTTGTTAGGGTAATGAATCCTTGGTATTTGCAGATAGGTTTGGTTTGCCTATGTCTTAAGGATTTTTTTTTGCATCTGTATTCATAAATGTTACAGGTATCTGTAGTTTGCTTTTGATCTATTTGTCTAGCTTATTTATTTATTTATTTTGTCGGTCGTGGGGCTTGAACTCTGGGCTTGGGCGCTATCCCTCAACTCTTCAGCTCAAGGTGAGCGCTCTACCGCTTGAGCCACAGCACCACTTCCAGTTTTCTAGTGGTTTATTGGAGCTAAGAGTCTCACGGACTTTCTTGCCTGGGCTGTCTTTGAACTGTGATCCTCAGATCTCAGCTTCCTGAGTAGCTAGGATTATAGGCATGAGCCACCCGTGCCCAGCCTAGCTTTTCTTTTTTTAAGTCAGTATAATGTTGCTATAAAGATTAAGTAAGGAAGTGTCCCCTTCTCTATTTTGAATTATCTACTGATCCCTTCAAATTTGTCATTTATTTATTTGATTGTTACAGAGAGGTTACAGTTATATAAGTCAGGTAATGAGTGCGTTTCTTGTGTATTTATTTATTTATTGGTTGGCTGTGGACCTGGTACTCAGGGTCTTGTCTCTTGTCTCTGAGCAATTTTGCTCAAGGCTAGTATTCTACTACTTTGAGCCACAGCACCACTTGCAGTTTTCTGATGGTTAATTGATTATTCTCATGGAGTCTTTTCTGCCTGGGTGGCTTTGAACCTTGAACCTCAGAACCTCAGTCTCCTGAGTAACTAAGATTACAGCTATAAGTCATCGGCACCTGGCTCTAGTGCATTTCTTTTTGAGGGCTGTCACCTTTGCCCTCACTTTCTCCCAGCATTTCTCTTCTGATCCCCCTCTCACAAGTTGTATAGTTCATTTTCAACATAGTGCCTATGTCTATTGCATTTGTTCACCCTTTGTCCCACCATTTCTTGTTCCCCCTTCCCCCCAAACAGATAAACTTACATACAAGACAAAAGGTGCACAAAACAAAAACAGTGACAAAGGAAAAAAGAAAACAAAAGCAAATGAATTAACAAAAAAAAACCAAACCCTTGTTTCCATTTCTTGGAGTTCATTTAGATAAATATCATTTTTTGATAAATATCATTTTATATGATCATATGCACATATCTATTAAGCCTTTGTGATTCTTTCCTAAGAATATCCTCCTTTGGTTTCACTATGTGAATGTCTAGAGTTTTGTATAATTTATTATGTTCCAAGTGTTTTTTTTTTTTGTCTTTTACCATCTAGTGAGTTTACTTGTATGTTTTAGTTACAACAAATGAGGGAAGCCATGCAATCTATGTTTCTTTGGGTCTGGCTTACTTTGCTTAATATAACTTTTACCCAAGTCTTTCTATTTCATTATGAATGGTACAGTATCATTCTTTCTGATGGAAGCATAGAATTCATATATATATATATATATATATATATACAGAGAGAGATAACATGATCACATTTTCTTGATCTATTTGTTGATTGAGGGGCATCTGGATTGATATCTTATCTTGGCTGTGGTAAACATTGACCACTGTTGTGCTGATAGCTTTAGTGAGGTCTTGTTTCTTATCTATTAGATAAATTCCCTGGGGTGGGGTTGGTGGTCATAGGGAAGCTCTATGTTCATTCTTTTGAAGAATCTCCATACTGCTTTCCAGAGTGGTTAAACAAGTTTACATGACCAGTATAGTGGCATTCCCTTTAGGCCACATCCCAGCCAGCATCTGTGTTATTATTAGTTTTCTTATAATGGCCATCTAACTGGGGTGAGGTAGAATTTCAGTGTCTTGATTTGCATTTCTTTTATACTCAGAGATGTTGAACATTTCTTTGTGTTTCTATTGGCTATTCTTGCTTCTTCTGAGAAGTATCTCTTTACTTATTCAGCCCATTTATTAATTAGGTAGGCTTGTTTTTTTTTCTTTTCTTTTTTTGTGTGTGTGTGTATGTGAGTGTGCATGTGTCGGTCATGGGGCTTGAACTCTCGGCCTGGGTGCTGTCCCTCAGCTCTTCAGCTCAAGGCTAGCACTCTAACACTTGAGCCACAGCACCACTTCCAGTTTTCTGGTGGCTTATTGGAAATAAAAGTCTCTTGGACTTTCCTGCTTGAGCTGGCTTTGAATCACAATCCTCATATCTCAGCCTCCTGAGTACCTAGGATTACAGGTCTGAGCCACCAGCACCCAGCTTGGGTAGTTGTTTCTTTGAGGGGTTTTTTTTGGGGGAGGGGGGAGGTTAATTTTTTGAACTCTAAGTATATTTTAGGTATGAGGTCCTTGTCTGATGCATACTAGTAAAAATCTTTCATTCTGTGGGCTTTCTAATTATTTTGCTAGCTATGTCCTTTGCAACGCAGAAACTCTTCAGTTTGATACAATTCTATTTAGTCTTTCTTTTTTTCTTTTTTTGGGGGGGCTTTTGCTCAGGTCAGCCCAACTGTGATTCTTCTATTTGCCAAGTAGTTGAGATTATAAGCATGTACCACCATACCTGGCTTGTTCTTTGAGGTTGGATATTGCTAACTTTGTTTTTTGTTTTTTAACTTAGCCTGGCTACAAAACAAGATCCTCATATCCCAGACAGCTTGGAATGAGCTACCATGCTCAGCTTCAGATTCTTTTTGTGTGTCTTGGGATCCTATTATCTGGTGCTTATGATTTTACAATTATTTTGTATTTTTTAGTTAAATAGAGTAATTTATTTGAAAGTTAAAGGAAAGCCATGAAAGAAAGTAACTCTCGGGCTGGGAAGGTGGCTCAGTGGTAGAGCGTTTGCCTTGCATGCCTGAGGCCCTGGGTTCGATTCCTCAGCACCACATAAGCAAAAAGAAAGTAGCTCTCCATCTGCAGAAAGGCCTAAGGAGGAGTCCCTATTTTATATTGTTATTATTCCTTTGTGTTCTTTTTTTGTGTGTGTGGGTTGTCTACCACTTGAGCCATAGCACCACTTCCAGTTTTCTGTTGGCTTATGGGAGATAAGAGTCTCATGGACTTTTCTGCCTGAGCTGGCTTTGAACCATGATCCTCAGATCCTAGCTTCCTGAGTAGCTAGGATTTCAGGCATGAGCCACCAGCACCCGGCCCCTTATTCTTCTTAATTTTGAGGACATACATTGGATTCTGGTCTGCATTCTCCCTCTCTCCTCCTCTTCATTTGTCTACCTTAACCCTATTTTATATTTTTGATGAAATAACCCTTTCATCATTATACTCCGTTTTTTCTAATAACAATTTTTGCTTTAAATTTTATCTAATAGTATTATCTTTTTTTAGTGTACTGTTTTTTGTTTTGTTTTGTTGGTTTCGGGGCTTGAATTCAGGGCCTGAGCACTGTCCCTGAGCCTCTCTGTGTTCAAGGGTAGTGGTCTACCACTTGAGCAACAGTGCCAGTTCCTGTTTTTGAGTGGTTAATTGGAGATAAGCGTCTCACCGGGACTTTTAACTTCTGGGCTGGCTTCAAAACTGAGTTCCTCAGACTTTAGCTTCCTGAGTAGCTAGGATTACAGGTGTGAGCCATTGGCACCCAGCTAGTTTACTGTTTTTATGTATGTACATACACATATAATTTGAACTTACTTTGGTTCTAAAGGATGTCTTGTAAGATAATACACATTTGGGTCATATTTCCCTTACATAATTCTTCTCTGCCTTTTAATTGAAGTGTTTATTTATAGTTAATATAATAACATAAATAAGGGCCAGGTACGGTAGCTATGGTCCCAGCTACTCAGAAGATGGAGCTGGGGGAATTACAGTTCTAGGCCAACCAAGGCAAAAGTTAGTGAAACCTTATTATTATTATTTTTTAAAGCTGAATGTGGTAGCACACATCTGTAATCTTAGCCACTTGGGAGACACAGATAGAAAAATTACAATCTGAGGCCAGCTCTGATCAGAAGCATTAGATTCTTACTTTTTTTTTCTTTCTGAAAAATTAAGTAGAAAGGGCCACAAATGTAGGTCAAGTGATAGAATGATTGTCTAGGAAGAGCAAGGTCCTAAGTTCAAATCCCAATTCCACCACCAACAAAAATCCTGATATCTTGATATATTAAGAGTTATATAATATATACTATTTTACTTTTTTGTATGTGTACTGTGGTTTTTTTTGTTTCTTCTTCCTCCTTCCTCCCCCACCCTCCTCCTCCCCTCCTGCTCCTTCTTCCCAGTCCTGGGGCTTGAACTCAGGGCCTAGGCACTGTCCCTGAGCTTCTTTTGCTTAAAGCTAGCACTCTACCACTTGAGCCACAGTGCCACTTCCAGCTTTTTCTGTTTATGTGATACTGAGGAATTGAACCCAGGGCTTTATGCATGTGAAGCAAGCACTTTACCACTAAGCCACATTCCCAGCCCTGTCTCTTTATTCTTCTATTTCTGCTTTTATTTTTATAATGTACTGGAACTGGGCTTGAACTTGGGCCCTGATGCACTCAATTGGCTTTTTCACTTGAGTCTATTGCTCTACCACTAGAGCCACAACTCCACTTCTGGACTTTTTTGCCCAGCTTCATACCTTGATCCTCAGATCTCAGCTTATTGAATAGCTATAATTACAGACGTAAGCCACCAGCTATTTTTTGCCTTTTTATGCATTAAGCAAATATTATCTAGTACACCATTTTGACTATCTTCCTTTGTTTTATTCTTGTCTGTTAGAAGGTCCCCAGGTATTACAGTTTCCATCTTAATTTATAACAAGCTAATTTTCATTAGTACTAAATAATTACAATAGTTAAAAAAAGCTTTTGCTTTTTCAATAATCCACCCCCCCTTTTTTTTTGGGTCCAGTCGTGGGGCCTTAACTCTGGGCCTGGGTGCTGTCCCTCAGATTCTTCAGCTCAAGGCTAGCGCTCTACCACTTGAGCCACAGCGCCACTTCTGGCTTTTTTCTTTTTTCTTATGTGGTGCTGAGGAATCAAACCCAGGGCCTCATGCATGCAAGGCAAGCACTCTACCACTGAGCCACCTTCCCAGCCCCTCAATAATTCCCTTTTTTGTGCTTTTGTTTTCACATGAACTATATATTATTTCTAGTCCTAGGGTCTGACCTCAGGGCTTCATGCTTGCTAGACAGGTGCTCTACTGCTGAGTCACATGTATGTGTGTGCATAAATATGTAGACATGTATGTGCACATATATATAAAAGCTGATATAAGCCAATAAAATAAAAAATTAATACATCGAAGACTGTGACAATGAAGACTCAAGTCTCTTGACTATAGACCTAGACACATTGATAGGTCCTCGTTTCCTAAGGTGTTTGTAGAAAAAACACTAGATACAACACCTTGTCTCAACAGAAGTTGTTTTTATTCATATGGCAGTGCAGAGTAAAATTTCATGGCTTGCTTTCCTGTGACTAAACTAGAATCCCATTTTTTTCTAGTCCCTGGGTCCTCAGAATTGATAGAGAAACATGGAGAGCTCTATTTGGTTTTTGGAACCCTGACCCAGAAGAAGCCTAATGTGGTCATTAGGAACATGGATTATAAGATTAGACCTTATGGACTGGCACTTTACTTCTGTCATGATCACTGTATGATTCAGTTGTTCTGAGCCTCAGTTTTTTCACTTGTAAAATGGAGAAATAATAAAACTTACTGTTATGCACTGTCAGTCAATTAACATTTATCAAGTATTTATTTACACTTGGCATAGGGTATGGACTTCATAAGTACTTTCTACATGATGAGGATGCTAAAATAAAATATAACTTCTCATACTACATTAGTTTTACTTGGCTAGAAGGAAGCCAGGTAGCTATTTCCCAATGACAAGTTTATACCATGGAAGGGGAGGTTTTGATAAATGTTCATTTTTACCCAGCAATAAAGTTTACTTTGAAAAGGAGAGTAATGGCTATTGTTAAAGGTATTGAGCATAGAAACAAATGATTCCAGCTACTTGTCTTTTTTTTTGT